>NC_061111.1:216492617-216500624 GCF_002878395.1 Capsicum annuum | reverse complement strand
ATACTGATTTTATCATCCTATCTATGATAACCCAAATAGAGCCATGTTGATAATGGGTACGAGGCAAACCTATTTCAAAGTCCATGTTCACTTTCTCCCATTTCCATATGGGAATATTGAACTCCTACATGGACCCACTAAATTTCAGGTGCTCAACCTTAACTTGCTGGCATATAGAGAACTTAGCTAAAAACTATGTAATATCTCTCTTCATCCCACTCCATCAATAAATCTCCCATAAATCGTGGTACATCTTAGTGGCCCCTGGATGAGTAGAGTAACGTGCCCTATGCACTTCTGCAAGAATTTGTTGCCTCAAATCTACAGCAAGTACACACAATCTACCCTGACAACGCAAAATACCATCTCCCTCTTGGGAGAAAACCTATACTTTATGATCTCTGACTGATTTTTTCAACTTAACTAGACTGGGATCTCTATCCTGCTTTTCTTTTACCTCGGACATTAGAGATGACTCTTAGCTACTCTGCACCCATACACTACCTTCTACTAAATTGAGTAAATAGAAACCTAGTCGGGCAAGCTGATGAACTTCCTGAGCTAAATTCTTCTTACCATCCTCAACATGAGCTACACTACTCATAGACATTCTACTGAGAGCATCAGCCACTACATTGGCCTTGCCTTGATGATATAGAACACTCATTTCATAATCCTTCAATAACTCTAACCACCTTCTCTGACACATATTCAAATCTTTCTAAGAGAACACATATTGAAGGCTTTTGTGATCTGTGAACACATCTACATGTACCCCATACAAGTAATGCCTCCAAATCTTTAAGGAAAACACTACAGCTGCTAGCTCAAGATCATGAGTCAGATTATTCTTCTCATAGGATTTAAGCTGTCTGGAAGCGTAGGCTATGACCTTACCTCTATGCATGAGGACACAACCCAAACCTACTCTGGATGAATCACAGTACACAACAAAACCATCTGAACCGACTGGTAGAGTCAAGACTGGGATAAGGTGAGTCGAGTCTTCAACTCCTGAAAACTCTTCTCACATGAATCTGACCACTGAAACTTAACTTTCTTTTGAGTCAATCTGTACATGGGGGATGCAATAGAAGAAAACCCTTCAACAAACCGATAGTAATAGCCAGCTAAACCCAAGAAACTCCTAATATTTGTTGAAGAGATGGGTCTAGGCTAGTTTCTCACCACTTTAATATTTTGAGGATCAACTCTAATGCCATCACTGAAAATAATATGACCAAAGAATGCTACTGATTTTGGTCAGAATTCACACTATGAGCTCTAAGAGTCTAAAGCACTATGATAAGATGGCCTACATGATCGCTTCAGCTACAAGAATAGACAAGAATGTCATCATTGAATACTATGATGAACATATCCAAGTACTGCTTGAACACTTTGTTCATCAAGTCCATGAAGGACACTAGGGCATTTGTAAGACCAAAGGAAATAACTAGAAAGTCAAAGTGACCATACCTAGTTCAGAAAGCTATTTTTGGAATGTCATGTTCTCTGACTCTAAGCTAATGATAGCGTGATCTGAGGTCTATCTTGGAAAAATAACTGGCACCCTGAAGTTGGTCGAACAAGTCATCAATTCTAGTAAGTGAGTATTTATTCTTGACTGTGACCTTGTTCAATTGATGGTATTCTATACATATTCTGAGAGAACCATCTTTCTTACACATGAATAGAATAGGTGCACCTCACGGGGAGATATTGGGTCTAATAAATCCCTTATCTAAGAGATCTTTCAATTGTTCTTTCAGTTCTTTGAGTTCAGCTGGAGCCATTCTGCATGGAGGAATAGATATAGGCTAAGTATCTGGGAGAAGGTCTATTCCGAAGTTAATTTCCCTTACGGGAGGAACTCTAAGAAGATCTTCAGGAAATACATCTGAAAATTCATTTACTACTATAACTGTCTTAAGAGTAAGAGTTTCTAAGTTAGAGTGGTTGATTCATACAAGATGATAGACACACCCTTTAGATATCATCTTTCTGGCTCTAAGGTAAGAAATCAACTGACCCCTAAGAGCTATAGTAGTACCCCTACATTCAAGGATTGGTTCATTTGGAAACTGAAAATGAGCTATTCTATTCCTACAATCAACTGAGGCATAGCATGAGTGGAGCCAATCCATGCCGAGACTGATATCAAAATCCATCATCTCTAACTCCATGAGATCAACTGAAGTAACTTTTTGAGATATTGTGATCGGATAGTTCCAGTATACCTGTCTGGCTACAATGGAAACGCCCACTGGGGTAGACATTGAAAAGGGCTCTACTAAATTTTTGGCACTAACTCCAAAATTGAAACTATATTGGAGTTACAAAAGAAAGAGAAGCTTTAAGGTCTAGTAAAGCATAAACATGTAAGTGAAAGACCTGCAACATACCAGTAACCACATCAGGAGAATTTTCCTGATCTTGATGGGATTGAAGAGCATATAATCTATCCGAATACTGACCACTGGTAGCACTGGAAGCGGCACCCTGTTGAATTCGGCGGCCGGATAGAACTGATGATTGATGAGACTAGCTCTATTTGCGTGAATCCCTACCTTTCTAAGCAACTACCCGACACTCTGAAATCCAATGGCCTATCTTTCCACACCCGAAGCACACATCACTACCCGCTCTACATCACACTAATAGTGTTTACCACACTTTTGACATAAAGGAGTGCCCTATCCCTATTTTTATTTCTAAACTTGGGTACTAGGGTACTGGCTGAAGAAGGTACTGGGGCTGAGGACCTTTAATGAAATGGAGGATGGTTACCACCTTCTGACTTTGGCTGATTGAAATTAAAACTACCCGTCCTAGCTCTCTTATTTTCTCTCTCTCTCCCCCTGATCTTCTGCTCCTCTATCTGTTGAGAATGAACCACCAGTCTAGAAAAGTCTATCTCACTAATCAGCATTATAGTTCTACACCTCTTGACCACACTATCAGACACTCTAGACACAAACTTACTCATCTTGGACCTATTATCAGCTACCACATGAGGAACATCCTAGCTAACTGAGTAAACTTGAGAGAATACTCCCTCATACTCATGATGACTTACCTCAAATTAATAAATTCTAATACCTTAGCCTCTCTCAAATCTAATGGAAAGAATCTATCCAAGAAAGCTATGGAAAACTCTTACCATTCTATAGGCCCTACATCAATACCTCTATCAACTTTCCACTGCTGAAACCAAGTATGGGCTATATTCTATAATTGATATGTAGCCAACTCGGTACTCTAACTAGAAGTCACCCCCATAGCATCCATTACCTTTTGAACCATATCTAAGAATTCATGTGGATCCTCTTCAGACTTAGATCCTGTGAAAGAAGGAGGATTCATCTGGGTGAAATCCCAAATTCTAGTTGCAGCAGTATTGGCCACTGGGTTAGCCAGACCAGCAGCTGGCCGTTCATTCTGTGCTGCCATGGAGTTTGCTAGAGTAGTGAACGCAGCCCTAAATTTTGTATGAGTAACATGCTCATCCATAGGATCTGCATGGATGGGCTAGGGGGCTGGCTGAGTTCCTGTTCTTCTTCTGTTCTTCTTGGGAGGCATGTTCTGCAAATGGAAATAAGAAATAGATTAGACAGGGAGTTTAAATTAAGCTCATGCTCACTAGCACTACATGAATAATGAAAGATGGGAAACTTTTTCAAAATGCCTTGTAGCCTCTCGTCCATAAGTGTGGCGCACTACACACCTATGCACAAGACTCTACTCGATGCGACTTTCAGATTTCCTAGGAAACTTTAAAACCTTAGGCTTTGATACAAAGTTTGTAATGACCTGAGACTACCCCCTAGTTGTTAAACAGAGCTTACAGTCCTGAAAGACCACAAGCTAACCTATGAGCTGGTACCTGTGGTGAGCATTGAATAATGTAATCATGAACGTGGAAGAATAACTAAAATTCCATAAGGTTTTAATAATGAGATAATTACTGAATTATGAATCGAGTAAAAATACTGAAATCTGAATTTTCTGAATAGCTAACTATAGTATCTAAAAAGCCTTTAAACTAGATACTGCGAGTTGATGGGACACTCCTCAACTAACTCTACTAACTACTTAGATAAAGACATGAAGTAATATAATTTGTCATCGGATGATGAGGACTCACCACTACTATTGTACTGCTGATGATCTGAGGGACTAAGTGCGATCCAAGAAATGAGTGTTAGCACCTATTATATGAGACATCATAGCAAAAAAGAAGAGGTATACGATCAGTACTTTAAATATACTTGTATGTTAAATGAGGTAGGATAATATGCATGGTTTTATGAATAAAACTAATAATTAACTGGATATGCATGTAAAGCATAGAGTACTGAGTAGAGAGCATAAAATTTATAGATACTAATAATGCATGAAAATCTGTAAATACTAAGGATGCATGACCAAGCATATAACATAACTGAGTAAAAATCAGTAAACTAAAATACTAAAATAACTAAAATTTGTATGCTTTGGTCAAAAAACACTAAGACTGAATAACTGAGCTGGGACTATAATTGAGACTACATCTGAGACTGTGGGAGGTATCATCTAACTGAAATTCCCCAATATGAGCTAATCGGGGTCCAACCTGTAACATCAGTTGGAAGGGTGTTAATACCTTGCCATGGGTACTAACAATGGTTGTGTTGATCTACTAAATTGATATAATGTCCAAAGGACTAAAGGTATAAATCCTGAACTGATGAGTGACCCCTGCGAGATAGTCAAGCCTAATCTTACGGGTGACTACCCATATCCTACGTTGGCTACATAGTTCTGGAGTATAGGGACTTCTACTAACGACTTTGCCTATCTGACAGAGAAGATGCCATCCCTACACTTGCTCGGTGCTAAATCCTACTCCCAACTGAAAGACACTGAGATACTAGACTATTCTGAGTTGAATAACTGATATCTGACTATACTGATGATGCTCATAACATAATCTAGAGACTATTCTATAATGTACTAAGGCTAGACTAAATAAACAGCTATGGTTTTCGGGTATTCAATACCCCCAAGACTCAAATCAACAATATTGAAAAGACAGTAAATCTTGAAGGCCAAAACGTGAAGGCTCTTATTAAATAAATCACTCTTGTAGGCATTTTATCAAACACTTGTAGTTCATAGTTTAGTCAATTCATTGGAATAGTATAAAACTTGAAATAGTAGCATGAATTCAATATTTATAACACTAAATCATGATCTAATTCGAAGAATGACAATATTAAAACATGGGGGATTTGATAACAACGATAATTCCATTAAAGTATGGTATAAAATCAATATTCATGGAAGTTCATGGAGATTCATAATTTTAAATCACAATTTAATATCATAAATCTTGAAAAGATGATAGATTTATAATTAAAATGGATACCTGGACTCCATGGGTGAAAGAAATCCATGGATGAACATCTAACATACCTGGGTTAATAAATTTGAAGAGTTGGATGGAGAGTTCTTGAGAAATTGACTTGAATTTGAGAGCTAAGGTTTCTTGTTCTTGAAAAGAGGATCTTTAATTTTGAATAAGAATTGAATAATGATGAGTACTTAGGTCACTAACAGGTTAAATCTCATATTTTAGATGGATTTGGGCCGTGGAAAAAGGCCCAAATACCCTTAAACGAATTTTAAAATGGAAGCTGAAAACTGATCATCCCGATATTTAGCCTTGGCACGCCCCAAACCAGCTCCTGGGCTTACCCGGCAGAACCGTCCAAGGATATTCAGCATAGTCGAAGAGAGCATCTGAAGGGTTACTTCACCTTTGATGATCACACACCGACCCGGGCAATAACTAGCTACAATCGATAGAATTTTGGTTGAAAATATTCATTAAAAAAGCTACCTGAAGGCCCACCCGCCTTTTCTATATAGTTTCATAACAATAAAAAGTTTTTTCTAATGCCATACCAAACTAAGACCTTTCCTACAAGGAAAAAAAGAGCCCGCGGCTCCCCTTTTTGAATCCCCGCTTACTCCCCCTGGAGTGAGTTCTTTTCTGCGGGATTTAGGGATTCCTTTCTTTTACTTATATTGTCTCCTATGGATATGGATTGATATGGGGATTTCTACTTCTTACCTATTCATTTCTACTTGAACTATTCAACGAGCGTTGTAATGAGCCAAAGGAAAATCTCCTGGCTCAGCACTAGTCAACTTATAGGGTGTGATATACCCTGCAGACAACAACCGCAGCAGTCACCAGTCAGGTCCCCTACCCCATAAAGTAGCTTGATGGACGAACCACTCCCAAGGCGAATAATGCCCTAGGGGCCGACCTGGCACTGACCGGCTAAGACTCCCGCACAGTAGGAGCAGACTGAATCGGTATTCGTCTACGAAAGGCGCACTCGTATTTTGAGGCTTCTCGCTTGTAAATATTCTCAGGTAAGAAAGAAGAACCTCACCTCTTTCTGTTGCTGAACATAAACCTACTTTAGATCCACTAGATCATGTAGATCTACTAGACTACAAAGAAAGAAGTTGGTAGCAACAGAACTCTTTCTAAACCACTAGAAATAGTCACCTATAATAATTAGTCTACCTACGCAACATTGTAGAGAGACGTTTGACTCCACATGTCTATTGAACAGTTTCGAAGAAGCAAGATGAGTGAATGAAGGAACTGTAAGCAGTAGTGAATACTTTTTCCACGGCTCTGGCAGATACGTTTACTTTGTCACTATAGACTAAACTCGCTATGAACTTTTTCAATTATTAGTAGTGGCTCGTGAAGTATCCCTCTTTCCTTATAAAAAAAGGATAATGCCCCTTTCCAACCAGTCAAGTGGCTTTCCGCTCCTCTCTCTTTGCTTCGATGAAAGCCTCAATGCTCGCGTTCTACGAGGAACTTTTTTGACTATTTACCTTCGCCGGAAGAAAAGGGAGAAAACTCCTAAACTAGTAAATAAAGGGTGCTTGTGTTTTGGTTTTGATTTTCTTGGCTTGTGTTTTAATAGTAACCATAGGAAGAAAGCGGGGAGCAAGGTCCCTAGTTTCATTTTTGGTAAGCCTGATTCTCTATGGCATGGACGCCTTTGATTGGATAGAGACAGATATATAGAAAGCGTCCAGTGAGGGTGCTTGTAAATCACTAGGTAACCTAGATCTACCCGAGCAATGCCCAAAAGTCCCATGCCTTTCTTGGTTGGACCAACCCAACCGGCAATTTTCGACAAATCTTTCTTCATTGGAAGAGCAAGAAGCGAAACTAGAAGAAAACTTTCTTTCTCTTTATGGATAACCAATTCATTTTCAAATGTAGTTGGGAGACTTTACCCAAGAAATGGGTCAAAATGGAAAGATTAGAACATAGGAATAGATCTGATACCAATACGGACTACCTATTTCAATTGTTGTGCTTTCTGAAACTGCATACCTATACAAGGTTTCAAGTTTCGATCGATATTTGTGGAGTTGATTATCCCTCTCGAAAACAAAGATTTGAAGTGGTCTATAATTTACTGAGTATTCAGTATAACTCATGCATTCGTGTACAAACCAATGCAGATGAAGTAACACAAATATCTCCAGTAGTTAGGCGGCTGGTGGGAGCGAGAAGTTTGGGATATGTTTGGGGTTTCTTCCATGAATCATTCGAATCTACATCATATATCAACAGATTATGGTTTCGAGGGTCATCCATTATTAAAAGACCTTCATCTAAGTGGATATGTGGAAGTACGTTATGATGATCCATAGAAACGTGTGGTTTCTGAACCCATTAAGATGACCTAAGAATTTTGCTAATTTGATTTTGCTAGTCCTTGGGAATAGCATAGCGATGGATAATTCAGAATAGGAATAGGTCCAGTCCAGGGGACAAATCAATAGGAAATGCTATTTGCTTCATAAGAATAAGAATGAACTTCTATGAAAGAGTTTCACGGGAATTTTCTTGATCGTCGGATATCATTGAGAAAGAAATAGGAAGAAGTGTTATCGAATGATTTTCTACAATTCTTCCCA
>NC_061111.1:216465259-216489617 GCF_002878395.1 Capsicum annuum | reverse complement strand
AGAAATAGGAAGAAGTGTTATCGAATGATTTTCTACAATTCTTCCCAATATGGAATGAGTAAAGAATTAAGCTACAAGTCTTGATCTGTATGAAAGGCACTAGTTTTTTTTTCTTTCTTTCGGTTTCATTGATAACAGAAAAGACTTACTCTAAAGGGGCGCTAGCGCTTGACTAATAAGATATCAAAGGGGACTGAAAAAACGTAATAGGCTGATACTCTAGGCTCACTTCGCTTCTTCAAGCACTGATCCTTCTTTCAAAAATCAACAAACAGCGCTAACGAGCAAAAAAAGGGATGCACTAATAAGCTTGGGATTTCGCGCAGCTGCTATGCCCTTGCTTCTTGCCTTATCTTACTTAGTAAAGCAACCTTTCACGCTAGGAACTCACCTTTTTTGTCTGGGTAAAACCTGGTGGGCAGGGATTGCTTAACCGGATATATGGAATTGGGATCTCTGTTACATATAAATCTTTCTATCAGGAAATCCTAGCTTATTCAAAGGGATTCTTATTTAGAACCTTTTTTTGTACTTAGTTGTAAGTAAGTGTTGGTAGCAGCGATGGGATGATGATGAGTATATAAATCAATAAAGACCAAAAATAATAAATGGCAAGATAAATTAGATATCTATGGAAAAATAATAATGTAGAGGGCGACTGAAAAGGAGGCTCGACCTACAGGGAGAGTGGTGGGCAGGGATTCTCTACAATAACACTATTATAGACCAATTGAAAGGGATGTAGCATAGTTTGGTAGTGCCTTTGTTTTGGGTAAAAAATGTCACGGGTTCAAATCCTGTCATCCCTATGTATTATTCTCCTCTGGGTAGTAACGAGGGATCCATTGAGATCGATTCAAATTGGACATACAAATTTTCTTTTTATGGGACTATATTCATGCAAGATATATTAGAGGTACAAAAAGAATCTATTTTCTTTACAGTCGTATCTACTGTGATAAGAAAGCGTTCTTAGTTCAGTTCAGTAGAACGTGGGTCTCCCAAAACCAATGTCGTAGGTTCAAATCCTACGAAGTGTGATTTTGTTATTCTTAGATCAAATTAGAATGAAATAGATTCATTCAGTAACTTTCACAACAATCAGAGCGAGTAGGATTTGATCCAATAATCAGGTAAAAAGTTATGGCAATTTTAAGTTTCAGTCTTAAACACTGTTATTTAAACCCTTAGCGCATCGCATAGACAACCCAAATGACAATTGTCAATTTCCAAAGTGACTCCGCGATAATGGCGCATCGCGGACCAGACTAATTTCCCATTTGTCAATTTCCAGTAGGCCTCCGCGATGTTGGCGCATCGCAGAGGTGGCCAAAATGGAATCCATAGGCTTACCGCTATAGTGGCGTGTCTCGGCATCTGTACAGGTCCCACTATCGCGCCAAGCCACTGGAAAAGGGACAACTGGGATCTGGACAACTTAGATTATTCTACGGAAATACGGGGTGTTACACTCCTCTACCAATCTCAGAGGTGATTTTTGAGGATATATCAATGGACTTCATAACAGGACTTCTTTCTTTAAATGTTCACATGGTTATCTTAGTAATTATGGATCGTCTATCCAAGTATGGTTATTTTACTGCATCACCAACTAGTTTTACCAGTCAAAAAGTGGCAGCAGTATTTGTTCAAGAATTTATTCGCCTTCATGGGTTACCTTTCACTATTATTTCTGATTGAAATCCTTTATTTTTCTCTGAATTTTGGCATGAACTACACAAGTTGCAGGGAACTCAACTTGCCATGAGTTTTTCATACCATCCATAATCGGATGGTCAGACAAAAATCCTCAACAAGTGCCTCGAGATGTACCTCCGATGCTTTACTGCAGATACACCCACAACTTAGTGTTCTCTTTTACATTAGGCTGAGTTGTGGTGTAACACTGCGTATTATCACAGTTCAAAATTAACTCCATTTAAAGAAGTTTATGGTTGCCCTCCTCCAACTGTGTTGTGCTACGTAAAGGATAGTTCCACTAATACAGCATTGGTTGCTTCCCTGATCCAACGTGATGAAACTTTGGCTATCTTAAAAGCTAATTTACTTTATGCCCAAGAGCATATGAAAATGAATGCCGATAAAGGGTGTCATGGAGTCACTTTTGAGGTAGGTGAGTGGGTATTTGTTCGCCTTTGACATTATCGTCAACTTTCTTTGCTCTTACAGAGACACACAAAATTGAGCAGACATTTCTTAGGGCCCTTCAAGATTGTTGAACGAATTGGCAATGTTGCTTATAAGTTAGATCTTCCAGTATCTTCTAAAATCCACCCTTTGTTCCATGTTTCAGTCCTTCGCGAGTGTCTAGGTAATCCATCTCAACAGGGAACTCTAATTGATTTACTGGATCACTCCTCTTCTTTGGTTCTTCAACCTGAAGATATGTTACAAACACGAAGTGTCACTCGTGGTGCTCGCCAGATTCCTCAGTGCCTCATCAAATGGTCAGGGCTTTCTGCTTTTGATGCAACTTGGGAGGATACTCACATTATTTGACAGAGGTTTCCCAAATTGAACCTTGAGGACAAGGTTCCTTTTCACGGGTGCGGCATTATAACAACTCAACAGAACACGTCAACTGCTTCTAGGCGTAGTATAAGAGATATGCAGTTATCGAAACACCTCAGACAGTACATTGTCCCCAAATCAAGTGAAATATTGCCTTATTCAAAGCAGTTACAAAATGGATAAGAATAAACTAGGGTAGAGAAGCATATATATAGTAGAACACTAGCCTAAAATAAACTGTCGATGATCTTTCTTTTATTTGTTTCTGGTGTTTATCTTTGGAACCTCGCTTTTCTTGTTTTCCTTTTGTTTATCAGTGTATTTCTTAAATAAAAAACAAAGCAGATCCCTCTTTGTGAATCTACAAATCAGTTTATTGTAATATTAACTATCATCATTACAAAATATGTCCAGAGGGAACAATTCATATTAGAAGAATAAGGGAACAAGACATTTTCTAAGAGCCTTTTCTCTGTTTTGCATTGTTCCGCAATTATTAACTAGATCGAGGAAAAGGATTTTAAATAAAAAAAAAAAGAGTAGGAAAAATTACTACTTGGACATGGAAGCATCATATGGATATTTTCAGGGACCAAATACCCCTCTTTCTTGTAAAAAGAAAACACATACTCCTGTTGGTAGAACAAAGCAGCGATGGACGTAAAGAGATTAGGGATATATGCAGCAGTCATAGTGTTGCCGCTTTTGAGATGTCATGAAGGAAAGAAATAAAGCAAGTTAGAAAAATCGGGTTCTGCTTATTTTAACTCTAGTCTCTACTTATTATTTTACTAGATTAGTGTACGTGCTTTGCACGTGTCTATCGCATCGATCTATAAAAATACATTCATAAGAAGAACACATTATTGAAAGGTAGCAACTAATGTAAAGATACATGTTATATGTATTTAAACAATCAAAAAAATAAATTTAATCAAAATTTCAATTATACCACGTAAATTGAGATAAAGAAAATAATTTAAAAAATTATAAATCTCTAAATAATTTTCTCCCAAATATTGACCCAGACCTAATCCTAAATCTCGTCCAGAGACCTGATCCCGAATACTAACCGGGGATCCAAACCCAAATCTTGACCCGTACCTGACCTCGAATCTTTACCTAAGACCGAACTCAGGACCTCGAATTCCTAACATGAACTCAAGCCTGAATCCTGACCTGGGAGCCCCATGAATCTCTATTTGGAATCCGACCCTGACTCCCAAACCCAGATCTGACCCCGTCTCCAGACTCGGGATCCAACAAGAGACCCGACACTGAATCTTGACCTGAGACCCGATCCTGATGGGGAACCCGAGCCTAAATCTTGACCCGTTGTCAGGAGTATATTCTCGAGATATATAATAATGAAAATCTAAATAATTAAGATTAGTACCTTCATCAACGGAGTGCAAATAAATGAGGCGAATACAAGCTATTTAGTTTTGTCTACATACCTTAACAGAAAAAACTATATACTTCTCGTATTACTTATGTTGATCTATAAAACTAAAAGATATTACATTATTCTAAAAGCATTGCCACTCTATAAAACTCAAAATTAAATATATTCAACAAACTATTACGCTAAGTTTCATTCAAACCACCTCAAACATGCAAAATTAGCAGAATAGAGTGCAATTATCAATGTTACTTTCCTTCACTGGTGCACAAATGCAGAACTCCTAAAAATCTTGTATCTCGTGTTATATTAGAAAACATGTAGTGCAATAAACTATAAGTTATCCTTAGTGATAAAATTTTAATATCTTATGACAAAATTTGTTAAGTAGAAGAAGCTATCATGAATATTAGAAAACGACTTGAATTAAAATTAATCAAACATAAAGTAAGAAGAATATACTGAAGCATTAAGAACTTTATGTTTGCTGTAAAACTTGATTTATGATACTACTTAAATAGAATTATAGAACTCTTTTATATAAGGTAAAAATCTTTAAAAAAAAAATATTATGTCATAAAGCTAACCCTATAAAGTTTCACAAATTATGTTGGCTAATATGTTCACGTAGCGGGAGTGACATATTTAAACAAACTGACCTTTTAGTTTTCTTGGTAGAATTCTAATTAATTTGACAATGTTTCCAATATTATAATATTTTTCTTATCAGATATTTTAGGATTCTTTATAATATTAAAATAAATTTAATTAAATAATAATTTGAGGAAGATGTAAAAAGACGATTTTATCTATTGTTGAGTCTTTTAATAAATAATAAAAAATTTGAACAACATTTCTAAGTAGCTAACATTAAAATCAATGTAATATTCTATTTTACTACATAATAATGGTTAAATATATTTATAATTGTTGCGGCCTTTTTGGTATTAACTATTGATACACGAAAACACAACAAAAAAGAACAACATTATCAATGAGCATTATAATTTAAAATAACTACTTATAACAAATTAACAATAACATAAAAGATTAGCAACCTGAAAGTTGCGATAGAAGAGAATTAAAAATCATCTATCAAAAGACTAACAATACGATATGGCTCATACGTAAATCCCAAGAAATAATAGGAGCAAGATAAAAGTAACTCGAGAAGTATACTAAAGTTTGAAAATAAATGTTAGAAGTGTACAATAATAAGATGTGAATACCTATAATCAAAGGAGTACTAATTTAATTTGAAAGGTACAAAAGTGAATCAATAGCTTACATTCGTCTTCTCCTCTCAAACTATTTCCTGCATCTTGATTTACTATAACCTCTAAAACAAATACGTACTTTCTCCATAATCAAAATATATTAAATAAGAGGCACAAATTTCGGCCTCTAAAAAACGAACTACCTTGTATTAGGGCTTAACAATATAGTATAACTATTTGTAATAAACTGACAATAACAAAAAAACATAATAGTAAAGTAGAAGAGAACACCCTAAGGGGGTAGTTGAGTTGGTTTGAGGAGGACTTCCCATAGCGGAGGTCGCGGGTTCGATCCACTCCTAATGCCTTCTCAATCGAGCTCGTCGCACGGGGTTTACCTAGTGCGTTTTATATCTCCTGTGTGGTTTGCGAGCTATTTCACAATGAGGGGTTTACCCAGTGCACACACAGTGCTCACCACAGAGTGCTCACCTAAAGGGCAGAGGGTGTAGCAGCTGCGAGTTTTCCTCGAGTTTCCAAAAAAAGTAGAAGAGAACAATTTGAAATTATGAAGGAAAAAAGTTGAAAGTCATCTATCAAAAGATCAATGACGTCATAATTTTACCATAATACCTATCACAAAAATAGAAAATAAGTAATGAAACACATAATTAAAATCATTTTTTTCAAAACGATGAAACAAACTACACATAATACACTATATGAGGTTATCAAGAAAATCAAAATCAAATCAAAACCTAACATGTAGTAGATAACCCAAATTATTTTACTTTAGTAGAATTCGTACACTGTCATGATAAGTGAAAATATGCACACTTTATGCATTATATATAATCATATTTTAAGTTTTAAAATTCTTACTATTTTACAATAAATATAATTAATAATGATAAATTTGAGGAAATAAAAATGGACCCCTAATCAAAAGGGTAAATAATTTCTCTCAAAAAGAAAAGCTAGATACAAATTAATATAAATGTTGTAACTTTTCTTTTAACCAAAAAAGTCAAATCCAATGTTAATCTATCACCTCTCTTAAGGAAAAAAAAGATAGATAACAACAGAACACAGGTCACAACAAAATAATATGATTAAGAATCGAATCTCTATTATATAAAAATTCATAAAGCCTGACTAAATATTCATCAACCATAGAAAATAACAACAGAATCGAAACTACAATAAATAATACAATAATCGAGATATCATAACAATATTAAACCTCACCTTTACACAAATTACTTAAAGCTCGATCGAACTTTCATCTATCACCTATATTGAGTAGAAAAAATAAAATATATCAATTGAATGATATGATAATCAAGATATCTGAATAATACAATTAAATTTAATATTTATACTGAAATTCCTTAAAGTCCGACCTAACATTTATCACCGGTATTAAGCAAAAAAATATAAAAATAACAGATAGTAACAGAATAAATCAGCATCACAATAAAAATATTTATTTGAGAGTCCATAATACACTCAACCCTAAATAAAGAATAAATATGATAAAATATTTAATTATTTTCACCAATAAATATCATATACATTAAATCGAACCATTATCAACACAACTATAAAAAATCAAAGAAAGTCTTTTGACAATGACAAAAATAATTTGGGATTAATCACCATAAAAAACAATACACCTATAATGAACCAATAATTGGTACAAAGAATTTCAAAAAAAAACAGAATAATTCGGTTGGATGTATTTTGGTGGACGAAGTGTTGTCTGGACGTGTACTTATAATGAATATGTATGATTCAAAAATCTAAACCTAGATCAATTACAAAATAAAAACTATCTCTTGCCATATATTTTAGAACTCCTAATTTAGAAAAAAAAAATTTACCATATATTTTAGGAGACAATATTATAAAGAAATTAAATAATCTATATCTATATCTATAATCTATATCTATATCTATAATCTATATCTATATCTATCTATAATATATTAGAAGTGTGAAGACCCTTAGAAAAGTGATTTGAATTTTTTGTCCTTCATTAAAAGACTCTTCTTTAGACAAAACTGTCTTTTAATTATTTTTTTAATTTATTATTTAATTATTTTTTATTATATTGACTAGACTTTCTAAAATATATTAGACTCCTAAAATATATGGTAGGAGAATTAATTAATATTTTTCTTTTAAATATATGGTAGGAGAAATAATTAATATTTTTCTTTCTACTAGACTTTCTAAAATATATAGGACTCCTAAAATATGTGGTAGGAGAATTAATTAATATTTTCCTTTCTACTATTCAATTAGAAAAATACTTGTAAAATAGGACTCTATTAATTAAGAAAATACTTCTATAAATATTGAGATGTACATTAAATTAGAGAACAACCCGATTTGCCTATCTGGAGAATATGATCGATGCTTATCGAACTTGATTTGATTGCACATGTCTAGATTGGTGGATGCTTGATTTTCTAACCCTCAACTCCTTCATTATTTTTATCAGCATAATAGAATTCAACATGTGCGTACAAATATATCTTCTTTTTATAATTCAAAATCAATTTTTAGTATCAAAATTTTCATTCAGACCAGAATTAGTTGGATAAAAATTGAAACTTTGTGATAATGATTATATTATTTTTTATAGTTTACAGGTCATAGATGAATGTCGGTTGGCTTTGAAGAATTTCTTGTGTAAACGTTAGGTTTAATTGTATTGCTTTGATATATTTATTAGCTTATTGTTTTATTTTAATTTATAGATGCTAGATGAATGTGGGTCGGCTTTGAAAAAAAAATTTAGGTAAAGGTTAGGTTTAATTGTATTATCATAATATCTCTATTAGTTTGTTATTTTGTGGTAGTTTACAGTTCGTAGATGAATCTCGATTGGCTTTGAGAATTTTTTGTGTGTTGGTCAACTTTGAGGAATTTGTTTATGTAAAGGTTAGGTTTAGTTGTATTATTTTGATATCTCTATTATCATATTATTTGTTTATTGTTTAAATACTCAAAAGATATTAAATTTAATTATTATATTCATCTTTACTATTTAAACAAATATCCTATTTAGTGAAATATTTGAACTCGAGTTACATGCGCAAGGCGCGTAATAATAATTAAAAAGGGTGAAAAGACTATTTAGTCTATTGTTCAGTATTTTAATGGAGGGCAAAAAGTTCAAATCACATTTTTAAGGGTCTTCACACTTTTAATATATTATAGATTTTTTAGCTTTTGCCCTTGTGATTTTTTGTGAATTTATTTTATAAATGATAGGGTAGATGATATTTGAGATGATCTTCTAATGCTTGATAATTTTAGGAATAATATTTTCTTATATGATCATTGTGGATTATTATTCTTGCATAAAGATCATACAGTGCATGTCTATGTTTGAAAGTCGTTATAAGTGAACCTGAGATTGAGACAAAATGAGTTAGTGAATTGAGTTTTTTCTATATGTTATATGAAAGTCACTTGATATGTTTAAAAATGTGGGGGGGGGGGGTGACTTGTGATTTGAAGTCAATATTAGACTTAATATTATTTTATATATTTTTTAAGAGCACAAACTTGAGATAGTTAGTAACTTCATCTTATAATTATTATTGATGGGTATGTGATGTTGTGTGATAACTTATCGATACGTTAATCAAAAGAAATTATAATGAAATCAAGGAGAATTTTATTTTCACATTTAAAATGAAGGATTTTGGAAAAAATTGATACTATATTGGGTATCAATAATAAATAATATTGTGGAGGTAATGTATTGAGTTAATCGCATAGCATTGAGAAAACAGTGCTAAAAAAATTTAGCTACTTACACATAAAGAGGCTAACACCTTATTTGATCCTAGATCGTGTCAGTCCATGATGATGAAAGAATCATGGTTAATTAACTTGTGTAAGCAAGTGCTATTGGAAGGATCAGTAGTTGAGCTTTGGTTTTCTTTAGAGAACTAATGATTTTAGAAACTTTAAGTTTCATATAAGGATATATCGATACAAGTTGGTATTGAAAATGTGAGAAAAATAAATTTACCTGATGGATACTTACCTTGTGAGGTGGTACAATTTCTTGAAATCAAGAAAATCTTTCATTAGTAGAAGCAAGAAACGGAAAGAAGTTAAGCGGTTGAGGAATTAGTAAAAGAATCCATTGATTTTACAAAATATGAGCTCAGTTTGTGATAGTGAATCCACTCTAGCTCGAGCATATAAAGATTATATAATGGGAAGTTAAAATGCATAAGTTATTGACATGATTGTGTGACAAAGTTAATTCATGATGGAATAATCTTCATCATATTGGTGGTGTCGAAAGAATTTGACTAATTTATTTACTAAATTTCTTAAAAGGAAGTTGTTGAATACATCTTCAAGCATGATTATATAAAAACTTCCTAATTAGGTCCACCAGTAATGTTAACCCTACTTAGCACTATGAAATGAATAGTTATGCGTTCAAAGGGTAACAACAACCTATTGATGCGTGGATGTTTCAGTACTAAAGTAAGATATATACTAGTACTTTTTGTCATAGATTAGAGGGTTGATTTCTAATAATCTTAATGAGGTTCCGTTCATGAAACAAGTGTCTCAAATATGACAAAGAAACTGAAAGAATTTTACCTATATAATCATTGAAGTGGTGCCTCTTCAATTGGAAGTAGGAGTTGCTCTCATAAATGTTCACGAATTTTGGATAGCCCGTATCATAAAATTTCTAAGCATGTTGAATGGAAAGCAGAAATGAAATGTTTATGTGTGTAGTGTCACCGATGTTATCACAATAAATAACATGTTCAAAGCTATTAAGCTACGTGGAATTTTAATTTCTTCTTGTGGCATTGCACTAAGGTACTATTTAAATCAAAAGATACATTACTCTATGCGTGAACATAACTTGATCTATGTGTCCTAATTTATATTTAAACAAGTGGAGGATTGTTGGATTTTTTGTTTAAAATAAATTAATTAAAAAGGTTTTGAATGAAGAGTTGTCTTTTAATGAAAGGGTGTGACTTTTATTGAAAAGATATGTCATTTATTGAGAGAGAGTGTCTCTTATGAAAGGATATGTCTTTTATTGAAAGAGTGTGTTAGTTAAAAGTTAAACTATATAAACTATTCAAGTGTTGTTTTGCAAAATAATGTTTTTTTCTTCTAAACTCTCTACAAATAAACTTTTTCTTCCCCACAAAAGATCAAGTTTAGAGTTCTTGCTTCCAATAGGACTATCTTCACTATTTGCTTAGTGCAGAAACCTAAAGGCTTGTCATATCCACTAAAACTATTTGTGTTAAATCTCATCATGCATAAGAGACAAAAGAAATATCATTTTTAGAAAAGCGTTTCATGCGTGTTTCAATCCTTTAACTCTATGTTTGTTGTTTAGATTATTAAGCCTTCATCTTTGTGCTCTTCTTCATATATTTGTATATGTGTTCATAGGATATATTTTTCAACACTTATGGAGTCTACGATGATGACAATGTAGTACTGTTTTCCCAGTCTAATCATTAACAACCTTGACATTCTATGTAATTGTGACTTGAAGATGATCAGTGTAGAAAGGAACATCGTAAACTTTAACCACAGAAAAAATGAAATGAAAATAAAGAAGTTTTGACTCTCAAAATTCGAACAATTGCGTTAGAAAAATTGGGACGACGAAAGCAAGAATCGAGTTTTTTTTGTTGCCTAATTCATTATTCCTAACTCATAGTTAACTTGTATACATAACAATTGTATTAACCTAAGTACTGCAGGAAGTGGATTGAAAAGTTACCTAAATGGCAATTTCCTATTCCTTGAAGGTTTAGGCTTGGTTTTAGTTTACTTATGCATATTCTTCCTCTATTTTATTTTACATGGCCATTTTATTTGGATAATTTGGGTGATTTAATTTTAATTACAGGGTGTTTTCTACTTCTCTCCCTAGAATAGGGGTTCCTCTCAGCTAAGACTGGTGTAAGACCCCCACAAAGTTTCCTCATAGTCTGAGCCTTAGAGCGTGTCAAGTGAAGTGTAATTTCAGCCCTAAAAGATTGAGAAGTGACTTTCCAAGTTATTGGTGTTTAAACCATATAGAATTTTCTTAAATTTAACTTTTTTTCATATAGAGAATTGAATTAGCTTTCCAACGATACCAATTTCATCCAAATGCGGTAGCGGGGTGAGAAGTTATGGTCATTTTACTGAGAGTTGTCGGAACTGCCCAGGTGTGACGATGATCCGACGAACCGTTGCTCGGCCCATCGCAACCAAGTCAGTAACTCCCTTTTTTGGCCCAAGTACGATGGCCAAAATGACAAACCATCAAAGCTGCGATGGACCATCGTTGGGACCGTTGCACTCAGGCAGTGTGGCCAACGTGAGACGAACGATCCGACGGACCATCAGGCTAAGCGACGGACCATCACTTAGACCGTCACACCAAGGCATTATATTTTTTTCTAACCAACGTGCGATGAACTACCCGATGGACCATTAGGCTAGCGACGGACCGTCGCTTCGACCGTCGCAGCCCCCGTTCAGTGTTTTTAACTCATTTTAACAAGGAGATTTTTGATCTTTCCACTCTTTTATGAAACAGATATATTCCAAGTGAAGAAAATGGCTTCATTCATCATACAAAATACAAGAGAGCTAGGGTTTCTCCCTCAAGATTAAATCTAACACCTTTCTCAAAGAAATCCAAGAACTCACCATAGATTCTACAAATTGAGTTGAGATTTGAGTTCCCCAAGTTCAAAGGTTGCAAGAACTCTCTCTCAAGAGTAAGAAAAAGAGTTTAGAGCAAGCTCGTTCATCCAATTTCATAATCTAAGGTATGTGGGATTTTGAACAAAGGTAATCCTTTCATCCTTGTGCCCAAAGGCTTATTTAAACTATGATTTTCTGCAATCTATGAGATTTTAATGAATTTGAATTAGGGTTTTTCACCCATTATTATTTATTGTAATATTTTGATGTTTCCCATGAATTGAGAGTCTAATGGCATGATTTTCACATGTTTCCTTGAGAAATTACAGCTGGGTCTATACCCCATGATTTTAATCCTTGAGAAATTAATAGTTGAAATGTTTGAGATATTGAAGCATATGAGTATGTTGAGATTTTGAAACAAATTGCTGAAATTTCCAAATTTCTACATGAGTTATGAATCTATACACTATCTATTATGCTTTTGATGAGTTTTAACTTGAGATTGAATTATGGATTATTAAGCTCTACTTGAGATTTGCAATTTTATGAACTCTTATGCTATAAGCACTCCTGATTTAAGTATTCTGAGATTATTGAGAAATGTTTTGACCTAATGGTCATGGAGTTTTGAAATCCACTTCATTACATGAGATTACAGATTTGATTATTGGGTTCTTAATAAACCATGAGATTATTTTAAAGTGGATTTCCATGAGATAAGTGAGATAAACTAAAGGGAGCAGTATTTAGCACCGAGTTGGGTAAGTTTCTATGGTTTCTTACCCTAAAACTACGTACCACTGTAGGTTTGAGATTTTGGGCCTAAGGCCGAGATATTGGGCCCGAGGCCGAGATAAGTGATCACTGACTTGAGGTTATACTCCCTAGCAAGAATATGATGCTCCTCCCAAACGTGGGGTATCTTCCTTAGGAGGACAAAACGTTGGACTCCATGTAGCTCGCATGGTTTATGTCGATTAAGAGAACCTCCCTTGATACAAGTTATTTTCCTAATAGTAAAGTTGCAGATTTTCTCCCTAAGACTAAAGTATTTTCCCTTGATATAAGTATTTTCCCTAAAGTTTGAAACGAGATATTTTTCTAAAGTGAATGAAATGCCTTCAAGTATATTTCAAAGTTATATGATTCTGAATTCCAAGTACTTGAGTTCAAAAGAGTTATGAGTTCTTGAGCATTAAACAAGGTTTACTCTCCATGAGACATATGAATGATTTGAAACTATTGTTTAAAGTTCTCTTTAGTCTATGGGTAATAAGAATAAGAGAAGATTACCAATTTTAAAGTTAAACTATGATGACTCAAGAGATTTGTGTTACATGATCCATTCTACATGATTCATGAGCTTTACATTTTATACTTATTCAAGCCATATGAGTCATTACTTATTGTGTGTATGATTTGATTAAAGAGTATTGATTTTGTTTTATATAAATGCATGCAGCCCCACATACTCAGTACATTCCCAAGTGCTGATCCACATATACGTCTATGTGCTACATTGTCTTATAATGTAGGTTCAGGTGCTCAGTCCCAGCCTCATCAGTGACTTCCGAGTACCTCTGTCTACATTCCAATAGTGGTGAGTCCTCATGGTTTGAGGACCTATCTTTAAACATTTCCACATTTGAGAGACTATGTTATTACTTTCAGTTCATTTCAAGTCAGTTGGGGACCTGTCCCAACGGCTCTCTAGTTCATGGATTAGTAAAGGTGTTGTCAGACTAGTTATCAGATTGTGATTGTGTTGCGAATTCTAGTATTGTGGTCGTTTGGACCGAGTATTTTCTTCGTATATCCCTTCATATGATATGACTATGCTAGTGTTCAAATTATGTCATCTTGAAATGAGTGTTATTAGTAGAAATAGGCTCAAAGGGTTAGCTTGGGGCTACTTGTAGCCTTAAGCACCATGTGACATCTCGGGAGGCAATTTTGGGTCGTTAGAGCTTGATGGCAAGAAGGTTGGAGAAAGAGGGAAAATGGCAAAGGTAACTACAGCTACCATTTCAACGTACACGAAATGTGTACCAAAATTGGATAATTCGAAGAAAATATGAAGTTTCAATGTTCTACAAGGACTCATAGCTCTACCATTACAACAAACCCTACCTCCAAGGAAAATGCAAAGCTCTAGATATAATCATGCGCGGACCACGTTGAAGATGAGAAGTGTAAACTCGAAAGTGCAGACAGAGCACAAACTATAGATTCGACAGTGAAATAGAGCTCAATCATCGATAAAACCCCAAAAAATGAAGTTTTTGACCTAATAGTGGAAAAGGCAGTAACAAATGTCAAAATAACGCAGGAAGACATCTCTAAAAAAGTTGATTATTGGAGCACAGCTATTATATGTTATGTACTTGCTTCAAATCCACCATTGTTGGTGATTGAGGGTTTTTACAAGCATATTTGGAAAGAACTAAAAATAAAGAAGATAGCCCAAAGTAATAAGGGGATTTTTCTCATCAAATTTGGTAACTTAGAAAATCGGAACAGAGCCATAGAAGAGGGAATACAAATCTTTGATCGCAAATTCATAGTAGTGAAAGAATGGACCCCAGGGGTGGACATGAATAAGATCATGATTGAGAAAGTACCAATTTGGGTTTGATTAGAGGGTCTGTTCTTGAAGTATTAGGGTCAAAAAGCCCTAACAAAAATTTCTAGCTTGGTAGGGAAACCAATCAAAGCGGATAGTGCAACAACTATAAGGGAATGACTAATGTTTGCTACGGTTCAAGTGGATGTGACCTTGAATAAAAATTCCCAGAGAATATGATATTTGAGAATAAAGCAGGGAAAATAATAGAATAAAAGGTGACTTATGAATGGAAACCAGTCCTCTACACGTACTGCAAAAACTTTAGTCAATCATAGGAGGACTGTAGAAGACGTAAGCAAGAGAAGAAGGAGGAGCAGGAGAAAATACCAGAAAAAGAGAAACAAGTGGACACACCAATCTCAGCCAAACAGGGGGAAGCTAATCAACCAGACAAGGAGGGATTTTGTTAAGTACAAAAATACATAGCTAAGAAGGCTGTGCAAGTACCCCAACCATGAGAGATAAGGGTAATGATAACGCTCAAACTACACCACTCATGTGAGAATGTAAATGATCGTTGTCAATATATAACCCAAATAGGTTGGGGTCGAATCCCACAGGGAATATGGTGTGAACTTAAGTCGTTTGCGATTTAATCAACTGATAGTTGGATGTTTCCTTAAATGCGGGTTATGGAGATTAGCAAATAATTGTTGGTCACTTTAGTTTCAGTGTTTGCAATCAAGAGTTTATGGAAAACAAGAATTATGTTCACTAAGGGTTTTGGTACTTGACAGATGCTAATAGTGATTCAAGATTCTCACGATAGGTAGGAACAATAGATTGTCTTTATCAAAGTTATGCCTAAATGTCTCTCGACCTACTTAAGAATTTAATTACCTAATCCTTTCGAACTTAGGGAATTTATATTCACTGACTAGACTTCACCTCAGGTTAATTAACCTTGTTACAGCATCAATTATTAAACGAAAGGTTGGTAGCTTCCAAGTCCCTGTCAATAATTGACTACCTACTATAGTTGATTTCTTATCTCAAGCAAATCAAAGCAGGTGCTATCTATCATTTGTAACCAATAGACAATAATTAAAACCTCAGAATTATCAAGGAGTCTTATTACCTTTAGAATCTTGAACACTTAGCAACTTACCAAGACCTAACCCATATATCCCATAATTCGAGTTAAAGGGTTTAGTTACTCATACTGTAAAGAGCAATACAGCTTGTTGAATTTATAATTCTATGGAATAATATTTACAACAAAAATGAATAGCAACAGTTGTATCTCGAATTAAATTGCAGTAGAAAATCCCAAAAAATAATATGAAAATCTCTCCAAAGATAACTGTAAACTTGTATCAAAAACTAGAGACCAAACACGTGAAGTTCAAGTCCATAATGTCGAGTACCAGCCCCCAAGGAAATCCTAAACAATACTTTAAATAGTTCACCCTAATTGTGAAAACAAAATCACCGAGTTCAGTAATTTCTCGGACAGGTGATGACATTTAGTGATGCCTTATCAGGAGTCTGACGACTTATCACAGATGTCATTAGCTCCTCTTTGCTTTTGACATTCGCTTCCTAAGGCTGACGATGAAGCGTGATGGCTTATCAGATCTTTGACGACTTATCACAGATGTCGTCGATGATTTACTTCAGCTTTTATGTTCTTCCTTAGGATAACGATGATCTTGATGGCTTATCACAACTCTGACGGCTTATCACATGCCGTCATCACTTCTTCCAGCTGAATCCCATTCTCTGTTTAAGGCTAACGATGAAGTTGATAACTTATCAGAGTGCTGACGACTTATTAGGAATGTCATCAGCCACACTTCTCTTCTGTTTGCTTCAGATTTCAACTCTTTTACTTCCATCATTGTTGGTTCTCTTGCATCTTGATTTCTACTACAAAATCAAAGATAAAACAATCAAAAACGACAAAAGTTGCTTAAGACTTTATAATTATTCTCAGTTAAAAGCCTCAAATGTGTTAGCATCTACTCACACATTAGGTCACACAAATAATGTCCTTACAGTGCTTAATCAAAGTAGGCTAGAATAGAATAATGCCTTATATAATAGGGATTCAACATCACATTTGGGTGCAAAAATGACAGATGGAAATGGAGGTGTTCTTGTAAAAGGGGTGAATGGGGGTATGCCCCTTCTCCTCACGAATAGTCTTGGATTTTGGAACACCAGTGGATTAAATAGACTAGTGATGTAGAAGGATGAATCTCTTTTTGCACAAGAGCAATACTGGTCTCTTTGGCCTCTTGGAAACAAAGGTTAAGAGAAATAAAGAACAAAGTGCAACCCTTAACCTTTATAGTGGATGGTCCTACATAAGTAACTAATCTCACCATCCTAATGGAAGGATTTAGTTATTGTGGAGGCCTTTAATTTATGCTCTTAATATAGTAAGAATAACATACAGTCAATACATTGTGAAGTTCAGCATCGAGGGATAGGATAGAATATAGCCTGACTGTTATGTATGGTTTTAATTATCAGGGGTTAAGAAGAGAACTCTGGAGAGAGCTTGTTATAATTGGTTCTACTATTATGGGACCTTGGTCAGTGATGGGGGATTTCAACTACGTGTTAAACAGTCATGAAAGAATAGGGATCCCAGTGTCAGTTGCTGAGATCAAGGACTTCAAAAGATGCATGAGAACATTTGAACTCCAAGAACTTAAGTCATCTGGCACATTATTTACCTGGACGACAAAAAAAAAGAAGCAATGAGAGTTTATAGTCGAATTGATAGAGTAATGGTGAATGGGGACTGGATTACATTCTAATTGGGTTTAGAAGTGCACTTTGCTAGTGAGGGATTGCATGATAGTTGTTCGTCTACTTTAAGGTAGGAAACTGATGTATCTAAAGAAAATGGGAGATTTTGTTATTTTAATATGTAGAGTTTGACTGCAGACTTCCATGAAAGGGTCCATAAAGACTGAGAAAGACCGCTAAGTGGATCAAAGATGTATTAATTTGTTGGTAAGCTGAACAGACATAAAGCAACGCTATAAAGTATCAATAAAGAGAGATTTCATTAGGTAGAGCAGAGTACGAAACATGCTTATTCTAGGCTAATAAAGTGTTAGGAAATGATACAAAAGGACCCATGTAATGGTCAATCGATAGAAGAGGAGATATATTTAATACAAGATTACAACAAATGAAACATAGCCAAAACCAAGTACCTATAACAAAATTGTAAGATTCACTGGATGAAATATGGTGATCTTAACATAAAGTTTTATCACAGTATATTAAAGGCTAGATAAAGCGTGAATCAAATTTTCTCTATTAATGATGAAAAATATAGAACTCACAGGGAAATACCTAGCATCACAAAGGCTTTTGAAGATTTTTATGATAAATTACTTAGTACTGATGCTTCACATAGGGCTAATGTATGTAGTGCCATGGTCCAACAAGGACCCATTATGTCAAGTCGTCATAGGGAAAGGCTAGTGTTACCAGTTATAAAAGAAGAGGTGAAGCATGCAGTATGGTCCATAGGAGGTGACAAGTCTCCAGGCCCAGAAAGGTTGGGGAGCCAATTTTACAAGGATTATGGGGACATTAACAAACATGACTTACTTGCTAGAGTGCAAGAATTTTTATCTTCTGGAAAATTACTTAAATCTTGGAATACAATGAGCACAACTCTTATCTCTAAGGGTGATCATGCAATATCGGCGAGTGATTACAGGCCAATTATGTGTTGTAATACAACTTATAAGATTATATCAAAAGTGTTATGTAATAGGTTAAAGAGTGTGCTGCCAGTGATTATCTCACCTAACTAAAGTGCCTTTGTAGAGGGTAGGACAATTGTGCAAAATGTTCTTATTTGTCAAGACATAGTCCACCTTTACAATAGAAAGCAAAGTACAAAAAGTTGTTTGATCAAAATTGACTTGAAGAAGGTGTATGACATGGTGGAATGGGGTTTTATTAAAGAAATGCTACACGCATTAAATTTACCTAGCCAATTCATCAAGTGGATTATGTCATGCATAACTACAACCCAATATACTTTAGCTATAAATGGAGGAACATATGGGTGTATTAAAGGAAGAAGAGGACTTAGACAAGGGGATCCTATCTCCTCTCTAGTCTTTGTCATTTGTATGGAGTACTTTACCAGAGTTATGAAGGTGGTGGATATGCAAAAGAGATTCCAATTCCACATGAAATGCAGGAGATTGTAATTGACTAGTTTATGTTTTCCAGATGATGTATTGATGTTTTGTAAAGGGGAGTTTCAGTTTGTCCTGCTTATGCTGAGGGGGCCGAAAATATTTTCTAACGCATTTATTTTGAATACTAGTGCACCCAAATCAAATGTCTACTATGCAAATATAAATTCTAGGGAAATCAAAGACATATATGAGCTAACAGGCTACTCCAAAGGGTCTCTCCCATTTCGGTATTTGGGGATCCCAATCTCTTCAACAAACATATCCAAGATAGACTGCAAAGTATTAATTGACAAGCTGACTATGCGGTGAGGAGTTGGGGATCTAGGCACCTATCATATGTAGGTCATGCCATTTTGGTAAACGCTGTACTTCTTTATATACATAGCTATTGGGCGTCCATATTTATGTTGCATAAAAAGGTGTTAAAAAGCATTATTTTGATATGTAAAAATTTTCTTTAGCATGGGAAGGTGGAAATGAACAAGAATCCTTTAATTACTTGGGATTTGGTGTATAGACCAAAGAAGCAGGGAGGTTTAGGACTAATTGAGTGTATAGTGTGAAATAAGTCTGTCATCGCAAAATATGTTTGGAATATAACCCATAAAGCTAATTATATATGGGTAAAATGGGTGCATCATGTGTACTTGAAGGACCAAGGTTGGCGGCTGTACATACACCCCACCCACCCACCCCCCCCACACACACATACACAGATTGTAGCTGATAGTAGAAATGGGTGTGTAAAATTTGAGAAATTTCTTTACTAGGCTATGTCTAACAAGGATGGTTTAAGGTACATGGAATCTATACCATAGGCAATGGCTATTCATGTATACAGGGTGAGATAGAGCCATGGTCATCGCATAGATGGATTTGGAGTAGAGGAAACCTCTCCATACATAGATTCATCTGTTGGTTAGCTATGCACAGGAGACTTGAAAACAAAGACAGGTTATATAAAATGGGGTTGAGTCAGGATGAACTATACCTACTATGTGGAAATGCTCATGAATCTATACCGCATCTCTTTATTGAATGTCAGTTCCATAATCGTTTCTTAGAGGAAATCTTGCAATGGATTGACTTTAGAATTCAGAACAGAAAAGTAAAGGGCCTATGGCACAGGTTAGCCAAGTATGTAGTGGGAAGAGGATTTCGTAATTTGGTAAATGTTGTACTTGCTAGCTTGATCTATAAAATTTGAAAAGCACACAACATAGCAATGTGGGAGAACAAGGTTCCCAGACTTGTAGGGTTGGCTGAGCAACTGCAAAATGAATGTAAGGAGAGGAGAGAAATATTTTTAGCCTAGAAACAAAGCAATCCGCAGTAGGAATGGATGTGTCGTTTAGTAGGGTAGTTTATTTTTTAGACAATCTTGTATAAGCTAATGCGATACAGGCAATAGTTTGCGTAGAGAAACTGGGAGAAACTGTGGTTTTGATATCATTGTAGTTTGTTCGAGTAGAGATTAATAAAAAAAATTCTGCACCAAAAAAAATAAAATTTTATTTTACGTAGCCATCATGTAATTTTGATGAAATTAAGATAATTTTATTGTATTTCTTATTTATTAATAAGTATTAAATAATTACATAAAGTAATAATCTATTAAATAACAAACTACATTAAAAATAATTTTAAAATTAATTTTTTAATCACAAAATATCACCTAACTTTAAAAAATTACATCACCCATTTCTTAACTCCTATGGATCCAACCCAAGTAAAAAAACTCAATTCATCTTTTAATCAGACCCAATGCAAACTCATTTCATGACTCGATAAAGAAGGGATTGGGTTTCTTTTTCTCAGTGTTCGAGTCTAGATAGATAAAAAAATAAGTGACGAAATTATATAAAGCCAGGTGATATTTTTGGAATTACAAAATCAATTTTAGTATTTTCTTTTAATTTAGTAAATCTACATTGGTTTACGAAAAATGTATATTTATACCATTTGTTAGACGATAAGTGTATATATACACCACTTTATTAACGAGGAATATATTCAGTCAAAATCTTAAAATTAAAGGATATATTAACCCCTTTGCCTATAAATGTATTTGGTTGTCAGCTGCTTGCATTGCTCAAATGGCAATGCCTATGTATCTCTATGCCCCCAACATTTTAGACATTATTTCCCAAGCCAACTTTTCTTTTTGTTACTTATGTCTAAAAATCTTAACATCTTGTCTGCGGGGGCGAATTTACATACGAAAAATGAGGCACGTGAATTTGTGGGGTTTTCATGAAATTAGATATTTCATGTATATATTTTCTAAAATTAGTATGATATTATAAGTTAGGACCCATGCTATAAGACCACTATATGGTATACTCAGTTAAAACATGAGTTATTTACTTTAAGGAATAAGATTGAACCTTTTGAATTTGTCAATTATGAGTCGGGAACTTCAACCATTCAACCATGAATACGTATCTACATTTTTCCTTTCTTTTTTTTATTTGTGGTGCACTACCCATATTCTAAAGGGAATCCCAGCGCACTAAAGTTACAGCTATGTGCGTATCCAGAGAAGGGCCCCACCACAAGGATGTATTGTACTCATATTCTAAAAATTCTAAAATCGTCTCTGCTATTCTGTTAAAGTTAAAAAAAAATGGAATGTCCACAGTAAGTTTGTTGGAATCGTCTGCTTGTTCCTAAACCTTCAGATTTCAATTATTTATTGTTTGGTTAAAAGAGAAATAATGAATTGATCATTGAGAATATTTGAGCTCTAGGAGGAACCTTGAATAAACCAATAATTTAGTTTTTGGGTCTGTCATGTCTTCATAAAATGGGGGATTTATATTTATTTACTTAATGGAATATTGTTCTAATTCTTTAAATCTTCTATAATTAATGTTTTAAGCAAGGAATGATATTGGTAATTAGTGCATGATGATATTAAAATATAGTGAATGTGACACTTCAATTCAATTTACAAAGGTGTCATGAGATTATATTTTTTAAAAAAAACCTCAAAATCCAGAGTCATTGTGTTATATTTGTGCAATATAGCCCGCAAATTACATGGGTGAAGGAAAGCATGATATAGTGAGCTCGACTGAGAAAGCTGTTGGACAGTAAAATTTTTGAGACCAAAATTTAAATAATCGAGATAAGAAAATATTGCAATAATTATTTTATTGATTTCAATAAGTGAATGTTACAATCTCTATGAATTCTCTAATTCGCCCTTTCAAATATAAATTCAAGGATTTTGAGCTTGATCTTGAATTTGAACTTGATTTACGGATTTGATGAATTTGATCTTGACTTGTTCTTGAATTCGAAGATTTTCGGTCTTGTTCTTGAGTCTTATGGTCTTGATGTTGAATCATGATGAATTGGATTTGAATACTTGAGCTTTAGGGAGAAATTGCGGCGTTTGATCCACGAGCTTGCTCTTGCTTCTTGTTAGAGTTGTTGGTCCTTTTTTCTGAATCATGATACCCCTGTTTATAGTTGTAGGAATTAAAGATTCATGGTGAATATGAACTTCTTTTGACCAATCAGATTTAAGTGACATGGCACCTATTATGGGCTTTTGATTCCACTAAGTCTGCTACATCATTTTGACATATGACATGATCCTATTGGCTTCTTCACGTGACTTGGAATGTCACGTCATTCGATACGTGGTGCTCATTTGAGCTTCTAGAATATGAAAATATCTTGAGTTTAACAAAGTGGGCTCATCATTTGTAGCCCATATTAATGTACTAGCCCAATAATTATTGGACTTTATTTAAATCCATACATGTTAGGACTTAAATAATTAATTTAATTATATTAATACGTAATATTTATTTGAGACTAATATATTTTGAATTTAATATAATCCAAATTTGTACGAATTTATATTTAATAAAATTTCACTGCTCACAAATTGCCCCCTGCTTCAAAACTAGTCTGAATATTTATATATTTGTAGACTAGATTTGAAGTATTAACGGATCATTACATTAAATTTGGTGTGAATAAAAACTATATATTTAGCAATACAATTTTTTTAATCTCACTTTATTTATTTGTATTTTTTTTTAAGTGGTTAATGCAATCCAATGATTGCACAACCATTTATATCCAATGAATTATGCTGCCAGGGATTCCATTACTACAAATGATTTACCCTTTTTCTAACCAATTGTGGCATATACTGCCAAGGTCTATTCTAGGCATAGGCATTAATCTGTGGGCCCACTATCTTCTTTTCCCTTAGAATTTCTTTTGCCTTAATAATGATGGAATAACATTTTACTGCCACCACCATGCCTTAAAAGTTTGCCGTCTCCCTTATCTTTTACCAATATTAGGATACCCAATTATAGTCTAACGATGACGGTTATTTCCATACAAATACTAATTTCCTTTGTCACCGTCCCATAACATCTATAAATACCCCATATTCTTAATAATGCAAAACACCAATTTGCAAGATTCTTTGGAGACATCTTTGGTTTCGAGCTTCAAGAATCAACATTGAGGTATTTTTTTATTTTTTATTATTTTTTTCTTCTTCATATTTTTTGTAGGTAATGGTTCACTTTAAAGACTATACCTCTTCATCTTTTAAGAACAAGTATCTCCTTATTAAGGTTGATTATGGCACAATTTTATCTAAGATATTGACTCACACTCCATTGGTTAGTAAGTGTGTGGATCTATGGCCGCCCTTGATGAATTCTCTTCATATGCCGGATTGGACTTCTGAATATAACGTTGATCCTAATCTATTCCTTAAAGTATGGACTCTTCATACTCTAAACCAACGTCAACTGAATGTTGCGAGCACCCTTCCATGCTTAGGGCATCGAATACTCCAGGAGATATACGTTGGGGAAGTTCCATGGAGATAGATGGTGAATTTCATCATATTCAAGGATAGTGGGAATAGGCCGAGGACATTTTGTCTAGAAGTCATCAAAATTTGAAGGAAGCAAAAGTATATGGTGCCTTTTAGGCTTCTCTGTTTACCTATGATTGAAGTTCAAACATATTTCAAGCCTTTCTTGAAGCTTCGTGTTCAAAGACAAACACGTTGCTGACATCAATTGGAGAGTTGTCTATATCTCTTAGGGATTTACATAAAATTGGGGGCCTACCTATTGGAGGTCTTCCTTATGAAGAAGTAGCGCCTGAATTCAAAGAGCTTATCGGTGTTGATAAAAAGAATTAGATATTTATCCCTCATACCTATGAATTCTTATTTTAGTCTTTCAGTATCTTCAAAAAGGAGTGTCTTATAATCCAAGAGTTACTTTAAGCAAGTTAGTAAAATTTTGGTGTAAAAGAGTCTTGAGATATGAGGCAGCTCCAGTGAGGAAGTAGAAAAAATTTGTTCGCTTGAAGTCAACACATAACCCAATTGGGACTATTCCTAATGCATCAAAGTGGTTGAGCACAGATGATGTGATATTTTCTAAGTTTGGAGTAGGGTATGAACATAGGGTTGATATATATTTGGCAGTATTTTTATCATGTTGGTTATCCACCTTTGTGTTTTCTTCGAAGGATGGGGATTTCATTCGCCCGAGAACTTTTGGAATTGTAGCTATGATAGCCAATAAGCAAACTTTTAGCCTGGTCATTCTTGTCTTGTCAAGCATTTATAATGGTTTAAACAGGATTACCTAATGTTTGCAGCTTGAGCACATCAAAATATCTT
>NC_061111.1:216454016-216462259 GCF_002878395.1 Capsicum annuum | reverse complement strand
ACCAAGATGCTGCCAAGCCAGAAGATATAGAGATGGAATCCAAATTTTCAGTGGTTGAAGAAGAGTTTTCAAAGTGGTCTGACATCTATCTCGCATCAACAAATGCCTTAAAGGTCGTATAAAAGAAGAATCAAGTCTTAGAAGATGATTTACACGATTTATTCAATTATAAACTATACTTAGATTAGACTTAAGAGATGTTTCCTTTCCTTGGAACCTTCTTGTTGCTTTCTTTTAGCCTTTTAGTGAGTAGTTGGATCTATCAGTTGTAATAGAAACTCTTTTTCTTTATATTGCACATTTCTTTTAATATTCCTTTTGAATTTCAACTTCAAAATTGCTTGCTTATTTTGATGTGTTGATGTTGTAGTATTAAACTCTGGCTTTCTCTTCAAACTTTTTGACTATTGGTTTCACATCTTTGTCGCACACTCGGGTTAGACTTGAAACTTCAGTTTGAAAGCCTTAACAATTAAAGCTTTTGACTTGCAAACTTGACAATTGCATGGTTGGCAGGTCTATGCCCAAAACAGCAGGTTTTAGGTATTCAAAGTCTTATTGAAAGAGCTTTCTTTCTTTTTGATGGGTTGCCCTTATTGAGCCATAAGTATTTGGCATAAGTACAAAACTTAATTGAGATGTGTGCAAACTTAACTTTCATATGGTCAAGCAAGAACATGTATTTTTTTTACACCCATGCAACTGAACTCAGAATAAAATTCCAAGTGTCTACGTACCTTAGTAAAGAGGATCAAATCACAACGTATTTCAGGGATGAGTTTTTTTCCTTTCATCCTAACTTTTGCCTAGGCCGCCTCTTTCGAGGTGTTCAACGTAGCAGACTTTTTTTAGCCATATACAGTTTATCCAGCAGTGAACATGAAGTTTATACTCGTGCTTTAAGAAGTATCATCTTCCTTCAAGGATAGTACTTCTTCAAAAACTTGGCGTTGATAGGGCCAATCTTTACTCCATCTGTATCGACAAGCTTGTAAGCACCATTTGAATATGCCTCTTGTACAACATATGGTCCATCACACTTTGGGGTGAATTGCCCCTAACTTATGAGAAGTAATTATGGACCTTTTTATATCAAGAACTTAATCTCCAACTTGAAATCACCTTAAGCGAACTCTTTTGTTGAAAGAACGAGATAGACAAGCTTAATAATATTCGAGATTTTATTGAGCTTCCAACCTCTTCTAATCAAGAGCTTCTAACTCCGCAAGGAGCAAATCAACATTTTCTTCTTCGGTGAGCGTTTCTTGAATAGTCAGTCTTAAAGGAGGTATTTGACACTCAAGTGGTAGGACTGATTTAACTACCAAAGCAAGTAAATATAGGGCTACTTGCGTTAGTGTACAGTAAGTTGTTCTATATGCCCACAAAGCTTCTTTCGTTCATTTATTCCAGTCTCATTTGAACTTAGAGACAACTTTCTTCAACAGATTGCATAAAGACTTATTAAATGCTTCGTCTAGACCATTGACAGCATCATGGTACATAGAAGACTTGTGTTGCTTAAAACCAATGAGATCACAAATCTTGTTCATTAACTTGTTATCAAATGGCTTGCCATTGTCAGTTATTATGTACTGAGGAATTCCAAAGCGGTAGATGATATTCAGTCGGATGAAGTTTGCAATATTTTCTTTCTTTACTTCCTTCAAAGCAACAACTTTGGCCCATTTTGAGAAGTTATCTGTTGCGGCCAAGATGTATAAGTGTCTACCAGAAGATTTTGATAGTGGTCCAACAACATCCAATCCCTAAGCGTTGAATGGCCAGGATGCTATAGTGGGGTGTAATACTTCAAAAGGCTAATATATGAAATTTGTATGGAATTGAAAATCTTTTCATCTTCTAGCATAGTCCAAGCAATTTTTTATCTTCATTGTCCAATAATATCCCATCATTTTACTATGAATGGAGCTTCGGTCCAGACTGATGAGATCCATAAACTCCCGGGTACGCTTCTTGCAAAGCTTGAATTTCTTCTTCCTCTCCCAAACACCAAAAAATTACTCCTTCAAATGATTTTTTGTACAGTGTGTCTTTGTAGTAAAGAAAGAAAGGTGCACGACGGCGGATTTTAGTCCTTCTTCTTGGGTATTATAGGAGTATCCCGTAACATAAGTAGTCAATAACAGGTTTTTGCCAACCTTTCTTTACTACTTCAGACACCGCGATGAGGTGCTCAACCTTATTTTCTACTTCCTTATCTTTATATAGCAGCGGTACTGCCCATTCATAGCGGATAGTAACTCACTACCCAATATTAGCGGATAGTAACTCTTGTCCGATTCGGCAGAGTTAGGGTCGAGGCCAAAGTAGCTAAGGCATTAGCTTGCTTATTTTCTTTCCTTGGCATATGATAGAGGGTTACTTCTCCAAGCCATCCTATTAACTTCTGAGCATAATCATGATATGGGCGTAACTCTAGCTTTCTGACTTCATAGTTTTCCAAAAGCTGCTTGATCACCAATTGGGAGTCACCAAAGACTTGTAATTATAGTTGTTTCATATCAACTTTCAGCTTCAGTCCATGTATTAATGCCTGATATTCAGCAACATTATTAGAGCAATGATTTGTTTGGGTAATAGAGTATGGGATAACCTCTTTTTGTGGAGTAACGAACACCACATCAGCGCCAGCTCCAGCTCAATATGTGGCACCATCAAAGTACATCTTTCACGGGGGTCTGGGTTTAATAACCATTGCATCTTCATCAGGAATTTCATCGGTCAGTTCCTAGTTATCAGGTATCGTGTGGTCTGCTAAGAAGTCTGCCAATGTTTTTCTCTTTACAACCTTTTGGGGAAGGTATACAATTGTAAACTGTTGAAATCGAACGTACCATCTTACAATTCAGTCACTAAGGAATGGTTTTGACATTACAAACTTGATGGGATTTTTCCTAGACACAAAACAAATGACATAAGCTTGAAAGTAGTGTTTCATCTTTTGGATTGAAAAGGACAACGCCAAACACAACTATTTGATTGCTGAATAATTTAGCTCATTTGGTGTCATCATTCTGCTCAAATAATAAAGGGAGTTTATTTTTTCCTTCACTATTCTTTTGTGCCAGTAATGCTCCAGCTTACCTTTCTTGTATCGCAATGTAGAGTATCAATGGTTTCCCAGGTATAGGTACTGCAAGAACTGGAGGCTTCATCAAGTATATTTTGATATTTTCTAAGGCCTTAGAACAATCTTGGTCCCATTCGAAGGGAGTGTCTTTCTTTATGAGATGGCTAAATGGTTGACATTTTTTAGCCAAGTTTGAGATGAACCTGCTTAAATATGCTAGCCTTCCTTGAAGGCATTTTAACTCGTGAATATTTTTAGGATCAGGCATCTTCAAAATCGCATCGACCTTGGCCTAATCAATTTCAACTCCTCGATGTCATATAATAAAGCCAAAGAACTTTCCTGAAGTGACTCTGAATGCACATTTTAACGGATTCATCCTAAGTTGATATCTTCGGAGAAACTTGAATACCATTCTTAGGTTTTTAAAGTGGTCATCCCTCTTTCTTGACTTTACTACTAAGTCATCCATATAGAACTCAACATTTTTATGGAGTAGGCCATCAAAGGTATTTTGTATAGTCCTTTGATAAATAGCACCAACATTTTTCAAATCAAAAGGTATCACTTTATAGCAATAAATACCTTTGGACATACGAAATGCAGTGAGCTCTTCATCTTTTGGCGCTATATGAATTTGGTTGTAGTCAAATGAACCATATTTGAAGGACATTTCCACATAACCAGTGGTGGTATCAATCATTAATTCTGGTATGGGGATTGGAAAATCATTCTTAGGACACGCGTTGTTGAGATCCCAAAAGTCAACCCAAACTCAAATTTGGCTATTCTTCTTCTGTACTGGAACAATAATTGAAATCCACATAGGTTATTTGACTTTATAGATAAATCCAACTTCAATGAGTTTGTTAGGTTCATTTTCAATCAGTGGAACCAACTTTAGCCTAAAGCGCCTTTGGTCTTGCTTAATAGGACGGGCCCCATTCTTAACCGCCAATTGATGGACTTCTACTTTTGGATATAAGCCAGACATTTCCTTATAACTCTAAGAGAATCCATGTATTATTTGAGTATATCATATAAATGATTTCCTTCTTCATTTCTACAAACACACTCAGGTAAGTTGGTCTTGGGCCTTTATCAGCTCTAAAATTAACTTCCTTCAAGGGATCTATTATGGCCTTCACTCTTTCTTCCAGTTGCGACAGAACATCTCCATTATCTTTGATGGATATGTGGTAACACCAAAAATTATCTTTCATCTCTTTATCAACCTTCATTTGAGATGAGTCATCGCTCTCATTCTAGGTTGTAACATGATATAAAGAGCCAATACTTTATTTATCTTCCTCACACTTCTTGGTATAAACCACAGTATGCGTCTTCGCTTTTAACACTTCGTTGCATGAAACCACCAGTTCCGTATGTCGCCTTATTCTAGAAGGAATCAAACTTTGGAAATTTTTCTGGATCTTAGGTGAAGAATGTCTTGCTGTGTTTAGATAACTTCTCTGACGCTTGCTGCTTTTCTTGGTATTAGTGGACCTAACCTCATATAAACAGAATTCTTGTAGTTGGTTCTCCCAAAAAATAAAATACAAAAGGTCTTATGTTGGATGCAGTAGACTTCTCTTCTATAGTGATGCAGTTATTAACCGCTCTTTTTATGGAGATGCGAGTTGGAGATAGCTACATATACCCTACGCTTTCACGTGCCTTCTTGGTTGTACTTTTCGATGAAAGTTTTTCCAACCTTAATGGCTCATTAGGATTATATCCAACCTTTACAAATAGCTTGTATGCATTTGGATCAAAGCCCTCTTTTGTACGCTTCGGATGGAGTGTTATCTCTTATGGCGAATTTTGAGCCACACATTCTCCCACTATCCTTGAGGATGGGTTGATTGTGTCAATCCACTTGATAGGTAGAGTTATCCCTCCTAGCACATTATCTTAGGCATTGGATGAATGATCCTTTTCTTTCTTTACCTTTGGTAAGTAGTGGAGAACAGAAGTTGCTTTCTTTTTCAAAGATGCAACGTTTTATTTATTCAAAGTGGATAGAACTTCTTGGTGGTGGTTTTTTCAATAGTTACCACAATCTTCTTAGATGCAAGTCCATCACACTTGGTCTTAGCGACATATAACGCCCCAAAATCAGGTCCCGAGATGTCACACGGTGCTTAGGATCACAAGTGACCCCAAGCTAACCCTTCTACTGGCATAACTCATAAGCAACTGAATAAAAAGTATAAATCTATACAAATCTGTGGAAAATAACTCTTTTCTAAATATGATAGATACAAAACTAAATTTACAAGATTACAACTCTGCATTTACAACCAAAACTGCAACGGAATACATCAACTTCTACTTACCGTCTATGTAGCCTCTACTAGTACTGACTGTAGGTAGCCGGGTCATGACTCCCGACTAACCCAACTCAATACGACTGAATAAAGAAAATACAACACTTCTCGAACTATATAACTAACTCAATCCCTTGAATCAAAAGAACTCATCATCTGCTGACTGGATGCCGCGAACTGACTGGATCTGAAGATGTACACTATACCTTATACCTACATTCCGAGAAAATGTAGCCCACATATGAATATGTGGGTCAGTACCATGAAAACGTACCGATCATATGGGGGTGCAATGCATATATAAAATAATATCTTAATATCATCACAGTTTATAAAATTATGCATGCTGATATAAATGACTCACGTAGCTTGAATTAAAATCACCATAATCATAAGAGAGTAAAATATATCGGGTGAAACATGTGAGTCATCATAATAAATCTCAATTCACTTTCATCTCGATTTCAAATCATCAAAGCAATCAAATCTCATAACAATTCTCTTTGGAATATATGTTCATTAAATCTTTCGAAAACAATGACTTTCTCAAACTCAATCTTTCAAACAAATATGTTTTCATCTCAGATAGAAGAATAAGACTTTTCATATTATATAGGAGAATACACACACACACATTGGGAGTCTCTTACAACCGACATAAATCATGTGAGCTACATGGAGTCCAACGTCTAAACGTTGGGGAGAGCTATCCTATCCTTGCCATCAGAGTAGGACCTTAAATCAACAATCCAAACACTAGTGATCACTATATAAATCAGCCTTAGGCTCACAATCTACAGGGGCACGTAGTTTTAGGGAAGTACCAATCTTGCTATACCTCCCGTTCGGCGCTAAAGACTACTCCCGAACTTAGCTCAGAGCTTTTCAAAAGAAAATCCACAAATAAATAATTCAACAATTCACAACGGGAGCCATCATGCTACCCTTTTTATAATAATCAATAAAAGTAGATTTCTTTCCTCATCTCGGGTTCAAATCAACCCCTTTTTACGACCAAAATGTCAAAACTTCATTATCATCTCTATTCATTCAACACAAAGTATTTATAACACATGATTTCTAAAAAAAATGACAATCTCAATCAGAGTTCAAAACTCATGTATCAACATCATATGAAAATTTATCAAGGTTCAAGATTTACATCATAAACATATATAACTTCCTTCAAAATCTAGAAATTTAGCCATAAGGCACAAAATATCATCGTTCTCATATAATTTCACTTCTAAAATATCAAAAACATCATAATCTAATGATAATCAATATAGGATATAAATTCATGCTTCAAAATCATAGTAAAACATATAAAATTCATAACTTCGTAAAAGAAAGTATTTTTGGGCACAAGAACGAAAGGGTGTTCTTGTTGAAAAACTTCACATACCTTAAACTTGAAGATTTGAATGAACTCTTGACCTTGGGACTCTATTCGTGAAAATAATGAGTGTTTTTTGTAGCCCTCGAAATGGGGATTTCGAATCTCGAAGAATTACTGAAAACTCATGGTTGAATCTTGAGATATTTAAATTTTTAGGTTGAAACCCTAATGAATGTTCTTGGTGATTTTGATAGAAAGTAAACTTATTTTGGTGTTATGGGAGTTTAATCTCATGTTATAGACATATATAGGGGTGTTTTTAGCACTTGAAAGTGAGGTATGTGGTGCACAACCCATGGCAGACCTTAAGGTGTGCGTCGCACACTTTATGGCAGACATTTAAGTGTACCTCGTACTCCCAATTGCACATATTTAATTGGGCGGCGCATTGCCCATCGCACACCCTTACTGCCTCTCACAAAAATGGGCTTAACTCTTCGCTCGGGTATCAGATTTTTGCAAAATTGGTATTGTTGGAAATATAATTCAATTATCTATAATTTGATAGGTCTTGGGATGAAAAATTCCATGTATATTAAGAGATATTTATGTTTGAAGTTGACCCTTGTAGAATCGAATATCAAACTTTGGATGAATCAATTGGTCGTAGCTTAACCTTGTTCTATGTCATTGCTATAAACATTTTACACCTCTAAAATACTCCATAGACTAGGATAATGATCATGCAACTTGTATTCATGTGAGAATCACTTGGATTAGAGCTTAGACATGCAGGAACGACGGTTAGAATTCTAGCACAAAAATACAGGGTATTACAAGACATCATCCATTTTTTTCTCATTCACGACATAATTCATCAAGTAGAATTTTTCATCGGCAAAGTGTTATTTAGCTTCTGTGAATGGCTTATCATCTGCTACTATCTTTATTTTCACTCCATCTTTGAGATACTTCAAGTACTGATAGTAAGAGGATGAGATAATGTCGTTCTTATGTACCCAATTCAAGTACTGATAGTAAGAGGATGAGATAATGTCGTTCTTATGTACCCAAAGCCTACCAAGAATATATTATTTGAAGTCCTGGCATCAATCACACGCATCAACGCATTTGACCATAAATTGTCCATATGAATTCCAAACTTGATTGATCCCATGGCCCTCTGAACTCTTTGGTTGAAGCCCTGGATCATCACATGACTTTTGAAAAGTTTGTCAGTAGCGATGCCAAGTTCCTATATTATGAGAATAAACAGAATATTGACTCTGGATCCCTTGTCTATCAAGATTTTATTTATCTTCTTTCCTAGAACTTGACCCACCATGTACAATGGATGGTTGTGTAGGGTTTCACTAAGCAGAAGATAATTATTTGTAAATATGATTTTTGCATCATATGCATGTGCCTCTTGGCTAAGAGGTTTAGTAGGATTTTTAGAAGATGAAGGAACTTATGTGGG
>NC_061111.1:216388739-216451016 GCF_002878395.1 Capsicum annuum | reverse complement strand
AATCCTTTCATAGACTCATCTTGTTATGTATGTGCCTAGTCACCAGATTCCAACCTTTATCATCACCTTCGTCAATCAAAAACTTATCATGCTCTAATAGTTTCTTCTTATGTTCTTTGATGCATATTTGAACCAGATTAAGAGAGGAAAAAATAATAGAGAGTTGATGAGAACTGGCTATCTCACCACCAAAGAAGATCTTTTTCTCGTTTGACAATTGCATGACTTTGTCCTTGAAGACAAAACACTTTTCCAGAGAGTGACCCATAAGCCTATGATACTTGCAATAATTTAGGTCATTGGTCCTTCTATCTTCATTGGTCTGCTTCATCTCTAGAAGTTTAATGAGCTTATGCTCAAGGAGTTCATTGAAAATCTCAGCAACATTAGAATCAAGGAAGGGGTATTTCTTTTCTTGTATCTCCTTTAAAGTTAACTTTTGATTTAGACGTGCTTGAGAAGTCATCTTCATCTTTTTCTTCTTGCTCACCTTAGTGGTGACCTTCACAAGAGAAACGTTAACATTCATGGATTCCTTAATATCACTTTTGGGGAAAAACTTGTCCCATCTTTGGGTTCTTGCTTATCCTTTCCCCTTCGAAGGTCTTGGATAGGCAGAAGACATGCTCAACTTCATGTCATGATCACGAGTATCTAACTCTTCAAAGGATTTAGGCTTAATGCCTTGCAAGATATAGAGAATCTCCCAATGTATTCCTTGGATACACATCTCTATTGTAGAGTTTTCATTGAGCCTGTCTTTGTATTTTAGACTTATATTTTTCCATCGATTGATGAAGTCAATGACTTGATTGTCCTTTCTATGTCGAGTATTCATGAGCTTTATCATGCTCACTATACACCTAACACTATAAAAGTGATTTAGAAACTCATGCTCCAATTGCTCTCAACTATCGATAGAGTTAGGCTCAAGGTCCATATACCAATTGAAGCCATTTGCCATTAAGGAATAAACAAACTATTTGAAAAGATAGTCCCCTTAAGTTCCAGCATTATTACATGTCTCAACAAAGTGTGTGACATGTTGTTTTGGATTTTCTTTTCCCTTAAATTGTTGAAATTTGTGGGGTTGATAGCCTGCAGAAAATTTGGCTATCAATTCTTGTAGTGTAGGGCTTGACATATGTCAAAGAAGACTTAGTGACAATATCATACTTATCTTTGAGGGTCCCTTCAATGGACTCCCTCAATTGATCAATCGGGATCAATTCCTCAGAAGAGACTTGTACTTCATTAGTAGTTGGTGTTTGTTTTATAGAATGCTCTATCTCCTGAACTTCTGGAGTTTTCCCATGTGCATGGCTAGACTCTCTGTCTATTAATCATCCATCCTGTCTACCAACTTATCAGTTTGAGCTTCTTGATTTTGCACATACTTAGTGAGACCTTTAATTGCCCTCATTAGGTTTGCAGGTTATTTTTCCACAAATGAAGCATCGGTCACCATTGCTTGCATGATCACTAGGGATGTTGGAGAGTAAGATGGATGGTCGCATAAGTTGATCTTTAAAGTGCTCAGCTTATGCGGTGTAATTGAAGATGATGAGTTGGTTGAACAATCATCATTCTTTGCACCAGAGTATTTGAAAACTGAATACTCAAGTAGAGCTAGAGTATTCTTAAGTGACTTGGCCATATTGATTCCTCCTTCTGAAGCAGTTGCATGGGATTCTGCTCCTTTTGAGGTTGAAGATTAAAAAATTGAAGTTGGCATAGACGACACTTGACATGTTCATTGTCCTAACAATCTGGCCTTGCTCCTTGTAAGAGTTTCAAAGCTTCCAAAAGTAACGTCAAGGATGCTCTCTACTTCGGTAGAAAATTTGGAATCAATAGCCTTGGAAGCAAATGATTGAGAATTGACCTTCTTAGAAGTCATTTCGTCGTTATTAAACTTCGAAGTTGGAAAAGTTGAGATGAGACGTAGAGATTGTCCCACTGGGCATGCCAGAATTTTTGGGACAGTAAAATTTTCGATATCGAAATTTAAATAATCGAGACTAGAAAAATATCACAACAATTGTTTTGTTGATTTCAATAAGTGAGTGTTACAATCTCTATGAATCCTTAGATTCGCCTTTTCAAATATAAATTCAAGGGCTTTGAGGTTGATCTTGAATTTGAACTTGATTTGTGGATTTGATGGATTTGACCTTGACTTGTGCTTGAATTCAAGAGATTTTGGGCTTGTTCTTGAATCTTGCGGTCTTGATCTTGAATCTTGATGAACTGGATTTGAATGTTTGAGCTTTGTAGAGAAATTATGGCATTTACCCACGAGCTTTCTCTTGCTTCTTGTTAGAGTTGTTGGTCTTTTTTTCTAAATTATGAGACCCCTTGTTTATAGTTGTAGAAAGTAAAGAGTCATGGTGAATATGAACCAATCAGATTTAAGTGACGTGACACCTTTTATGGGCTTTTGATTTCACTAAGTCTGTTACATCATTTTGACATGTGGTATGATCCTATTGGCTCCTTCACTTGACTTGGCATACCACGTCAATCAACACGTGGCGCTCATTTGGGGCTCTAGAATATGACAATATCTTGGGCTTAGCAAAGTGGATTCTCATTTGTAGCCCAAATTAATAGACTAGTCCAATAACTATTGAACTTTAATTAAATTTATATATGTTTTGACTTAAATAATTAATTCAATTATAATCAATAAGGGCTACAAAGTTTAGGGTATTATTGAAATTAGAAGAAAATATAAAAAAGTAAATGTTTTGGTCAAATCTAAAAAATTTTAATCTAAAAAGTAAAAAGCTAAGGGTATCCAGCTTCTCAATTTTTGCTTTTTTTAATTCATTTTTAATTTTTTTTTAAACTCTTTTTAATTTTACCAAACATCTAAAAAAGCTAAAAAAAATAATTAAAATCTAGTTTGAATAGATTTTAATCCTATCCAAATATCCTCTATAGCAGCAGAAGAATTCAAGAATCCTGTAAAATTGTTTGTATAGAGGGGTTTTTTTTGTAAATTAAGATTTTGCATAAAAATTATACAAGATATTTTATTTTTAATACATCAAATCAAATAATGTATAAGGTATAATGTCAACATAACTAATGCAAACATAACAAATACTAGCATTACTAATACAAGTATTATTAATATATCATATTTAACCTTATTCTAAACAACCCCCAATGTATGAATAATTCAATCCAAATGAGGAGAATACACTAATTAATTGAAAAATGTAAATTACATGCATAATATTCAAGGAAAAAGCTTAAATAAGGTGTTAAGCCATTAACATAGATGCTAACGTAGGATAATTTCTTTGCAAAAAATGTAAATTACATGTAAAAATCTCTTTGCATCACATATATAGTATTTTTAAGAAGAAAAAAATATATCTCACCTTATTATTTTACTTGACGCTTATAATTTAAGTTAGAATTCTCGCCATTTGACATCAATATCGATATTCAATTCAATATTGAAGTTTCTTTCTTAATTCTAGATGTTTATTTTTTCTTTATTGTATAAAAAAATTTCTAATATCGAAAAGAGTCATTTATTTTTTAATCATCGAAAATGAGTCATTCTTTTTCAATAAATATTACATATACTTATAGTCCTACTTTAGATTTATATTCTTTACTCGTTAAAACTAATTATGTTGGATCTTAAGTCAAAGTGGATGAAAAATGAAGGGGAGAAAATTAAGGGGAAAATGAATTGTGTATCCATTTTATAAAGGAAAAGTTCTCCCACATTGATGGGAGAAAGAAAAATTCTTGTGCTTAAGTATAGAAACACTCTTTTACGTGGATAATGAAGCAAGAACAAGACAAGACGATCGTTGTCATTGTTGCTTGCTTGACTTTGATTTGAATTCGAATTCATTAAATGATCGAGAGAGTATCCATTTGGACAAAATTCATTTGATAATTAGTGATGTTTTAATTCAAAAATTTGATAGAAAATATTTTCTCCATATACCAAGCATGTGCGGACGAACGTCATAATGCACCTCGACGGGACCGTGCCCCTTTGAGGCACTGTTTGAAGACGGAAATGAAGACCTGCGTGCGCAGGTGGCCATTTGTAGTTGCAAGTGGACAGTGCAGGTCAAGAGAAAGTTTCTATTTTTCGGAAAAATACAATCTGCAGGAGCAGGTGGATCTGACGTTTCGAAATAGGGTGATCTTTCATGAACCATTGTTTCCTTTTTGAAGCAGCATTTTTTGACTATAAATACCTAATTTTTTTCTTTATGTAAAGACACGAAATTTCTGAAGTAAAAACACTCGCTTAAAAACTTAAGTGTGATCAATAATCATTGAATGAGTTTGTAATTCAGCAAATTTGAGGTACCACTATTTGCTTAAGTGAATCATTTTATTCTGGAACAGACATATTCCATTAACCTTGGGTACTTGAGGGAGTAAATTCCTTAAGAACACACCGTGAATTTAGTGGACTTGATTCTTTCTGTCTTCATCTAAACGTTGGTTTTACTATATTTCAAAAAATAGTTTGAACTTCATTTTGATAGTTCATAAATTATTTGAACTTGTGTTTGAATTTCTTGAAATTTCATTTTGATAGTTCATAAATCGTTTGAACTTTTGTTTGAAGTTCTTGTGAATTAATACAAATTTTGTACCCGAAAAACAACAAATTATATTTACCACCCTTGCTCATTAAACTTCATTTTCAAAACTAAAAACCCGCTATCATTTTTTTACTAAACGAAAAAATTCAACCCAGCGTATATCAAAGGAGGAATATGTTATTAAAGACCACTCCAAAATAGTAGTAGTTTATGTAAAATTTAGTTTAATTTTCGTATAGTTTTTGAATGTTTAAATTTTAATTTAAAATATTAAATTAATAAAATTTAATTCAATATTAAAAATTAATCAAATTGGCACTGAATAAGCGAAAAGTGACAGATATTTAAAAATGAAAGGAATAGTTTTTCAAAATAGCTATGATCTTTTGGATATCTTAATAACAAATTGAGGACCTTTATTACTTGGTGGAGAAATGATATCTTAATAGGAGAAAGTTTAAAAATATCTTTCAACTATTTGAAATGGATCAAAAATATCATTCATTAGTATTTTAACTCAAAAATATTCCTCTATTAAATATTTGACTCAAAAATGTCTCTCCCTCTAACAGAATTTCATTAAGTACGCCACATGAATAAAAAAGCCACGTGGACATTCCACATCATTATCCATGTGTATAATCTCTTTTTAAATTTCATCAGCCTATCAGCTTATTAGATGAACCCGACCCGATCTATAGTCAAAAGACCCGTCCAATAAGCAAATAGAAACGGGTATTTGATCAGCAACCACATTTTACTTAAAATCTCCCCAAAAAAATCAATGCATCTACAGTTTTATGAGGAACGGGATGGAAAACCTAGTCCAATCCTCACTATCCTCAATTATAGTCATTGTTCCTTGAATTTTTGTACCAGCTTTATAGTCAGAACATTTTAGCAGTTGCTGAAGCGTAAATGGTGATATATTCAATGAAAAATTACCTAAATAATGGAACCAACCACCTTATACATTTCTTGCTTCTACTGCACAAATGGAAAATTAATTTTGCACTGCCAGTAGTCTCCACAGGAACAAGAGCCATTGCGAAATGATAAAATGAATTTGTGTCTCTCAATATGATTTCCCTATCCACCACCTTTGAAACAAACTTAAATGCAGTGTAGAGGTCACCACAAACTCTGATACTCTTCTTTATATGGATAGAGAATTGAGAAATGCAACTGCTAAACACAAGTGGTTCACTATGGTATTGCAACCTCTCTTCCCTCTCCTACTAATCCAAAAACCAAAGATGAATCGATTTGCTTATTGGATCAGGTCTTTTGGTTATTGCGTCGGATCGGATCCATCTATTAAGCTGTTAGGATGATGGATTTTAATAAGGGATTATATACGTGGACAATGACTTAGAATGTCAAGGTGGCTATTTTTGTTTCGGTGGCTTCCTCGAAGGAATTCTGTTAGAAGAAGGAATATTTTTCACTAAATATTTAACGAAAGAATATTTTTTAGTCAAAATATTAATGAGTAGTATTTTTTATTCATTTAAGATAATTTAATAGTATTTTTGAACATTTTCCATATCTTAATACTATTTGAGAATCTTTATTACTCGGTGAACACAAATGTTCTAGCATTCTACCCTTAATTAGCTTTTGGGCAGGCTAGACAGATTCATTCTAAAGAGGTTGATTTTAATTTTTTTTTCTTAATATTTAACTATTCCTCCTTTTTTTAATTTAATGTCTTTACAAGGATAAATTTTAAATATTAAGTTAACAATTACTTTTTTTTCAAAAAAGTAACTCAACTATTTTTCCTAATACAAAAATAAGTTAACTTTGGGTGACTAACACAAAAATAACACTAACACGAATCTTGTATCAACCCAATCTTTTCATTTTTTTTGTTTTAAAATTTAATAAATACTATTTAAAAAACACCCAACTCGATTCGGCCCAACTCATTAAGCAAGCAAGAGAGGAAACATTTTAACGACTCTTTTTCTTTCTTTTGGTTATTATTTCTCATTTTCTTGTGACCTGCGATCCAAATATATTAGTTGAAAGGGTAGGTAATAAGACTAAAATTTAGATATACTTCATTAAAATTTTAAAAAGATAAAGTATCTGAAGTGGAACTTCAAAAAGAATATTTAAGTCATAATCACTCGTCATTTTCTCTTCATTAGTTTTCAAATAAAAAGTGAAAACATATAATAGAAAGGTGTACCTAAAAAAGATCTCCAAGGTTGACAATAAGGAGTCGTTTGGTGTGAGATACTAAAGCATATAATCCTGAGATAAAATAATAGTTACGGGATAAAATTTTTAATGCGTCGTTTGGTTGTCAATATTTGGAATAACTTATTCTAGGACTAATAAATAGTACCGGAATAAGTTATCCCACACATATGGTGGTATAACAATCCAAACACAATTTATCCTTGGGATAAACTATAAAATGACAAAATTACCTTCAAATTTTTTGATTATCACTTATATATATATGTAAACTTTACTACTCATATATAAGAGAGAATGTGAGAATTTTAGTAGTCCTCGCGTCCAATTTTATTTTTTATCATTTCATGCCTAATTTTAATTTTAATTACTCTACAAATTTTCATTCATTTTGATAAATTTGAACAATTATATGAGCTTATTAAATGCTACAAAAGTGATGAGTCATGAAAAAATGATAGTGACACCATAAAAATTATTTATATAATCAAATTCAAAATTGATGCAATGATTTATTATCTTTCTACAACAACAAACTCAGTGTATTGCCACAAAGTGGAGATTTATTGTCTTTCTATTTTGTAGAAATATTTATTAATTTTACTTTAGATTTTCATTTTTCCTAACAAATTTATCATAGACAAGTAATTAATATCTTGACATTCGCTTTCTAACTTAGTACATTGACACTACCCGAACCTGGACCTTATCGTAATGGGCATTTCAAGTCCAACCAGGACTGGAGACCATCCCTGATACCCAACCAAACCTCCAAACACATACCCCGAGTCGGATGATTGGATGAATTCCAATCATCCACTACCCAACCAATAACCATACCACAAACCAATCCATATATCCCATACCAAATGAGTTCCAAATATATATACATATATATATATATATATATATATATATAAAATCCAAAACAAAATGGAACAACTCAATACCAATGCCAATACTAAGGCTGACACAACTACCTACACTGCCCATACCAACCTATAGTAGTTCCATAAGGCCTCTAACCGAAAGTAAAATAATATTTAGTTAGGAAATGCCCCCAATCATAGCCAAAATCAATGTCCATAAAATAACAAAAGTATGTAAAGACATTCAGGATATGAAATGGAGCCTTCCGAAATATGGAAGCTCACCACTTCAATTCAACTAAGTTGATCCTGAATTTGATCACTAAACAGAAGCGTAGAATGACCGATTCCTGCATCGTATGGTAATACAATCGCCCAAAGATGGGTTAGAGGGTGAACGCTAGCAAGTAATCAAGATAAGGATAAAATAATGCCAACCTTTAAAACCAAGTGAATCAATCATATGCATTCACAACGAACCACCCAGGGGCTATATGGGTCCAGTGTAACCCCCTGAACGGATCCCGATGCAGGTAGCCGTACGAACCAGAGATATCATAGGAGTAGGGTATTTGATGAGTGGTGATTTTACCACTCATTCTCACTCAACATTCATGAACGTTGCCTTGATTTGAATGATTAAATAAAATATATTTGTGAGTAAATGCACTAATATCCACTTTTTGAAGGTACATAATTGAAAAGATAGAAAGATGTGGATTGGAGCTTAAAAGGATCAAAAGAGAGAAGGAAAAGTGCACTAATATCCACTTTTTGAAGGTACATAATTGAAAAGATAGAAATATGTGGATTAGAGCTTAAAAGGATCAAAAGAGAGAAGGAAAAGTGTAGCTGAGGACGTACAGCAGAAGAGCCTTAGGTACCGCAGTTGCGGTCCAATATTTGTTAGCCGTCGTTGCGTAACCGCGGTCGAGGCCAAGTTGGGACGATCGTGGCTCAGCGAAAGTATTCAGCCCAAGGAAAAAATTATAATTGCACGTGTTGATCTCAATTTGACAAAAAAGACTCAAAACCTAGCCTTGAAAGAATTCCATCTTCCCCATTTTTAGGTTTAGCTTTAGACTTCATCGCCTCCATTTTTGGAGAAGAAAAAACTGTATAAATTTTAGGTGAAGAATACATTAGAGACTTTCTAATTGGAAGATTTGCTCACTTCCATTGTTGATATTATGGGAGAGCTAAATTTGAAGTAACATTCGCTTAATTCTTCAACAATTTATTTCAGTGGAGATTATGGGGATATCTATGCTTATTTATCTTATGTGTAGCTAAATCTCCCTCTTGGAGTTATATGTGAATAGGGGTTTAAGTGTGCGTGGGTTGTTATTGTTAGCATCTATTTGGTAGTTTATGTTTATGGGTTTTATCATTGCTATGCTATTTTGGTTGTAATTTGATGGGTGAAAGCCCCAAATACCCACATGGGTTTGATGAGTGAAAGCCTCAAGCTCTAGAAAGTTCAAATCCATCTTAGAAAGAAGGGTTTTAGGTGAAGTGTAGGAGTCCATATCAACCTTGAAAGAGGGATGTGAAAACCAAAGCAATGATAGACAATTATGTGTGTAGTTTGCTAATTTTTCACTATCTTAGACATAAAGGTGAATGTGAGGTTGACTATGCCATGGGTATCATCCTATAAATAGGAATGCCTAGATTGAGGTTGTGGTTACCAATTGTTGAACACACCTATTAGGTACTCGAAAGGATAAATGGGTGAAATTTTGGTGTTTTGTCGAAAGACTAGCATTAAAATCTATAACCAAGCCTACCCATATTTGATTTACTAAATGGATGTTGATTACTAACTCTAATATGTCACTCCCTTAGTAATGCATAATCCCGAGATCCGTGCATAATTGTTAAAACTCTAATTATTTGTAACCCCAAATTTATACTTGAAAAATCTAAAAAGAAACATTAGTGTAGGATCCTATCTCCCCCATTTTCTCTTTTTGTACCATTTATTTGAATTTAACTTGTCTCAATTATTTCAAATTAATTTAATCTCCACTCATATTGTTCCTCATGGATTTGACCCCGACTCCAATGTTGGATAAATATATTAATGACGACCGCCTTGCACTTTAATTGACGTGTAAGTTAAGCGTTATAAAAAATGGCGCCGTTGCCGGGAAACAATTTGGCATATTAAGTTAGTTTGAAATTTTAGTCACTTACTTGAATTCAAGCTTGTAAATATTTGTTAATAATTTTCTTTTGTAGGTAATTTTTTATTTTATTTTACCTTTCTTTATGTCATCTTCCGACAAATATGATGTTGGTAGTTGGAAGTCCTATCTTGACGATCCATGTCCATATTATGACGTACCACACTTCATGAGAGACTGTGACTATGATCTCTGGAGAGAGATGAATTCACCATCTCCATCCTATAGGGAGTATAGGTGTTTTGTATGTAGTGGTCGAGATGGACATTTGAGTGATTGTCCAAGTGCCCCCTCCCCCCATTATACTAATTGATTTTCTAGTTCTTTTTATGAGATTGATAGGTATTATAAAGATAAGAAGGAAGAGCAAGATACCGAGTCCAATAGCTGTGACCTAAGGTTACAAGCCATTTTGGATCAGTTAGATGCAACAGGAGAGAACCTAGAACACATACATCAAGATTGGACAAGTGTCAAGAAGGAGGTAATAGGCGAAGAAGAAAATCTTGAAACTATCATTACCATGCCCATTACCCAAGACGACGTATGTTAAAAAGAGAAACCAAGCTATGATGATGATCCTGATTTCGAAGAATCCTCAGTGACTTCCCAAAAATTCAAATCATATAAGGAAAAATATGCTAAAATAAAAGAAATAAGCTGAGAGTCAAGAGAAGAATCAAAGCAAATTTCTTATAATGACTCTAAATCATTTAGGGGTGAATATGCTTCAGAGGAGGCTAACCCTAAATTAGGCATTGGACCTTGTTCAACCCACTTTTCAGCATTCGACTTAGAGAATGTGATGAGGATCTATCCTTCCCTTTAAGCAAATAGAGGACTATGGGGAGGCGCAGTTCGAATCTTATATTTTGGAGTTTGACATTCCAAGAGAGCACATAGAACCCCATCAACCAAAGGGTAAGAAGTTTAATTTTCGATGTATAAGGAATGGCCTATTGATGTACACCCTTTTATCTACGAAGCCAATCCGAAAGATCAATGTAAAGTTGGGTAAAAGGTTTAAATATTCAAAATGGCAAGATCAAAATTTGCTTTTCGTATCCTCATCTCTTCTAAGTTTCATCTTGAAAGATCTGAATCTTTTGTCCCTTTGTTGCTCATTGCATATTGAGCGAAAGTTGGGATGAAGATTCAAATCTTCTAAGTAAAAACATAAAAGGAAGGAGTAGAGGTGTCATGCTATGACGTTAAACTAAGAGATCGATGAGAGGCAACCCATCACACCATAAAAAAGGCACATATCCTTTTATTTATGCATAATATAGTAGATTTTGTTTTTGTATTTGTTTGTACATGATCCATGAGAAAATGATTGTTAGGAGAAATTTTGATTGAAATTGAAAAAGAGAGTTGGGAAAGTGGCCTGTTGGCCTAAACAACTAAATGCAGAGGCCTAGATTTTACCCTCAGTTACTGTGACTACGATCCTTGTCAACATGATCGCGGAGGCCACGAGTCCGTGATCGCAGAATGATGATTGCGATTGCGATCATACCAGTTTAAGTGACCATCCAATTGCCATTTTCCCACACATTCATTCTCAAAACTCTCATATCTGTTGGCACTGTGTAGAGTATCCAAGAGTTCATCTAAACCCTTTTGCATCATCTATCTGGTATGTAGTCTTGAACCCCCTTCTTTGTATTGTCATTGCTGGCCTGGGACATATAGATTGAAAATTGGCTTAAATTTATTTTTACAATGCCAAAACTGTGCTTGTTTATATTTATTATTATGGTTAGATGTTGTAGGATGTTTACACATCAGTTGGGGAAGTCTTGAGTATCCATATTTTAGGCTAACATGGTTTTAATAGACGTGTATATTATGTCTTCATTCAATACCCAAATGAATTCAAGTTGAACTCCTTCAAGTTTGGGGAGGGGGCCTAAAATCATGCAAGTTTGGCTTAATTTATATTATCATGATGATTATGTGCCTAGTTAGAGGACAAAGTTGGTGTTAATTGCATATATCTTCAGTGAGGGAAGAACTGTTGACGGTGGTCTTAGGTATTATGATCGCGGTCCTGATGACCGCAATCGCTGAAGCACGATCGCAATCAATGCTCCGTGGTCGCTATGCCTAGGGTATGCTGTTTGCAAAAATCCAAACTTCTGCACACCTGTTTTTCACCCCTGAATCTTCTATAGAATTGCCACACGCGCTTTTCTTGCTAATCTAACAATAATTTTGCTCCCAAGGATCAAGCTACTCCTTGAAAAGAGTATCTCTATAGACAGAGTCCTAGAGAAGTTCCCAGAATTCTTTGACAAACTTGCTACAATTAGGGAACATGTTCCAGGGATACCCCAGGGCCAGGGGAATCCTCCATTACTCTCCACTCATATGTAGCTCAGTTTGACTATAAAATATATCAGGAGCAGCTGAAAAATTAGGGTACCAGGGTTGCCAAATTGGAGAGAGCATATTCAGCTTTGTCAATATCACAAAAGAACCTTTGAGAGTCACAGAAAAGGATGTTGAAGAGGGAAAAGAAGAGAGAAAAATTCTTCACCAAGATATGGAAAGGGGTAAAGGGCATTTTTAAAGTGCTCAAACCTAAGGAACGTCTATCTTCGCCGAGGAGCAAGAGTGATAATGGAGCCCCTATTGAGAGGTTTAGTACTGATGATGATGGAGATAATGCAGGGTATACCAGAGATAATAAAGTTGATCAGGGAGCATCCTTTACTCTTATCTGGTTAACTAGGCAGTAGGGGTACTGCCAACTTTTCAGTTGGGGGTGCTTGTCCCTAGGTTTATACTGCTTGGATATTCTTGGGTTGTCTTTTGATGAAATTCTGGATGATGTTTTATTTTCGTTTTGGGATGTTACATTTGGGTACTCAATTGGTGCTCACGCTTTTATGGATTATTATGTGGTTTTATCTAGTTTTCTTCTCTATTTATGCTTTATTTTGATTATGGTGAGACATGACTAGCTTTGCCCTATGATGGATTGAGTGACGACAGTCTTAAAGGTAAAGCATCATGTTTAGGTTTGAGGCATAGGTGTAGGGTAATTCTGAGTACCCGTAGCATAAGTGTCAATAATGCAAGGGAAGTCTAAGTACCGGTGGTATTATATTTTGTAAAGTTGGGGTCACTTTGTACACCATTGGGGAAATCTGAGTAGCCATACGGGTAGTTAGCCCATTTTGAGCCAAGATGTGAGACCAAGGCTTTGGTTGTAGCCATACTTTAGAAAATTTTGCATAGTGCTATTGCAAGACAAGAAACCTCCTCCGTCCAAAATTTTTGAAAAATTAAAAAAAAGGGCAAGGACGTGAGCAACTTTATAACAAATCTTTTTTCTCTTTTTGTGGCCCCGCAAATAATTAGCTTGTAAATAGTGATAAATTGTCCACTTTTGTCTCTTAAGGGAGGGACATTTTAACTTCCTTGGCAAATTTTGCATGCCATATGAGATGAGACTTTGGTATTCATCTCTTGTACACTTGTGTCATCTAGAACTTGCCCCGTTAGTCTTTCAAAGCTAATGTTGATTGTTTTTGGTTGGAGAAATAATCTTAGGCCACCTTTGTGATTTTGGAAGCCCACTCTAGCTTAAAAAGCCTACCCAAGCATCAATATAATCTCTAGTTACCCACTTTGAGCCTTTGGACCTTTCTTTGGCAAATTCATTACTAGCTGTGTCCCATTTTTTTTATCCTTCTTTTGAACCGTGCCCTCCTTGAACTTGAAAATGTAACTTGAGTCTTAAAGCTTAAGTTGGGGGTGGTGAATTTGATGAAAGAAAGTTTGGAGTCATGAAGTGTTAGTGAAATGCCCAATGTGCCTAAGTGATGAAAACAAATGTTTAGAAAAAGAAAGGATCCAACAAAGGAATGAATTGTATATAAGTTGCAAGAAAAAGAAATGAAAGAACAGTGCTGAACAAAGGAAGCGATTTATAAGCAAAACAAAAGAAAGAAAACAAAGAAGAGCGACCCTTAGTCGATAAAGGAAGAATTGTAAAGGGTGAAGTAGATGTTCAAGGAAGGGCGTAGCCATGTTTTTCCTAAATGGTATCCTACCCTAACCCAAACCTACGTTATAAGCTTAGAAATTGCTTTGTGATCTCCAACCATTTACTTTATTTGTAGTGGAGATTAAAAATAGGGTCAAGCATATGGTATGACACTTATTGCATTGAGATTTCTTTTGTGAGATAGAGAGTTTGTACACTTAAAAGTTCTTGCTACACAGTTGGTAGTTTGGTGTATTCTATTTCTGGTGAGGAAGACATGTGAATAAGTTGAGGTGGGTGATTTTTGTCACTTCTCGAGAATTGAGGCAAATAGGGTATAGCCTAATTGTGGTAAAAAGGGAGCCACCTCTAGAGTATTGTTATTGTTGCTTAGTTGCTCTTTAAAGTTTTATACATCTTTTGATAGTGCATCTTATGATGGGGGTGTAATGAAATTAGCCTAGCACATGTGCAAAGAGCTACTTGTGGTTACGACTAAAGTTAAAGTCACTATGGCCTTTGAGGCATAAATGATTGTGCTTCATGGTAAGAGATGGTGTTGCTTGACAAAAAACAAATACTTTAAGTTGGGGGTGTTGATGAGTGATGATACCACTCATTCTCACTCAGCATTCGTGAACAATGCCTTGATTTGAAAGATTAAATGAGACATATTTGTGAGTAAATGCACTAATATCGACTCATTGCAGGTACAAAATTGAAAAGAAAGAAAGATATGGATTAGAGCTTAAAATGATCAAAAGGGAGAAGGAAAAGTGTAGCTGAGGACCTGCAGCAGAAGAGCCTCAGGTACCACGGTCGCAGTCCGATGATCGCGATCGTGACAATCAAGCTAAGGTTAATCAAACGCAGTCATGTGAGTTAGATGCGGTCGGGTAATTACGGTCGCGTAATTACGGTCGCAACCAAGTTAGTGCAATCGCGGCTCAGTGGAAGTATTCAGCCCAAGAGCAAAATTATAATTGCACGTGCTGATCCCAATTGGAAAAAAAGACTCAAACCCTAGACTTGGAAGAATTCCATCTTCCCCATTTTTAGGTTTAGCTTTAGCCTTCATAGCCTCCATTTTTGGTGAAGAAAATATTATATAAATTTTAGGTGAAGAATGCATTGGAGACTTTTTAAGTGGAAGATTTGCTCACTTCCATTATTAATATTGTGGGAGATCCAAGTTTGAAGTAACATTCGCTCAATTCTTCAACAATTCATTTCAATAAAGATTATAGGTATATATATGCTTATTTATCTTATGTGCAGCTAAATCTCCCTCTTGGGGTTATGTGTTAATAGGGGTTTATGTGTGTGTGGGTTGTTATTGTTAGCATCTATTTCGTAGTTCATGTTTATGGGTTTTATCATTGTTATGCTATTTTGGTTGGAATTTGATGGGTGACAACCCCAAATACCCATATGGATTTGATGAGTGAAAGCTCCAAGCTCTAGAAAGTTCAAAGCCATCTTCGAAAGAAGGGTTTTGGGTAAAGTGTAGGAATCCATATCATCCTCGAAAGAGGAATGTGGAGAACAAAGCAATGATAAACAATTATGTGTATAGTTTGCTACATTTTCACTATCTTAGACATGAGGGTGAATGTGAGGTTGACTAGCTATGGGTATCATCCTAGAAATAGGGATGCCTAGATTGAGGTTGTGGTTACCAATTGTTGAACACACCTATTAGGTATTCGAAAGTATCAATGGGTGAAAGTTTGATGATTTGTCGAAAGACTAGCATCAAAATCTATAACCAAGCCTACCCATGTTTGATTTACTAAATTGATATTGATTACTAACTCCCATATGTCACTCCCTTAGTAATGCATAATCTCGAGATCCGTGCTTAATTGTAAAACTCTAATTATTCGTAACCTCGAATTTATACTAGAAAAAGTCCAAAAAGAAACATTAGTGTATGATCCTATCTCCCCCATTTTATCTTTTTATACCATTTATTTGAATTTAACTTGTCTCTATTATTTCAAATTAATTTGATCGTCACTCTCATTGTTTCTCGTGGATTCAAGCTTGACTCAAAATTGGGTAAATATATTAACGACGACCGTCTTGCACTTGAATTGACGTGTAAGTTGAGTGTTATCAGTATTCTTGAGTACCCTTCGCTCTTCATGATACATATGTAAAAGTGTACTTAGGGGATTCTCGTGTACCCCGTAAGTATCATATATGGTCGTCATGACCAATTCTCATGTCGGCAAACATGAGTTTCCAGTGTCCGTCCATTGGACTACACCTTTACGATTAGCTAACCAAACCATCAATTTCATTTTTTATTAACCAAGGCAATAAGTAGAGGTATCGTCATACCAACTATAGCTTGCATGCAATGTCCTTAGCTATCTTTTTTAAGAAGAAGGGATTCCCATGTACCCATAGATTACATTATCCAGTTGACTTGGGGGAATCCCATGTACCCCACAAAATGATCATTATTATGTTTCCTTGGGGGATTCCCTTGTACCCCACAAAGATTTCAATTAGACAAAACTTAACCACCAAGACCTTATCCTTTCACCATTCCAAACTATTTAAACCATTTATACCATTTAGGGTTCCATTACCAGGTTATATCATGCAATAGTTCAATGAAAGTCCAATAATTCAATCAAAAACATTCTCATAGGCATTTTATCAAACATGTTGGGGGTATAGTGTTTCCAAAGCCAAAACCAAGTGCCAATTAACCATTCTCATGCAACCAAATGTTCAAACCACTATAATAATATGAAAACCATAAGTAAAAGACATGGAAAAAACATAACCAACCATTATAACCAAAACCCCCAATATGTATTTGAAAACCTAAAACCATACAACATTTATGCCATGAAAACAATTCATAAAATATGCCTTTAGTTGGAACTAACAATGAGGGAGGAGTAACATGCCCTAGATTAAGAAGATGATGGGGGAGAAATCACCCTTGCAAGTCCCTAAATTGATCATATTGATGAAACCCTAGACTTCCTTGACCCAAGAGTGTTTGAGAGAATTTGTGAGAGTTTCTACGTGTTTAAGAGAGTGTGATTGATTACAACTAGGTTAAATGATATCCAAGAGTGTTTTATATTGTGGGGCCTTAAGAGGTTAAGAGGGGAAATATCTAGATTACCCCCAACTTAAACTCTATTAAATTCCCACGAGATGGTACAACCACCCCACCGCATAGTACCCTTATCTCGTACCCTAGGCCTCACCTTGGACCTAACATTGTCTAACATACGACTACCAAGGCCAAACAGTATCTAATAATACAACTAGTAGCATGAAATCGTACCCTAGGCAGAATAGAATTACCTAGACTAAACTTAGGACAACATACGATTGACACCTTACCATTGGTACCCTAAGGTACGACTAGTATGATCTAACCGTACCTTGGATAGAAACCAACCAACCCACACTGGTTACCATACAACCACGACCCACCAAATCATACCACATCATACAACTAGTACCACAAGTCGTATGATATCCAGAAGTCAAAAATTGAGAAATTTTCTAAGGGTCAAAACCCAAGGTGTTTCAGTCTCCCCTACTAGGATCATTCATCCCCGAATGATGGACAAGGTAGTTAAAACACAATTTACACCCCTAGATGCCTCTATTCTTACCTTTACAAAGACAGAAAACAAAGATGTAAGGAAATTAATTTTTTTTAACCAAGTTAGAAAACAAAGATGTGATCAAGAACACATACCTTCTGCACGAATATCTGAAGCCAAAAACAAATGTGGATAATTAGACTTCATGTCCTTTTTTGTTTCCCAAGTAGCCTCTTCCACCTTATGGTTCGCCATTGAACCTTAACTGAAGCTACCTCCATGGTCCACAACCAACGAACCTGCCAATCCAAGATCTCAACTGGGATCTCTTCATAAGATAGAAAATCCGAGATACCCAATCCTCCCAAAGGAACAATCAATGAAATATCACCTATACACTTCCTCAATATAGAGAAATGAAATACAGGATGAATGGAGCTCAAACTAGAAGGCAACTCCAATTCATACGCAATATTATCAACCCTCCTCAAAACCATATAAGGACCAACATATTGGGGATTGAGCTTCTTCTTTTTCCCAAACTGCATTACTCCTTTGATGGGAGATACCTGTAAGAACACCCTATCCCTAACCTCGAACTCCAAGTCCCTACGTCTTATATCCGCATAGAATTTTTGGCAACTTTGGAAAGCCTTAAGTCTATCCCAAATCACCTTCACCTTTTCTATAGCCTGATAAATCAAATCTGAGCCAAATATATCCGTCTCACCCAGCTCAAACCATCCAATATGAGATCTACACCTCCGACCATACAATGCCTCAAAAGGAACCATTCCAATGCTAGAATGGTAGCTATTATTGTAAGAAAACTCTACAAGAGGTAGACTCTCAATCCAATTACAACCATAATCAATCAAACATACACGAAGCATATCCTCCAATGTCTAAATAGTCCTTTCTTCTTGCCCATTCATCGGCGGGTGAAAAAATAGTACTCAAACTAACCTTAGTCTTCAACTCTTTTTGAAATGGCTGCCAGAAGTGAGATAAAAACTTCACACCACGATCAGAGATCATCAAAATAGGCAACCCATGTAGCTTCACAATCTCATAATGATACAACCTTACATAATCCTCAGTTAAAAACTTAGCCCTCACTAGCAAGAAGTGTGCTGACTTTGTCATCCTATCCACGATGACCCATACTGAATTAAATTAATTCTGAGATCGAGGAAGACAGGTAACGAAATCCATATTTATCACCTCCCATTTCTATTCGGGCAAATCAATCTCCTGATATAAACCCCCAAGCCTCATGTGCTCAACTTAGACAATGGGGCAGCTATTGTCGAAAAACTTTCCACAAACCTCCTATAATACCCAGCCAAACCTAAAAATCTCTAAATATCGATTGGATTCGTGGGTCTAGGACACTTCTTAACCACCGCAACCTTTTGTAGATCCACCATGATCGCCTCACTAGAAATACCATGACCCAGAAAAGTGATGTCGTTCTACCAGAATTCATATTTCAAGAATTTGGCATACAACTATTGCTCTTTCAAGGTCTGCAACACCACACGGAGGTGATCGACATAATCCACCTCACTCTTAGAGTAAACCAAAATGTCTTCAATGAAAATAATGATAAAAAATCTAGAAACTAACGGAATACCTTATTCATCAAATCCATGAATATCATCGGGACATTAGTCAAACCAAATGACATAACCAAGGACTCAAAGTGCCCACACCTTGTACGGAAAGTTGTCTTAAGGATATCCACCTCCCTAATCTTAAGTTGATGATATCCAGACTGAAGATCTATCTTAGAAAAGAATTTGGCACCTTGCAATTGATTAAACAAGTCATCTATACTTGGAAAAGGATACTTGTTCTAAACTATCACCTTATTCAACTGCTGATAATCAATACACATCCGAAGGGAACCATCCTTTTTACGCACGAATAAAACCAGTGCGCCCCATGTGGACATACTAGGATGGATAAAACCCTTATCCAAAAGATCCTTAAGTTGCTCCTTGAGTTCTCTCTGCTCAGTTGAAGCTATTTTATAAGGAGGAATAGATATTGGACGAGTGTCTGGAACCAAATCAATCCCAAACTCAATCTCCCTATCTAGAGAAGCACCAGGAAGATCATCTGAAAAGACCTTAGAAACTCATTCACCCCAAAACCGAATGCAAAGAAGGACCTACTGAGTTAGAATCCTTAACCCGGACTAGATAATAGAGACAGCCTTTGAAGATTAATCTCTGAGCTTTAAGATATTTTATAAATCTTTCCTTAGGGGATAGGGAACCACCCTCCCATTCAATAACCAATTCACCAAGGAACCTAAAGACAACCTTATGGGTCTGAGAGTCTAAGGACACGTAGCACAAATGTAACTAATAAATCCCCAGATTAACATCAGAATCCACTATATGTAATTTAAACAAATCCACTAAAGTCTCCTTAATACCAAAAGATACCACACACCCCCTATAGACTCTTTTCGAAACCACAGAGTCACCTACTGGGGTAGAAATAGTAAAAATTTGAAATAACCTCGGACCAAAACCAAAATACACAGACATAAATAAGGTCACATAAGAGAGAAAAGACCCTGGATCAAGTAAACAATAAACATCCCAAGAAAAGAGTTTCAATATGCCAATCACGACATCAGGTGATGCCTTGAACTCAAGTCGGGTAGTAAAAAAATATAACCAATTTCGGCTTATGTCGGTACCAAAAGAAGAAATAGATGTAAAAGTAACACCCTTTGGTGTAGAAGTAGATGAAGTGGCAACCGAAACCTTGTTTACCCCCGAAGCAACCTTACCAACCGAATAGTTTCTAAGCATATAGCCTGGTTGACCGCATTCAAAATATTTGTCTCTCCCCTCACCATAAAAACCCCAATGCAACCTACCACAGAACCTATAAGGAGGACATGATAAGGCCGACTGAGCCCCACTAGCCTGAGATTGGGCACTCTATGCCCTGAAGTTATCGACACCCTACTGATGCATATCACTCAACTATTTAGGGTAGGGAACACTAGCTATGGAGAAAGATACAGAACTCTCTCACTTCTTCTTTGGACACTTACCACCATCCTGACTACTTTGTTATTGACCACCCTACTCAGAGAACCTAAACTTCTTACCCTGCCTTTACCCTACCACAACCTGCTTTCTCTTTTTCTCCTTCACCTATTGTATATGAACCACCAACCTAGAGATATTTATGTCATTTAGCAATGCAGTCTTGCTTTCAAAGACCAAATCCTGAGATAGTCTTGAAGCAAACTTTCTTCTCCTGGCCATCATATCAGACACCATTTCTAGAGCATACCTAGACAGCTGATGGAATTTTAAGGCATACTCTTTGACCGATATATTTTCTTGTTTCATATTAATAAATTTCTCTGCTTTCACTTTCCTCAACTCCTGAGGAAAAAAGTGGTCCATAAAAGCATCAGAAAAAGTCTCCCACGGAGCTGACTCATCTACATCACCTCTCTTCCTATCCCATTCCTTCTATAATTGGTAGGCCACATTCTTTAGCTGATAGGTAGCAATATTTCCCCTTCCACATTCATTTGCCTGGATCACCCTAAAGATTTTTCCATCTCATCTAGAAAAATCTAAGGATACTCCTCCATCTTAACATCGGTAAAAGTTAAAAGACTCAACCTCATGAACTGGCCAACCCTTATGGCTTTAGAAGATGAGATACCAGATGCACCCCACTCATCCTGAGAAGCTACCAACTGAGCAAACACATGAATCGACTGAATAAATTTTGCATTCATCCCATCACCCTTAGAAGCCTGAGGGGGACTAGAAGAAACTGGTAGGATTCCAGAAATATCAAGGAGTAAACCCCTAGACCGAGTATAGATCCCATGAGTAGAGCATGTCCCGTCAATATTATCACCAAATTGAACAGAGGAGTTTCCATGAGACTTCAGATCGTTGAGGCATAATCTGAAAGACAAGTAAATGAAAATAAGAAGAATCCAAGGCCTTAGACTCCAAGCGTGAAAATAAAACATAAAAAAGAGAAATTTTCTAAATACATTATAGCCTCTCTCTTATGAGTGTGGAACGCTACACACCCTTAAAAGAGACTCTACTCGACATGGCTTTGTGGACTCTCAATTGACCATGAATCTAAAGCTGTTATACCAATTTGACATGACCCAAACTGGAGCCTTGTTTTAATGGGCATCCCAAGTCCAACTAGTACCAAAGACCACCCATGATACCCAACCCAACCTCCAAATGCATACCATAAGTTAGAAGAATTTTGAACATCTAACAAAATAGCGTTTGTGTATAGTTCTAGATGTTAGGATAGGTCCATGACCATGACCAACCCAAAAAAAGTCCAACCATCCAATACCCAACTAATAACCATACCAAAAACCAATCCATACATCCCACACCAAATGAGTTCTAAATATAAATATATACAATCCAAAACAAAATAGAATAATCATAAATCAAATTTAGTTCACTGATATCAACCTCAATACCAATGCCAATACTTAGGATGACACCACTACCGACACCGCCCATACTAACCCATAGTAGTTTCACAAAGCCCCTAGCCAAAATTAAAGCAATATCCGATTGGGACATGCCCCCAACTATAGCTAAAACCAATGTCCATGAAATAACTAAAATATGTAAAGATATCCATGTTATGAAATGGAGCCTTCAAAAATATGGACTCACTATTTCAATCCAATTGAGATAATCTCAAATCCGATCACTAAGTAAAAGGAGTAGAATGGCCAGTTCTTGCATCACGTAGGGATACAGTCATTCGAAGACGGGTTAGTAGGTAAACTCTAGCAAGTACACATAATAAGGATAAAATAATGCCACATTTAAAATCAAGTAAACCAACCATATGCAATCTTAAACCTATATATATATATCCATGCCAAAAAAGAGAATCATGTTTAGCATGCCTTTAAAACCATTAACCTGGGTATATGTAGCTTAACCGTCCTAGAACCACCCACGGGCTATATGGGTCTAGTGTAATGTTACATCCTAGGCTTTAACCTTAGAAATTTTTCCTTAAAAACCATTCTCCAGACCCAATACGACTCCAGGGTATAAGCCATATGCTAGGGTACGAGTGGTATGATCATGACTTAAAGGTATGAGTCGTAAGGCTTGGATACAGTTATATCAGAGACTCATATGGTGGGCAGTGTTTGATCCTCTTGGTATTTATTTTGCCAGGGATACGAATCATGGGTATGGATTATATGCTGAGGTTACGACTTGATTGGATGAGTTGTATGCTGGACAACATATGATCCAAATGATAAGTCCTAGGTACGACTGGTGGGAAAAAATCATAAGAAAGGGTATGATTTGTAAGAGGGTCAGTGTATCCCTGTGATGGGGTTTTAAGGGACTTAAGTGGGGGTATTCTTGATATTTTCCTACTTACCCTAATTATAATCCACAACTTATAATATACTTAAGAGGTTATTTACCCCATTATTCTATTCATTAACACATAGAAAAACTATTCCTAAACATCAAACAATTCTCTCAAGAGCTTTTGGGGCAACAGAGCTAGGGTTTCAACTTAGGGATTGCTTTGGTGATTTTTTTCCCTCATCTTTCTAGGTTTTAGGCATGTGTCTTTTCTCTACTTACTATTTCTAAAAAGACATGAATTTTGTGGTTGTTTTCATGGTTTCAATATTGCTTGGGTTATGGTTTTCCACTAATAATTAGGGAGTTTTGGTGTAAATGGTTTGGTTATGGTTTCTTATGGTTTAATTATGCTATTATATGCATCAATGATGGTTTTGGGCAATTGGTTTTCATGGTAATGTTTTAATGGTCTTTGGAATTAGTTTTGGTCATAGTATGCCCCTAAGGTGTTTGATAAAAAGCTTATAAAGATATGTTCATTGCATTTACTTCTTTAAATGTAACTCTTGCTTGTTTTCAGCTTATGCATGAAACTTTAAATGGTTTAAATAATTTATAAAGGTTAAAGGCTTATTGGTTTTGCTTTTGGAGTACATGGAAATCTCCTAAGACGTTAATATGGTAAACGGATAAGGCACTTGAGAGTCCCCTTAACCTAAATGGCTTGGCTATAGATAAATCATGCAAGTATGGTTGGTATGACGATACAACTAATATATGGCCTAGGTTAATAAATGGTAATTGGATTAGTTTGGACATGGTTTTTGTTTAGGAATTAATGGCGGAATATGTAACTGAGCCGTGAAAGGTAGAGATTTTGAGGGAACCGAAACTGAAAACTTATATTTGCTGATATGAAAGGTTTTTGATGACCGCGTGCAAGTGTCACATTTTATATTGGAAGGATATACTAGTCATCCCATGGAATATTTCCTGGTCGTACGGCTATACGCACTAGGACTCTTTCAGCAGGGGGAGCTGAACCCATACGACCCATGGGTGTGGTTAAACGGCAAGGTTACATAACCTAGATAAAAGTTTTAAATGCATGTTGAGCACGGATTCCCTTTCCCGGAACTTAAATATATGTATGGTTGTATGCATCATGAATGGTTTTACTTGGTTGTTTAAATGGCATTACTTTATCCTTATCCTGAGATACATGCTAGCGGTCACTCGTTAACCCGTCTACTGGCAGTTGTATACCAACACTATGAAGGAACCGGACATTTGACTCCTTCTAATAGTGATTGACTCAGGGAAAACATTTGTATAGAAGTGGTGAGCTTCCATCTTTCCAGAAGGCTTCATTTCATGATATGGATACTCTTAGACATTTTGTTTTTATTTTGGACATTGGTTTTGGCCATGGTTAGGGGCATGTCTGTCATGACCCAAATCGAGGCCCTAGCCATAATGGGCATCTCAAACCATAAAGGCCCAAGTTTTCCTTCTAACTGGCAATCATATGCATAATTCATAAACTATAAAAGAATGCAGAAAACATAACAAAATGGAAACATAGTTATTTGGTTACTTCAACTAAACAATACGAATAGGAGTTCATAAACATTGAGAAATATCTAAGACCAGTCTAAAAAACTCTAACAATATGAAAACAGCATCTGTCTGTGACTGGGACAAGGCCCCCAGTCGGAACATGAACTAAAAACAAATGAAGATATAACATGAACTAAGGTCCTCCGGAATGAGGGAGGCTCACCAACTTCAAAGTTTGATAAACTAATCTACTGCTTAGAGGGACCCTGGGACTATACATCAGATCCTGAAATATAGGGGGTCAATACGAATGTACTGGTATGTGAAAAAAATCCAAAATAGCATTCTTTTATACAACGTAGTTGAGAGCGTTTCTTAAAACAGTGAACATAAGATAAGTGAAAACACATGGGCATACTTTAGTGAACTTCAAAAAAATTCTTGGAAATCATGTCTCGCTCTTTATTTTACTTTTGAGCTAGATGGTACACCCTACAAACGTACTTATCCACAGGCTATATGGACTCCGCCTTTAACTTGCCAAGCCCCCAATCTGAGCTTTCCTCAAGAATTAGGGTCTGTCATTTGTACTACACCATAAGGTTGTCGCTAGTGTACAAACCTTAATGTAGGACATCATAAACCCATATCGGTAAAACTCGGTTTCGGGCTAAGAGTTATCTGAACTTAAGCCTTCTTCGGGTAACTAACTAGCTCCGTTTAAGCCTAATTTAGTTCTTTAAGAACATGCTTCATGTTTTTAAAACATTCCATACTTATTCTATTAAGGGCATATCATCTCCGGGTATCGTCATACCCAAACTTATAAGTCATTGATATCATATCACATCGTATCCGCCCTTCTCATTCAAAAACACGCATATGACCATCCAAAGATTTTATCAAATCACAAGAGAGTTCTTATTTTAAAAGTATGTGAAAACTCATGCAAACACACTCTCTTTTCAATAGTTTTTTATGTGGTGGCCAATTCTTACGTAAAACCCATGCAACTCTTTCAACTGTTACAATGAACATTTATAAACAAGAAAACACCTTATCTTCAATTCATAACCAAAATCAAGTCCATAAAAATAGTAACATATTTATTTCATTCTTCAAAACATGCAATTGAACAACCCATAATAAGTGAAATCAAAAGAGTTCATAACAAGAGAGGGAGTTTCGACATCCATGCTCTTAATTAAACTTTGTAAAAATGAAAACGCATATGCATAAGGGGCTTCAGTTAAATTCCACGAAAAAAATTCAATACAATGTATATATATATACTTTCATAAAAAATGATTCCATGACATGCTTTTCGAAACAATATCAAAATCCATCTTTGTAACATGATTATAAATCCATAAACATTGATTAAACCAATGGAATATTATGCCTATGGAGTTTAGGATAGTCCCACATGCCTTAGATTACATAGCTCAAAGAATGAAACCCGTATCTTGACTCTTTTCTTAGGAATCTTGAACTTAAAGATTGGACTCTTGATCTTGGAGGAAGAGCTAGGGTTAAGTTCTTAAGAGGAATGGAGTAATTTTTGGTATATAATTCCCTAATGACATCTTAATCAACTATTATCATGATTTGGGGCTATGGGGAAAAGTTGAAACTGCCCCTCGAAGCTTAAATTTGCACCTAAAACCCGCTTTTCAGCCCCACCATGACGCGCCAACATCCCCATCGCTATAGGCACCGTTATGTGGTGCAATCACGGTGACCTACTATTTTTGAAATCCAAACACATCTCAAACCTCTTTTGAAAAATGCAAAAATTCCCCGAGATACCCCCTTTACTCCCCTGAACATGAAACAACTCAAAAATCTACGTATCGGGGTCGAGAAGATCGATTTAAAAATCATTGAAGTTTAGGAGCTTAAAATATGGCTAAGTCCTTAAACACTTAGAAAAATTTTAGGTTATTAGCTCTCTATGCATGCTACTAAGAGAAGTATCAAGTGAAGAATGCTATGGTGTATTACGTTATACCTCCTTGGGATCATTCATCCCCGAATGATGACTCAGAACACAGAAAAGCACGATCTTTAGAATATGAGGAAAAAGAGAGAAAGAGAGTATGATTTGTACCTTTAATATTGTCATCTATTGATTAAAAAATGGTCGGGTACCGTGAACGCATGTCATCTTTTGACTCCCAAGTAGCTTTCTCAACTTTTTAATTCTTCCACAACACCTAAACCAAAACTATCTCTTTACTTCTCAATTTCCAAACTTGGCAATCCAAAATGGCGATAGGTTCTTCCTCATATGACAAAGAGTCTTTCATATTGATCTCTTCTACAGGCAACACCAGAGAATGATCTCCAATGCACTTTTTCAACATGGATTCATGAAATACTGGATGGACAGTAGCTTGACTCACAGGAAAATCTAACTCATAACCAACCCCATCAATACTCCTCACAATCTGATACGGTCCTATATAATGAGGACTAAGCTTCCCTTTCTTTCTGAATCATATTACTCTCTTCATAGGGGATACCTTTAGATATACCCAATACCCAACCTCAAACTCCAACTCCCTTCTTGTAATATCGGTATAGGACTTTTGGCGGATCTGAGCTGTCTTACGCCGCCCCTAATAATCTTTACTTTCTCCATCACCTGATGAACAAGGTTAGGCCCAAACAATTGGATTTCACCCACTTCATACCACCAAATAGGTAACCTACATCTCCTCCCATAAAGTGCTTCAAAAGGTGCCATCTGAATACTGGAATGATAGCTATTATTGAAGGGGAACTCTATCAATGGCAAATGGCCCACCCAACTCCCTTAAAGTTAATCATCCAGGACCTTAATGTATCTTCCAAGGTCTGAATGGTACATTCAGCTTTCGTTTCTATCTGAGGGTAAAAGGTGGTACTCAAGTTCACTTGGATGCCTAAACCTCTTTGAAAAGACCATCAAAACTGTGGCGAGATTTATGGCTCTCGGTTCGATATAATGGTCACAAGAGCACCATGTAAGCGGACTATCTCTCGAATGCACAACTTAGCATAGTCATCCCCCAAATAATTTATCCGTACTGGAAGTAAATGAGCGGACTTGGTCATTCGGTCCATAATTACCCAAATGGAGTCATATTGGTTCCGAGACTTCGAAAGCCTCGTAATAAAGTCCATATTAATCATCTCACACTTCCACATAGGCAAACCTATCTCTTGGGAGGTGCCACCTATTCTCAAATACTTTACTTTGACTTGTTGACAATTCAAACACTTAGAAATAAAATTAGCAACATCTTTTTTCATATGTATCCACGAATAAATGGCTTTAAGGTCATGATATATTTTTGTAGAGCCTAGGTGAAAAACATACCTCAAAGTGTGAGCTTCGTCAAGAATTCTCTCTGGCAATCCATCCACGTTCGACACACATAGCCTACCCTGATACCTCCAAACCCCATCACTATTAGTTTCGAACACCATTATCTTCTGTTGGCCAACATCTTCCTTGATTTACATTAGAATGGGATCTTTGATTTTTTTTTCTTGACCTCTACACATAAGGATAATTTAGCCACCTTATAAATGAATACTCCTCCATCATCGAAATCTAGGAGTCGAACTCGCAAATTTTCTAGATAATGAATATCCTTTACCATATCCCTCTTTCCCTTCTCAACCTGAGAAAGACTGCCCATTGACAATCTACTAAGGACGACATCCACCATATTGGCCTTGCTCGAATGTTAGTGCAGGCTCATGTCATAATCCTTCAGTAACTCCAACCACTGCCTCTGCCTGAGATTAACTCTCTCTGCGAGAAATCATATTGTAAACTTTTGTGATCAGTGAATATATCAACATGTACCCCATACAGATAATGATGCCATATCTTAAGCATGAATATCACTGCTGCTAACTCTATGTCATAGGTTTGATAATTCTTTTTGTGCACCTTTAACTATCTAGATACATAAGCTACTACCTTACCATACTGTATAAGTAAACACCCAAGTCCCATCCGAGACGCATCACAATATACAACAAAACCCTTTGTACCCTTGAGGAGGGTAAAAACTGGCTCGGTAGTCAACTTGTCTTTTAGTTTCTCAAAACTATTCTCACATGAGTCAGACCACAAAAATTTCACATTTTTTTGAGTTAATTTAGTAAGTGAAGTAGCTATGGAGGAAAAACTCTCTACAAACCTTCTATAATATCCTAGAAACCAAAGAAGCTCTGAATATCGGTTGGAGTCATGCGTCTGGGCTATTTTCTCACTGCCTCAACCTTTTGGGGGTCAACCTTAATCCCCTCACTAGAAAAAATGTGCCCCAAAAAAGCAATGGCACTAAGCCAGAATTCACATTTGGAAAACTTTGCATATAATTCATGATCTTTGAGGATCTGAAGGATAATTCGAAGGTGGTTGGCATGCTCCTCTTCACTCATAGAGTAAACCAGATATCTTCTATAAAGACTATAAAAAATAGTTCTAGAAACTGGTGAAACACCTTGTTCATTAGGTACATAAAAGCTACAGGGGCATTAATCAGCCCAAAGAAAATAACTAAGAATTCATAGTGGCTATATCAGGTATGGAAAGCTGTTTTGGGAATATCAACCTCCCTAACCTTCAATTGATGATAACTTGAATGAAGGTCTATCTTAGAGAAACATTTGGCACCTTGGAGTTGATTAAATAAATCATCAATTCTGGGAAGAGAGTATTTGTTTTTAACTGTGACCTTATTTAGCTGACGGTAATCTATACACATATAGAGGGAACCGTCTTTTTTACACACAAAGAGTACAGGTGCACCACAGAGAGAGACACTAGGATATATAAAGACCTTGTCAAGAAGATCTTTTAACTGTTCTTTCAACTTTTTCAATTCTGTAGGAGCTATTCTGTATGGTAGGATAGAAACAAAACGAGTGTCCAATAACAAGTCAATGCCAAAATATATCTCCCTATTAGGTGGTATCCCTGGGATATCATTGGGAAAGACTTTCAAGAATTCACTAACTACAGGGACAGACTGGTGGGAAGGACTTTTAGTTCTGGAATCTTTAACCCGAATAAAATGGTACAAATAACCCTTTGATATAAGCTTATGGGCTCGGAGATAGGATATGAACTTCCCCCTAAGTGCTAAAGAATACCCCTCCCACTCTATCACTAGTTCATTTAGAAAGGAGAAAGTGGATTTTTGGGTTCTAGAGTCTAATGTGGCATAATATACATGAAGCCAGTCCATTCCCAATATAGCATCAAAATAAATTATTTCTAGTTCTACAAGATCAACCACAGTATCACGATGACAAACAAACATAACACAGTTTCTATAAACCCTCGTAGCCACAATAGAGTCACCAAAGAAGTGGAAATTGAGAAAGGTTCCAAAATAATTTCAGGCTCGAAACCAAAACTAACGGCCACATACGGGGTCACTTAAGACAACGTAGACCGTGGATCAAGTAACACAGACATATTACTGGAGAAATTTTGTAACATACCCATCACAACATCTGGCAAAGCCTCTATATCCTGGCAGTTAGATATAGCATATAACCAGTTGTGGCCACCTCCAATAATGGAACCAGTACCCTTTAGTGTAGGGGCTATAGAATGTATCTGAGATCTAGTACCTCCGATACTCCCAATAGGTAAGGGACAATACCTCTAAATATGGCCAGTTTGGCCACACTTGTAGCACATATTACTTCCTGAATAACATTTTCCAAAATGTTTCTTTCCACAAGAACTACAGCGAGGGTATGACCTAACGGTCTGAGACACACTTCCCTAGGTTTGAGTGCCCTGGGCTCTAGGCCTATCTCCTGACTAGAACTGATATTCATATAAAGGCCTGGGAATAGGTGCACTTGCTGAGGACTGAGTATTTCTCCAAAACTTCTTTTTAGACTACTTATTTCCCCAATTACCATATTAATTCTGACTGTTATTCTTATCGGTAGACCTAGCTCTCTTAGCTTGCCTTTCTCTTTTCGTTACCTCAGCTAGTCTCTTTTTCTACTCTTCTACCTGTTGCATGTGCACTAATAACCTGGAGAAATCTATGTCCCTATTTAGCATTACTCTCTTGCATTCCAACACCAAGTCATCCGAGAGACCAGACGCAAACTTCCTCATGCAAGCTCTCATGTTTCTCACCAACTCAAGAGCATAATGGGACATATGAGTGAACTTCAATGGATACTCCTTAACACTCATCTTGCCCTATTTAATATTCATAAATTCTTTAGCTTTTGCCTCTCTCTACTCCTGGGGAAAGAAATGATCCAGAAAAATTTCTACAAACTCACTCCATACAGAAGGTTCAATATCAGAACCCTTCATATCCTCCAACTCATTGTACCACTGTTTAGCCACGTCCTTCAACTGATAGGATGGTAACTCAAACCCCTAAACTTCATTAGCATGCATAACTCTAAAATTTTTCTCCATTTTATTAATGAACCCTTGGGGGTCCTCTTCAACCTTTGTTCCAGTAAATGTGGATTGGTTTAGCCTCATGAATTTTCTGACTTGATTAAGTTCAAACAAACCAGACGTAAAACCCACATCTTCAAACTGACGAGTCTGAGAAGCCACCAGCTAAGCAATCATATGGATGGACTGTCTGAACTCAGCATTCGAAACTTCCCTCTGAGGCAGCTAGGGATGGTTAATACAAGTCTGTAGAGCCTGAGATGGACTAGTTAAAACTGGAAGAGTTTCTAGAGTAGCAACAAACTCTAGGTACGAGCTCTATTATGGTTTTGCATCCCATGAGTAAGACGGACATCCTTAGCTTGGGTATTTTGTTCATTGATTCTATGGGGAGTCATAATCAATTTCTGAAATATAGAAAATCATTGATTAGAGGACATTCAGACTTTATGGCACGAGCAAGATAATCATGAAAAGAGATATTCCTAGACGCCTAGTAGTTTCTTCCTTATAAGTGTGGTGCGCTACACACCCATAAAAAGAACTCTACCCAACACAATTTTGAAAACAACCTGGGACCATGAACCAGGATCTAATACCAAGTTTTTCATGACCCAAACTAAGGCCCTAGCCGGAAAGGGCATCTCAAACCGTAAAGGCTTGAGTGCCCCTTCTAACTGGCAATTATACGCATAATTCATATACTATAAAAGAATGCAGAAAACATAACAAAATATAAATATGATCATTCTCTTACTTCAGCTAATCAATATGAATATGAGTTTATAAATATTCAAAAATATCTAACACCAGTCTGCGAAATCTCTAACAATAGCTGTTTGTGACCGCGACAAGGCCCTAGTCAGACTATGAACTAGAAACAAATAAAGATATAACATGAACTAATATCCTCCAAAATAAGAGAGGATCACCAACTTCAAAGTCTAATAAAATGATCTACTGCTTAGCGGGACCCCGAGACTATGCCTCAGATCCTGAAATATAGAGGGTCAATACGAATGTACTAGTATGTGAAACAATCCAAAATAGCATGCTTTTATACAACATAGTTGAGTGTGTTTCTTAAAACAATGAACATAAGATAAGTGAAAACACATACGCATACTTTAATGAACTTTAAAACAATTCTTGGAAATCATGTCTTACTCTTTATTTTACTTCTGAGCTAGATGGTATACCCTACAAACATACTTATCCATGGGTTGACTCCGCCCTTAACTTGACGGCCATACCCCAATTTGAGTTTTCCACAAGGTTTCTGTCATTCGTACTATGCCATAAGGCCATCACCAGCATACAATCCTTAATTTAGGACATTATAAACCCGTATTGGCAAAACATGGTTTTGGTCTATGATTTATCTGAACTCAAGCCTTCTTCGGGTAACCAACTAGCTCCCTTTAAGACCAATTTTAGTTCTTTAAGAACATGCTTCATGTTTTTAAAATATTCCATACTTATTCTATTAAGAGCATATCATCTCTGGGTATCGTCATACCTAAACTTGTAAGTCATTCATATCATATCACATCGTATCCGCCCTTCTCATTCAAAAATATGCATATGACCACCCAAAGATTTTATCAAATCACAAGAGAGTTCTTATTTTAAAAGTATGTGCAAACTCATGCAAACATACTCTTTTTTCAATAGTTTATTATGTGGTGGCCAATTCTTACGTAAAACCCATGCAACTCTTTCAAATGTTACATTGAAAATTTATAAATAAGAAAACACCCTCTCTTCAATTCATAACCAAAATTAAGTCCATAGCAATAGTAAAACATTTATTTCATTCTTCTAAACATGAAATTGAACAACCCATAATAAGTAAAATCAAGAGGTATCATAACAAGAGAGGGAGTTTCAGCATCCATGCTCTTAATTAAACTTTGCAATATAGAAAATGCATATGCATAAGGGGCTTCAGTTAAATTCCACAAAAAATTTCAATACAATATATATATACTTTCATAAAAAATGATTCCATGACATGCTTCTCAAAACAATATCAAAACCTTTCTTTGTAACATAACTATAAATCCTTAAACATTGATAAAACCAATGGAATGTTATGCCCATGGAGTTTAGTATAGTCCCACATACCTTAGATTACTTAGTTCAAAGAATAGAACCCGAATCTTGACTCTTTTCTTGGGAATCTTGAACTTAAAGATTGGACTCTTGATCTTGGAGGAATAGTTAGGGTTAAGTTTTGAGAGGAATGGAGTAATTTTTGGCATATAATTCCGTAATGACATTTTAATCAACTGTTATCATGATTTGAGGTTATCGGAAAAAGTCAAAACTACCCCCCAGAGTTTAAATTCACACCTGAAACTCGCTTTTAAAACCCACTGCAATGCCCCAACATTCTTATTATTGTAGGCACCGTGACATGGTGCAATCACGTTGGCCTACTATTTTCAAAATCAAAACACGTCTCAAACCTCATCCAAAAAATCCAAAACTTCCCCGAGATACCCTTGAACATGAAACAACTCAAAAATCTACGTTTTGAGGTCGGGAAGATCGATTTAAAAATCATTAAAGTTTAGGATCTTAAAATATGGCTAAGTCCTTAAACACTTAGAAAAATTTTAGGTTATTATCTCTCTATGTATTCTACTAAGAGTGGTATCAAGTCGATAATATAATGGGGTGTTACAATGTCCCAACCAGATATTTTTATTCTTTTAGATAGAGGCTCTGTGATACTTCTGAGGGTTGGTATGGGTGGGATCAGTATTGGTTTTGGCCTTAGCATTGGCATCGGTGTTGAGGCTGACATCATTGAATGATATTATTGGTTGTTCTATCGTATTACATTTTGTGATTGATTATTATATTATGTTTTGATATTCTCTTTGGTTTGGTATGGTATGGATGGTTGGGTTTGGTACGGTTAGAATTGGTTGGGTCGGTCACAGTCGTGATTCTATCCTAGAGTCTTGATGTAAACAATAAAGCTATCTTTTTATATATTTGAAATTTAGCTAATTTAAGGCTGTAATAGGTAGTTTGGTTGGGTTAAGGGGGCGTTCCCCAGTCCTAGTTGGACTCGGGATGCCCATTACGTATAGGTCTTGGTTCGATTCGTGACAAGTTGCTATTAAATCTTTAGGTTCATGGTTAACTGGGAAGTTCACAAAGTCATGTTGAGTAGAGTCTCTTTTAGGGTTGTATAGCATGCCACACTCATAAGAGAGAGGTTGTAAGACATTTATGAATGTTTTACTTTCTTGAAATTCTCAATCCTAGAATCCTCTCTAATTTTTTGTTATTTTTCTTTGAGATCATGCCTCCTAGATCTGGAACGCAAAGTAATCATTTTGCCCCATCTGGGGATAATGCTGAAGGGGTACCTCCTATATCTGGAGCAAATCTTTGAACTTATGGTCCTATTCCTGATTATGCTGAAGTTCTTCTTATTCTTCTTACTACTCCTCAGGTCCCTTTGGGTAACATGATGAACACAGAGTTTCATCAGTCTATCTATGTTATTGCTCAGATGGTTGCTGCTCAGGTTGAGGAGGGTGCGGCTAGTGCTTTGTCTGCTGAGGCCACAAGGGTTGGTTAATTTATGAAAATGGGTCTCCTTCTTTTAAGGGGTAAAGGTAGATGATGACCCACATGGCTTCTTGGATGAACTGGAAAAGATATTTTGGGTTATATAGGCTTCTGATATGGAGGGAGTTAGCTTTGCAGCTTATCAGCTTAAAGATGTTGCTTATCAGTGGTATGAGAAGTGGGACAGAGTTAAGGGTGATATAGAAGAGGAACGATTGTGGGAGGTCTAATTCCTTCATGGATCTTTTTTCCTTAAGAGTTGAGAAAAGCTAAGATGGAGGGGTTTGTGAACCTCGGGCAAGGAAGGATGTCTTAAGGGAATATACCTTAAAGTTTCATCAGTTGTCAAGGTATGCTCTTGATTTAGTGGTTGATATGAGGTCGAGAATGAGGAAGTTTGCTTTTGAGTTGAATAGAGATCTGATTTTGGAGAACAATATTACTTTGCTCATTAGGTATACAAATATATCTAGGTTGACTATTCATGTACTACAGGTTAAAGATGAGAAGTGAAAGCAGGCAGAATTTGAGGATAGGCAGGAAAAGTAAGACAGATTTACTGATCAAAAAGGTGCGTAGTCTCAGGGTTATAGAGATGGTGGCAAGTAGAAAAAAAGAAGTAAGGGAGTTATAGTTCCTTCTCTGCCACCAGTTCTTCTTACCCACTGCAGTCCGACGACAGACGTCACTAAGGTGGTGATAATTATCAAGCTCAAGTTGCCCAATCTCAGGCGAGCGAAGGTCAGTCTATTTTTTAATTCCCTCCTTGTCTATTCTTTGGTTGTCCTCATCGGGGATTCTATAAAAAAGGTAGAGATAAGTGATTTAAGTGTGTCTAGGTAGACCATCGACTCAAGGATTGTCCAGTTAATAAGGTTGCTACAGGGGCGAATAAGATTCTGGTGGCTTTATCTTCTAGTCCTATAACTGGTGGTGTGGCATCCGCTTCTGTTACTGCTTATGGCTCTAGTGTTGGTCAGAATAGGTTGTATACTTTAGCGTCCCGACAGAAATCCGAGGCATCACCTAATATTGTTATTGGTATATTATAACTCTTCTCTCATGATGTATATTATTTTCTTGATCCGAGATCCAATCTTTCTTATATGACTTCTTATATAGTTGTGTCTTTTAGTTTTGATCCAAAAATTATTTTGGATCTTTTTCTATTTCTACCCTAGTAGAAGACTCGATAATTGTTAAATGAGTCTATAGGGGTGTGTGGTATATATTGGTAATAAGAAGACCTTGGTAGATCTATCTGAGTTGGGAATGGTGGATTTTGATGTAATTTTGGGTATGGATTGGTTTCATTCTTGTTATGCATCTTTAGACTGTCAGACTCGTAAGGTCATCTTTAGGTTCCCAAGCGAGCTGGAAATTGAATGGGAGGATTGTTCTTTTGATCCTAGGGGAAGATTTATTTCTTATATTGAAGGTTAATTTCTAAAGGGTGTCTTTATCACTTGGTCCGGTTTAAAGATTCTTACTCGGAAGGTCCTTCATTGCAGTCAGTTCTGGTAGTTAATGAGTTTCCAGAGGTCTTTTTAGATGATCTTCTTGGTGTTCCTCCAGACAGGGAAATAGAGTTCGATATTGATTTGTTTCCAAATACTTGCCCAATATCTATTTCTTTATATAGAATGGCTTCGACTGAGTTAAGAAAACTAAAGAAGCAAATTAAGAATTTTCTGGATAAGGGGTTTATTCGTCCTAGTGTTTTTTCGTGGGGTGCACAGGTGTTGATTGTGCGCAAGAAGGATACTTTCCTATAGATGTACATTAACTACATAAAGTTGAACAAGGTAATGGTGTCTTTGTCATTGTGTTTATTGATGACATTCTAGTGTATTTGAGAAGTGAGGTGGACCATGATAATCACCTCCATGTGGTATTGCAAACCATAAAGGGATAGTGGTTGTTTGCCAAGTTTTCTAAGTGTGAGTTTTGGTTGAATGTTGTGAATTTCTTGGGTCATATTATTTATAGTGAGGGGATAATGGTTGATCCTCTGAAGGTTATTACGGTGAAGGGGTGGCCTAGGCCCAGGAATCCATTTGATGTTCGGAGTTTCTTGGGTTTTGTCGGGTATTATAGGTAGTTCATGGAAAACTTCTTGTTAATAGCTGCTCCTTTGACTAAGTTAACTCAAAAGAAGGTTAAGTTTTCTTGGTCGGAGGCATGTGAGGGGAGTTTTGATAAATTGAATGATATGTTAATGTCGGCTCTAATTTTGACTTTATCGAAAGGCAATAATGGTTTTGTGGTTTATTGTGATGCATCTCGGGTAGGGCTTGGTTGTGTTTTGATGCATTATAGAAAGGTGATTGCCTATGCTTCCAGGCAGTTGAAGGTGTATGACAGGAATTATCCTACTTATGATTTAGAGCTGTTGGCAGTTGTGTTTTCTTTGAAAATATGGCAGTATTATCTATATCTGTTCACATAAATATATTTGTTTATTATAAGAGTCTTCAGAACGTATTCATGCAGAAGAAGCTTAATCTCAGGCAAAGAAGATGGCTTAATATTCTCAAGGACTATGATATGATTCTTTACTACCATCCAGGTAAGGCGAACGTGGTTGCTGATGCTCTTAGCAGGTTGTCTATGGGGATCTAGGATCATATGAAGGAAGGCAAGCAGGAACTGGTGAAGGATATTCACCGCTTGGCCAATCTTAGAGTTCATCTCTTGAATTCTAAAGATGGTGGTGAGATGGTTCAAGAAGTGGTTTGATCATCTCTTGGTGCAGAGATTAAGGAGAAATAAGCGTTGGATCTGATCTTGATGAAAATCAAGATAATGTTGGTAGGCAAAAGGTGGCGGTGTTTGAGATTAGTGGTAATGGTACTTTGTGGTACTAAGGGAGGTTGTGTGTTTTGAATATTGATGAGTTGCGGTAAAGGATTTTGGTTGAGGAACATGAGTCGTGCTATGTTGTCCATCCTGGTTCGACAAAGATATATTATGATCTTAAGGAAATCTATTAGTGAAATAGTATAAAGATGGATATGGTTGACTTTGTGTCTAAGTGCATGGTGTGTCAATAGGTTAAGGATAAGCACATGAGGCCTGGTGGGTTGCATCAAGAAATAGAGTTACCTAAATAGAAGTGGGAGATGATCAATATGGATCTCATTACCAGTTTTCCTCGATCTCAAAATCATTTTGATTTGATTTGGATCATCATGGATAGGATGACCAAGTCTGCTCACTTTTTGTTGGTAAAGACTATCTTTTCAACAGAGGATTATGCAAAGTCGTATCATCAAGAGATTGTGAAGCTGCATGGGGTACCTTTTGCGATTATTTTTTATCATGGTATACAGTTTACCTCTCATTTCTAGAGGTGTTTTCAGAAGGGATTGGGGACTAAGGTTAGTCTGAGTACTGCTTTCCATCCGTAGTCAGATGGAAAAACGGAGAGAACTATTCAGATATTGGAGGATATGCTTCAGGCATGTGTGATTGATTATAGTAGCAGTTGGGTTGAACATCTACCGTTGGTGGAGTTTACTTACAACAATAGATATTATTCTTGTATTGGTATGGCTCCTTTTAATGCGTTGTATGGTAGGAGGTGTAGATCTCCTATTGTATAGTTTGAGCTTGGTAAGGCGGATATGTTTGGTCCCGATTTAGTCAATAAAGCTATAGAGAAAGAGAAGGTGATTCAGGATTGGCTTAAGGATGCTCAGAGTCGCCAAAAGTCCTATGCAAATTTTAGGCGTAAAGACTTGAAGTTTGAAGTTAGGGATAGGGCGTTCCTAAAGGTGTCTACAATGAAGGGAGTAATGCGGTTTGGCAAGAAGGGGAAATTTAGTCCTCGGTTTATTGGTCCTTATGGGATTTTGTGGAGAGTGGGCAATGTTGCTTATGAGTTAGAGTTTCCTGCGAATTTTAATTTGGTTCATCCGGTCTTTCATGTTTCCACGTTTAAGAAGTGTGCTGGCGATCCTTCTTTCGTTGTTCCTTTGGAAAGGTTGGATATCTCGGATACTCTGTCTTATGAAGAGGTCCCAGTTAATATGTTAGATAGGCAAGTTCGTCGGTTGTGGAGTAAGGATGTGGCTTATATTAAGGTTTTATGGCAGAACCATAAGGTGGAAGAAGCTATGTGGAAAGCATAAGAGGACATGAAGTCTAAGTGTTTTCTGCTCCTAGTATTCATGTGGAAGGTATTTTTCCTTGAACACATCTTTATTTTCTGAGTTTTTTAAAGGAAAGATTAATATTTTTGACTCTTTGTTTTCAAACTTTGTTAAAGGGATGTTTGATTATGCAAATGACTCTGTGTGTGGTTACCTCTACCTTGTCCGTCATTCGGGGATGAATGTTCCTAGTAGGGGATAATGTTACATCTTGGGTTTTGACCTTAGAAATATTTTTTTGAAAATCATTTTCTGGACCCAATACAACTCTAGGGTACGAGCCGTATGCTGGGGTACGAGTGGTATGGTCCTGTCGTAAGCTGACTAGTATTAGTTGGTGGGATGGTTTTGATCACTGGAATGGTCACAACTTAAGGGTATGAGTTGTAAGGCTTGGATACGAGTCGTATCAGGGACTCATATGGTGGGCAGTGTTTGATCCTCTTGATAATTCATTCCGTCAGGGATACGGATCATGGGTACGGATCGTATGCTGAGGTTACGACTTGATTGGATGAGTCGCATGCTGGAAAGCATCTAATCCAAAGGATAAGGCTTGGGTATGACTGGTGGGAACCAATCGTAAGAAAGGGTACGACTTGTAAGAGGGTCAGTTGTATCCTTGTGATGGGTTTTTAAGGGACTTAAGTGGGGATATTTTGTACATTTTCCTACTTTCCATAATTATGACCCACGACTTTTAATACACTTAGGAGGTTATTTACCCTATTATTCTATTTATTAACACATAAAAAAACTATTCCTAAACATTCAACAATTCTCTCAAGAGCTTTTGAAGCAAGAGTGCTAGGTTTTAACTTGGGGATTGCTTTGGGGCTTGCTTTGGTGATTTTCTTCCATCATCTTTCTCGGTTTAAGGCATATGTCTCTTCCCTACTTACTATTTCTATAAAGGCATGAATTTTATGGTTGTTTTCATGGTTTCAATATTTCATGGGTTATGGTTTTCCACTAATAATTAGGGGTTTTGGTGTAAATGGTTTGGTTATGGTTTCATATGGTTTAATTATGCTTTTATATGAATCAATGATGGTTTTGGGCAATTGGTTTGCATGGTAATGGTTTAATGATCTTTGAAATTGGGTTTGGTCATATTATGCCCCTAAGGTGTTTGATAAATTGCTTATAAAGATATGTTTATTGCATTAACTTCTTTAAATGGAACTGTTTCTTTTTTTCAGCTTATGCATGAAATGATAAATGGTTTACTAAGGTTAAAGGCTTATTGGTTTTTCTTGTGGAGTACATGGAAGTCTCCCAAGAGGTTAATATGGTAAATAGATAGGGCACTTGAGAGTTCCCTTAACCTAAATAGTTTGGCTATGGATAAATCTTGAAGGTATGGCTGGTATGACGATACCACTAATAAATGCCTTGGTTAATAAATGGTAATTGGATTCGTTTGGACATGATTTTAATTTGAGCATTAATGGCGAGATGTGTAACTGAGCCATGGAAGGTGGAGGTTTCGAGGGAACCAAAATTAAAACTCATATTTGTCGATATGAAAGGTCTTTGATGATCACGTGCGAGTGTCACATTTTTATATTGGAGGGATGTACTAGTCATCCCATGTGATATATTCTGGTCATGCGGCTACACGCACTGGGACTCTTTCAGCAGGGGGAGCTGAACCCATACAGCTCATGGGTATGGTTAAACGACAAGGTTACATAACCCAGGTAAAGGTTTTAAATGTATATTAAACACGGATTCCCTTTCCCGGCACTTATATATATGTATGGTTGTATGCATCATGGATGGTTTTACTTGGTTGTTTAAATGGCATTACTTTATCCTTACCCTGAGATATATGCTAGCAGTCACTCGCTAATCCATCTACTAACGGTTTATACCCACGTTATGTAGGAATCGATCGTTCGACTTCTCCTATATAGTGATTGAATCGGGGACAACATTTGGATTGAAGTGGTGAGCTTTCATCTTTCCAGAAGGCTCTATTTCATGATATGGATACTCTTAGACATTATGTTTTTATTTTAGACATTGGTTTTGGCCATGGTTGGGGGCATATCCCAATCGGATATTTATATTCTTTTAGATACAGGCTTTGTGGTACTTCTGGGGGTTTCTATGGCGGGATCGATATTGGTGTTGGCCTTAGCATTAGCATCGATGTTGGGACTGACATCACTGGACTATATTGTTGGTTGTTACAACGTATTACATTTTGGGATTGATTATTATATTATGTTTTGATATTCTCTTTGATTTGGTATGGTATGGATGGTTGGTTTTAGTACGGTTAGACTCGATTGGGTCGGTCATGGGTGTGATCCTATCCTAGAGTCTTGATATGAACAATAATGCTATCTTGTTATATGTTTGAAATTTAGCTCATCTGAGGCTGTAATAGGTAGTTGTGTTGGATTAAGGGGCGGTCCCCAGTCTTGGTTGGACTCGGGATGCCCATTACGTCTAGGCCCTGGTTTGGTTTGAGACATATAACCCCCCTGAACAGGCCTCTATACGTGTAGCCGCACTAACCAGAGATACCATAAGAGCAAGAGATTTTCGAGTACCCTTCGTTCTCCATCATACATATGTACAAGTGTACTTAGAGGATTCTCATGTACCCCGTAAGTATCATATATGATTGTCATGACCAATCCTCATGTCGGCAAATATGAGTTTCCAGTGTCCGTCCATTGGACTCGCACCTTCACGGTTGGCTATCACATCCCGCCATTATTTCCCAATTAAAACCATTACCATACAACCAAACCACCAATTCCATTTATTATTAACCAAGGCTATAAGTAGTGGTATCGTCATATCGTCCATTGGAAATACTATTTTTTGTGACGACTTTCAGTGGCGACACAAAAAGTTGCCACAAAAGTTATGATTTTTATGGCGACACACAAAGGTATAAGATTTAGGGGCGAATGTTAAAGTCGCCACTAATAATGACATAAGTAGTGGCGACTATGTGTAGATCACCACAAATATGTAGTAATTCTTCCAACAAAATTTGGGTTAGTGGTGGCGTACAAGTTGTCTCTACTAAAAGTCTTTTGTGGCGATTTAGTCGCCACTAATAATGACATATTTAGTGGAGACTATGAGTAGGTCGTCACAAATATGTAGTAATTTTTCCAATAAAATTTGGGTTAGTGGCGACCTCCGAGTTGTTGCTGTTAAAAGTCTTTTTGTGGCGACTATGTGTAGGTCGCCACAAATATGTAGTAATTTTTCCAATAAAATTTGGGTTAGTGACGACCTACGAGTTGTCGCTACTAGAAGTTTTTTGTGGCGACTTAATCGCTGCTAAAGGGAGATCTGTTGTGGCCATCTTTTTTGTCGCCATTAATACTTCTACTTTGTTATTCTGCCCACTTATATAGGTAAATTAAAATCTTTTTAGTGCTTATAATGAGGTGACATTATAGAGGGATCTGACTGGATATATATGTAGTTCCACAAATTTGTATGTGGGAGTGTAAGATATGTTGACACTCAATTTTGACCTCTCGATGCTCCTCTTAGGCTGCTATTTTACCGAAATTATTAATTTTAAATATTGGTATATTTTACGTATTATTTTGATATCAAATGAATAACGACATGTCACATTCATTGTTTTTAAAATATACAAATTATTGTTATTACTTACAATTTATTAATTCGAATATAACATTTTACATATTTTTTAAATATTTATTAAATTAGTTTTTTCACACATGTGTATGCTCATAATTTACAAATACATTTATTTTTTATTATCGACAATTTTATGTAATATTTTACGTAACATTAATTTTAAATACATAAGTTATTTTTCTGAAGAATAATAGTTTTGTGACGTTTATTATTGTATCATTATTGCATTTATTAAATAGCATCCCAAAGCAATTCAATTCTATTAAATTTTTAGCCAGTTTTGTATCCAATAAATGTCAATTGCAGCCTAAATTGACCTCAATTTTAAAATCCCAACCAATTTTCATCCTTCTCTCAATTTTAATCACAGCCATTGATCTCATGTGATCGACGACTGAGATTTAATATTGTTTCTCATATAAAAAAATCAAAGACACTCAAAACCTTAAGTCTAATTAATCCAAAATTGTCGCACCTTCTCTTTCCTCTCTCTAAATGTCTACCGTGGTTGTCGCCGCCGGAGCATTCGATCGGATGGACGATGAACGTCCTCCCTTTTATCCGTCATCGTCCTCACCACTTAGCCATAATACCCCTTCTCCTTCTCCACCACCGGTGAGTTCATCTCCGGTATCTCTATTTTCGCCGCAACCAGCGGACGTCATTGGAACCATTAGCCACTCCAAACGGCTCTGAAATCCTCCAACGCCACCCCCCTTCTTCAGCCAACCAACAGTCGATGCACCAAATCTGGCAAGCCACAGCCACCAGCCGACAAATCAATGTAACAACTATCGCAGTCCTACAAGATGAGACTACAGAGTAATGTAATTAACGTGCTGCGTGCCCAATCTTCTAACTCCTTATTCGTTTTCCATTAACGTGATGTATGCTCAGTTTACTATTTGTTGTCCATTAGTTTATCTAGGAAATATATGTAAACTATGGGTTTTAGTTCCTTTTTATCCTGGACGATAACCTTTTTTTATTTTAAATTTCCATATAGTGGAGAAGGGTGGACAGTATTTCTTTTGTTGTTGGAAATTATTGATAGTTAGATATGTTTTGTTTGATTTTATAAAGACATTTTTTTTATTTCTCATAATCCAGGCAAGTGGATATTTTCTAGCAATTTTTTATCTTCTGAGCATAGAAAGTGCTGAGGTGCTGTCTGGCCATTCGACCAGGGTTAATGATTGTAGAAGGATTGCACACCATTGGCTGGCAAGTAAATTTGACCCTAGTGGTGCAAAAGATATTCCTAGAGGACTATCTAATTGCAAAAATAATAAAGGTAAGGAATATATACAGGTCCTTTTTCTTATGCTCAGTGCTTATTCATTGTTCATTATGTATAGTCGTTAGTTTTGAATTGATGCTGTGAAAACACCATGTGAGGAAGCATGTACTTGCATTTGCATATAGACAACAAATTTTAAGTTTGAATGCCAATGTAAAGACAGATACTTAAATTTTCTTATTCTTAAAATAGGAGATGGTAGTATGCAAGTAAACTGCCTAAGGTCCAAAAATTCACAAGAATGAATTAGTTATTACACAAGATAGGGTAAGATTAGTAATGATCATGTCTAAATGATAGTTCAAGTAGCTCACATAGAGGATACAAAGAGGAGAAGGTAGCTTTAGATGGCTTATTTATTTTCTAGTGATCTTTCCTTATGACGCTTTTGATGTGCCAATAGGAGAATAGGGTCGTGTGTGGTAGACATAATTTAAGTTAAAAAAAGGGTGTCTTCTCAAATAGCTTACACTTTTAGTTGTGGTGAACTGATAATCACACACTTCAACCTAGTATCGAAGTACTCGAGCAGACAGTTCCTTGGTTTCAGTCTCATCACCCATTATTGAAAAAAAAATTTCCACGTGCTTCGACTAGGAAAAAAATCAGGGTCGCACGAGAGGTGGTGTATCGAAAACATAATTAAGTAGTCACGTACTCACGTATACTGGATTGAGGTAAAGTTGATTGCTTGATTGGACATGATTTCAAAAAGGGACTATGGTGGACATCTGTTCTTATCAATTTAGTTGGGATCTTTTTCTAAGAAAATAACCTTTTAGGGTATCTATAATTTGTAGTCTAGAATTGGTATGTCATAAATCAATGGTTTTGCGCTTTCCTATTAATGACTAGATTCTTTTATCATTAATTTTCTTTCATAATTAATGGTGAATAGTTCTTTACTATTTCGAGCTCGAGGAGGAGGGGAGAGAGAGAGTGAGAGAAGGCTGTTGATTGTGTACTTCCTAGTCGAAAGTTTATTTCCCTTCATGCTGTTTGAAGGGGGGGAAAGGGAGAAGGAAGGCAGATCTTTTCTTTCCTGTTATTTCTTACTTGGAATAGTTTGTAAGCTAGTCCTTAAGCTATTTTATTTTAACCTAAACCCAGTTTGGATAACTACCTATTCATTTAGTTAATATCTTCCTGTCCGTCAAGTGTCGCCCCAACCAAGCATATTTGTACTTATATGATTATCCTTGAGATCACTTGTTTTAGCTACTCATCTTAGCAAAATTTTCATGCACTCATGCTTGCTGAAGGAACTAGAATCGCTTATATTATTGTTATTATTATTATTATTATTATTATTTGGAGCCGGGGGTCTATAGGAAACAACCTCTCTACTTCTTCAGAGGTAGCGGTATCTCACCCTCTCCAGACCCCACTTTGTAGGAATACACTGGGTTTATTGTTATTGTTGTTGAATAAGATTATGATTTGCAAGTTTTGATTTTTATGGAATTTTTTCTTTGACCAGTGTTGTGACCATCAATTAGTAGTATTAGAAAATGTACCTTTCGATATTGATTTATTCTTTGTAGCTTTCCTTAGTTGGATTGTACAAGAATATCTAGCTTGCAGTGCACTCTAGACATTTTTTTGAATGTTTAACTAATAGTGAATTCAAGAAAAAGAAGAAAAAAATTTAGTTATTTATGTGAATATTTGATAAGAAATTGCTTTGTTGTTTATCTTTTGTTTGAGGAATTATTGCAATATTAGGTGTGTCTATACATATGTACGGTGTAGTAGTGAGTATAAAACTTGTAATACATTTATGTTAACATGCTAGTTAGCATGAATTTCTTTTATTGTTGTGATCAAATCTTTTCTTGTTCAATTTCAAGCTATCGAAATGACTCTATACTTTGTTCTTTATAGGAAAAGGTCCTTTAAATGATGGAGAATTATTGATTAGGAGTCTGAAGACATTAAATTTTGTATTAAGAAATAATTATTCAATAAATTTATATTATTTTTTTAAAAAATATTAATATTAGTGGCGACTTTAAGTTTCCGCTAAAGGTGTATTTCCTCTATATTGAAATTGCCTATTGTAACAAGGTTAAGTCGCCTCTAGTCATTTTCTGTGGCGACTTTGGGTCGCTGCTAAATTATTTCATTCAGTGGCGACCCTCTTGGTGGACACCTTGCCTAGTATTTTTTGTGGTGATGTAGAAAATCTTTTGTGGCGAGGAAAATCATCATAAAAAAGCCTCTTTTGGTGGCAACTCATTTATGTCGCCACAAATACCCTTTAGTTACGGTTGTAACACCAACGACCCCCCAGTCACTACTAAATGTCTTTTGCTGCGACTTTTGGAGATTTAGTGACGACTTTTGTTGCCACTAAAGGCGTTATTTCTTGTAGTGTAGCCATCCTTTTTTAGAAGAAGGGATTCCCATGTACCTATAGATTACATTATCCAGTTGACTTGGGGGAATCCCATGTACCCCATAAGATGACCATTATTATGTTTGCTTGGGGGATTCCTTTGTACCCCGAAAGGCTTTCAATTAGATCAATCATAACCATCAAGACCTTACCATTTAACCATTCCAAACATTTTAAACCATTTATACCATTTAGGGTTCCATTATAAGGTTATACCATGCTATGAAAGTCCAACAATTCAATCAAAAATATTCTTATAGGCATTTTATCCAACATGTTGGGGCATAGTGTTTCCAAAGCCAAAACCAAGTGCCAATTAATCATTTTCATGCAACCAAATATTCAAACCACCATATTAATATGAAAACCATAAATAAAAGACATGGGAAAGCCATAACCAACCATTATAACCAAAAAACCCAACATGTATTTGAAAACCCAAAATCATACAAAATTTATACGATGAAATTTTTTTATAAAATATGCCTTTAGTTGGAACTAACAATGAGGGAGAAGTAACATAAGATGACATAGATAAATCACCCTTGTAAGTCCTCAAATTGAGCCTATTGATGAAACCCTAGCCTTCCTTGACCTAAGAGCCTTTGAAAGAATCTGCAAGAGTTTCTAAGTGTTTAAGAGAATTTAATTGATTGCAAATAGGTTAAATGATGTCCCAAGAGTGTTATAAGTCGTGGAGCCTTAAGAGGTTAAGAGGGAAAACATCTAGATTACCCAAAACTTAAACTGTATTAAATTCCCACAGGATGGTACGACCACCCCACCCCAACCATACCCTAGGGTACGAGTGGTACCCTTATCTCGTACCCTAGGCCTCACGTTGGACCCCAACACTGTCCAACGTACAACCACCAAGATCAAATCATACCCAACCATACAACTAGTACCATGAAAGCGTACCCTAGGAAGAATAGAATCACCTAGACTAAACTTAGGGCAACATACGATCGACACCTTACCATTGATACCCTAAGGTACGACTAGTATGATCCAATCGTGCCTTGGACAGAAACCAACCAACCCACACTGGTTATCATACGACCATGACCCACCAAACCGTACCACATCATATGACTAGTACCCCAAGTTGTATGATGTCCAGAAGCCAAAAAACGAGAAATTTTCTAAGGGTCAAAACTCAGGGTGTTTCATACATGCTTATTTATTAAATAAAAAGTTATTTTATGTATATAGCTAAAAATATTTGAAAATATTTTTTTTTAAAACTCCCAAATACAATACTAAATAATGAAAAATAATTACAAATAAGAGTAATTATTTTTCACATTTTTTAATGATAGATATTTTTAACAAAAAATACGGTTATCAACATTTAATAGAATTTAGGATAAAATAAGTAATTTAACATGAAATATTAAAGCTTCATACACGTTTAAGAAATATGAACATAAATTTCTTAACATGTATTTTTAAGAAAAAGAAACTACTAAAGTTAAAAATAAAAATAGTAACTTTTAAATATTTTTTTTGTATGGTTTAATATGAAGGAAAATAATTAAGCGAAAGTGAAGGGTATTTTTGTAAACAAACTATCAATTCTTAAAAAGAATGCAACACATATTATTTTTAGTATCACAAACCAAGCAATCACCAAAAAATAATACTAACATAACTAATCCCAACATAACTAATCTCAGCATAACTTATTTCCCAACCAAAACGACCCGTAAGAGTAGCTAGTTTATACCTTAAGCTAATTTATGTATGGCAATATAAAAAAGAGAACCACCCGTGTATACTTAAAACCAAAAAACTGAAAACTTGCTGATTTTTTGATTAACTATTCCAATTATTCAAAAATGACTAGCTACAGTTCATCAAAAATTAATGAACTGACATTATTATATTCAGTTTCCGTTTGGACCTATAGACTACTAGTCGGCTTACTCCGTGCTATGCATAACTCAATATCGATCCTTAAAAATTCTACGTGATATATAATTCTATCATTTAAATAAAACCTTAATTTGTTTGGTTAATAAATTCTAAGTTAGGCATATATTATTATATTTAGATTGATGAAATTTGTATAACAATATTTTAAGTTGTTCAAACTTTTATGACAGTCAATTGTATTTTTTTAAATTATTTAAGTTTTTAATTATTGTGATTTATAGTATTTTTTATTCTATTCTACTAATTAGAAATGACATAGTAAAATTATTATAATAAATACTTGTGAAATTTTTTTTAAGCGATCCCATATAAGACGTCAAGAAAATTTAAAATATTAAAAAATATTTTATCATTTTATGTCTATTTTATTTTTTTTATTAAATATTATTAATTTTTTTAATACATAAATGACTTATAATAATTAATTATGAGTGATATAGTAAAATCACGATTGAAGTAGCTGAAGCAGTCATGTGGGCTACGGGTCTCACGAGTCAGTCCACTTTTTCAAAAATAATATTTTGTAATTTAATTTTAGTATGTTAATAAATATAAATATTTATCAGACAACATTATATAGTGTTAATACTTGTTAATCAAGTCTCCAACATCCCAAAAAGATCTTAATAGCGAAATTAAATAACTTTTGACATGATATCTTTCGAACCAAATAAAAATACTAATAAACAATCTAAATAGTCAATAAATAAAAATATTATTGACGATTAAAAATATTAGCCTAATTTTGTTTCAATATATCAAAATAAATAAAATAGAAAAATATTAATATTTTATTCATTAAAAATAAAAATGATCTCCTCAAGAAAAGCTTTCATGGCACTTATTATGTGTCTAACATGAATACTTTATCTTGATTAAAATTTAAACGTTAAGAAATAATATACAATATTTTACATGTATACAATATTAATTAATTAAATATTAAGAAATAATAAAATTTAAGAACTAATAATATTTTATATGTATGCAAAAAAATATTACCAATTTGAGAAAACTGTGCAACCAATTTCAAGTAGTAACAAGTGTTTGGAGATTTTCATGATGGATGTAACTTTTATATTTGGTGAGAACACGTGGTCTTTGATGTTTAATTTGCTTAAACCTAGCTAGTACTACTTAAATACATTTTGAGTGGTCTTTGAACTCTTTTATTATTTTGGTACTTTATTTTATTTTTAAATTATTTATTATTTAACTTACGGGCCGGACCACGGGCTAGTCCAACCCACATTGCTCAAGCCCCACGGGCCACGGACTTATTCGGGCAAGGCTAAAAAGCTCTGCTCTTAAATGAGCTGCAAAAACTGAAGCCCAACTCCATCAAATTACAGGTCAGACCAATATTGACGACTCTAGTAGGACAGTAGGAGTATTTCTTCTTTAATACTCCCTTTATTTTAGTTTCTATAAACTAGTGTATCTATTCGCGCTTCATGCAGTTATATAAATTATTCTACAAATATAAAATTATAGATCTAATTTGTGCATTTCATTTAAAATATTCTTTATTTTATTTTATATATAAAGGTAATAATGTTTGAGAAATTAAATACTTTTTCTATCATAATTTTTTAATTTTTAGATATTATGAATTATTGACTATGTTGGTTAGTTATATTTTTCATATAATTTATATATATGAAAATTTTATCATAATAATTTTGAAGAATATATATTCAAATTCATAGTAAAAATATCTATTTTTACCCTGAGCCCCTTTACATATATAGATGAAGAAAGGGAGAGTAAAGAGCATTTTTGAATGGGCTTGTTTTAAGCACTTTTAAATTAAAATAGTTTTTTAATATTTTTGTAGTCGTTAGAATAAAAAAATTCTTCTAAGAACTTTATTTTGCGCTCAAAAGATAAAAATAAATCAAAAGTCAAGAATTAGAATTTCTAACTTATAATTTTTGACTTATAAGTCAAAAATTATTAGCCAATCCAAATATGCTCTAATTATTTCCATCTAGAAAGTAAAAATTTACCATATAAATGCATAAAATATAAAACCAAAATACTTTTAAAAGCATAAAAATTGAAGATAATATACTTTAAAACAAGGAAAATTAGAGAAAAGTGAAATCAGAATATACATATTCCAAAGTAATATTTGTCAAGAGGTAGTGGATCGAGATTTCAGTTAAAAATGCCATTAACAGTTGTTATGTTAAAAACATACTTATGAAATTCAATAAGAAACAAATTATAAGATATTATATGCCTAAAGAAGTTCACGAAAAATAGCTTCTATTAGGTCGTAATTATCACTCAATTTGTTGTGGTTTCATCCAGTTGTCCCTTCTCTCCACCGTGTCTCATTATTTCCTTCAAATAACTATATTGATATAGAAATCTAAGTGTGCTTTTTTAACTAACAAATAAGATGGTAATCGATAAATAATTTATTGAAAGACATTGTTACATTGAAGCAGTGACATCTACATATACTTTCTTTTTCAACTTTGAAATGAAGAAATCTTATAAATTTCATGTTAAGCCTTTCTCATTTTTAATAAGGAACCAACATAAAATCACTCATAATGATCCATGAATTATTCATGTGTTTAATTTAAAAATCAATTATGAAGGCTATTGATATTGATTTACTAACTTAATTAGGCGAAAACATGTAGACATTGTCTGACTATTACTAATGATAGTAAATTTAGTAGTGTCTTTTTGATTCTTTATTAATAATGAATGTTAAATTTTTTTAAATCATCATATGAAAATAATGATGAAATGTCAATAGAAAATGAGATTTTTTTTTTTTATAAATGTTGGTTATAGAAAGGCATCATATCACTTTATATATGCTCAATTTTACGTGTATATACAGATATAGACTATCAAAAAAATATATAAGAAAATAAAAGTAATTAATGATTATCATTAGATAATATTGAGTCATCTACCAAATGGAATAAATAGACAAATGGACTGAGCTCCAACTCTTAGTTTTTTTTTTTTTTTTTAATCTATATATGAATACCACTCCTTTTTAACCAAAAAAAAAAAAAAAATACAATTGGAGCACCTCCACTTTCATGAATAAATGCACTTTCTTCATCTCTTTATTTTTTTCTCCAAACAAAAGGTACTATCTATATTTATAAGCACATGATTAAAAAAAGATGAATTATCCAACTTTGTCCTACCTATAACACAAAAAGAACTTGCTACTTCACTTGAATGATATCTTTTATTAAGAAGAATCAAAAGATTAAGTTACTTAGTGAATAATTTTATAGTACTCCTCCCTACTCATAATAATAATTTTTAAATACATGAACCCATAAAATATGGAATGAAATATATGTTATTATTTTTAAGAACCAACATAAATGATTCAATTGTAACAATAGTCTTTTTATTTAAGTTTACGTAAGAAATAATTAATTATTTCAATAAATGATTCAATTGTAATAGTAGTCAATTTTTATTTGCCTTTTGATTTCTTTGTTAAGAAATTAACTTTTGCCTATATTTTTGGGTAAAATAGCTCGGTGAACCTTTGTACTTGATCTATTTTGTAAAGTGGATACTTCTAATTAGACCTTTGTCATTTGAACCCCTCAACTCAATAAAACTCAACATTTTAAACCCCTCTAACGGTATGTGTAACACAACCACCTCATGTCAGTTGTCACGTCAACTTTCACGTCATTTTTATGTATTATATTAAATTTCATGTCCCACGTCAGCTGCCACGCCAGAAATTAAATAAAAATTAATTAAATAAGAAATTAAATATTAAAATAATTTAATTAAATAATTTTTTTTATAAATTATAGAAAAATTTAAATAATCATATTTTTATTTTTTCTCATAAATGAAACATCAAATTCATTTCAAATAATTAAAATGTTTCTCCACCTAATTTAAATTTTTAACTATAACTTCATATATACAAACATAATGAATTTTCGTTTTTTAAATTTGAATATCCACTATTACTCACTTTCAATTCAAATTTAAATTTTAATCCAAGAAAATATGAAAAGATTTCAAATTTAAATTTTAATCCAAAAAAGATATGAAAAATCTGAATTGAGAGAAAAAATTAAAAAAATAAAATAAAAAGTGAATTGGAAGTTTTTTTTGGCTTTTTTTAGGGAGGCTGGTGCTGAGGAATGGGGGTGTGGGTTGGCTGATGTAAAGGAAGGGGTTGGGGAGAGCTGTAGGTGGTATGACGGTTGGTGCGTTGGGGGTGGAGGGTGGCTAGTGCGTTGGGGGTGAAGGGTGGCTGGTGTGTTGGGGGTGGGGGTGGGGGTGGTTGGTGCAAAGAAAGGTGGTGTTGGGAAGGGGGCTGAGGATGGGGGACTAGGTGGGGCTGCTGGACGGTAGTGGGGGTGGGGTGGGGGTTGCTGTATGGAGGTGGGGATGCTGGACGGGGGGTGACAGCGCCCAAGCGCACACGCAAGTATACGTGGTCTATCAAGTAGGAAAGTGACCTTCAAGAAAGCCGAGTATCGATTCCACAGGGACTTGTTTCAACAACGATTCAATTCTAGTTCACAATTAAGATTAATTTAGTGCAAGAGTAACCAAAAAGAGAGTTTGAAAATTGTAACTGAAAGTAAAGTAACAATGCGTAAAGTAAAGTCTTGAAACAATCAATGAAGTAAAGCCCAGGGTTAAAGCACTTTGAACAATCATACTATGTTATTGAACTTTATTCATTAAATCGTTTATCTTGGTTGTTAATTCGTGGGCTTAATTGCATGATCATGGTCTCCCGACCTCTAATCTTTTACCTAATTTGGACATTACAACTACATCATTGAGCGGGGATGTAATAATCCAATTAAGTGTTTTAAATCTATCATCCTACGTGTGAATCAAGTAAGGCATCTAAGTACATTCCTATCCTAGACGCTAATTTCAATTCCTTATTTTATAAAAGAATACAAACCCTACTTTGTTTATCCCTACGTTCTATCTCCCTATTCCCTCTTTCGAGATCACAAGGTTGACAATATATGTATTCTAAGGGTGATCAATACTCAAAATAATTAAAACAAGAATAAACAAACAACCAATAATGATAAGCAAATTAAATCAATTTTATCCAAAACAATAATACTCATGTTCTTGGCTTTAACCTCAGAAAGAAAGTTTTTAGCCAATAATATTCGTAGTAATGATCCAAATAATTGAATACATGTTATAATATAACTAAAAGCTAAATAAAGAGAATATTAAAACTTAAAATAATGTGTAGCTGCTCCCAATTTTATCCAAGGACGTCTCCAGAATTGTCCAAGATTATGTAACTTGTGTGTATGTATAATAAATTAATCTTAAACCTTCTAGGAGTAAAAGATATCACAATGATCCAGAGATTCCAAGATATTCCCAAGCTCTCGAATAACGTGTGTAATGTAATATTTATTTATAGTGGAACAATACCTAACCATATAGGACAAGGATATTAAGTGCAATTTTTTTGCCGTCTATGGAATGCCCAACGTGTCGCGTTAGTTGCTCAAGTCAACTTGCCAACGCGTCGCATTACCTAATCAAACCAGATAGCCACCGAGTCACGTTGGATACTCAAGTCAACCAGGAAAGGCATCGCGGCTCTAACGCGTTGGTTCACTGGAACTTGCTTTCAAAATTTTGGTTAAGTGTTGAACGTCCTATCTCTTTTCCATATCTTTTGTAGTGTATTTCTAATAAATTTCGAGCCTTTATATAATCAATATATCACCATGTTTAGCTTACAAGGCTGCCTACGTAATCACACAACATATTAGTGATCATAACAACACAATATCCTCAACGACGAATCAAAAACACAAGCAAGACAAGGCTAGCTCCAATGATCTTCAACTTTATGTTTCGACTCTTGGATTAATCAATTTGAAATTTGTACATCACCAACAAGCTGTCCCACATATAATTGCACCATTAAAACCATTTGGAACCCTTTAAACACAATAGAATCCAATGAAACCAACTAGACACATACCTAGCTCAAGCTAGTAAAACTAGTTTTCTCGGTCGAACTCTAAATGGCTCGAGTAAGTAAAAACTTGTTTGGAAAATACTATTAAACATTGTTATCACATCATTGAAAACTTATGTGCTTATTTATATCAATATTACTTGAAAAACACACAAGTTATTCTCAAAATAAGGCAAAATAAGCTAGAATAGTAATACTAGAGTGCATAAATAAACCCATCATCACCACCCCGCACTTAAATCCTTGTTCATCTTCGAACAACTCATAACTCTAAGCATCATAAGTTGAGGAGACTCTACACTTTTACTACATGTAAGACACTCAAGCTAGTACTACAATGACTACATAGAATGGAAGTTTCTACACTAAGCATGTTACACACAATTGATAGCTAATGAATACTACTCCAAAACATCCTAGCCTCAAGAATTGACTCACCTATTTGACAAACTCATACTTAACGTTCAATCAAGGACATCATACAAATCACTCGCATTCATCAAACATGTGCCCCTCATAATAAGAGAGTTACCCAAAATCACTCATATAAAAGCAATTCATAAATACAATGGGTATAAGAATTAAGTTAGACTCGCTCTCACAAGGAATTCACAAGTTACACACAATGACCCATAGACTTGCCCTTAGTGTAGTGCTCCACTAATATCAGAATGTTAAAGCTCGGGATCAATTAGGTCTTTTTCAGGTTGTAATGTAGGCTAAGGGACAGGTAGGAACTATTTTGGCTAAATAGTGACTATCTTCCCTAAGCGCTTTAATACATCACTTTTTTACAATTACAACCAATCTCCAACAACCACACTACATCATTTTGGTCTACCCTATTCTTTTATTTTGTACCCCGTTCTTGTTAAGCTCATTTACATACATTATGATGGGAGTATTCTATGAACAACTCATTCAATTTGAACAAATTTTTATTCTTTTCATTACTCAACTCCTTACCTTAACACATTACAATTCTTTTGAACACCAATATCTAACACTTTGGGGATTTCAATTCTTTCTCCTCTCATTTGTCAAACTCCTAACTCAAATCGATTAAACATTAAAGTGCATAGGAGCTTTGGATCAAATTAAGGTCTATCAAAAAAGGGATTAGGCTACTTATGCGGCTGCCAAAGAAAAAGCTAAAGGCTCAATGGGCTTTACTAAGAATAAGCATAAAGGGTAGGTCAAAAAGAGAAGGTATAAAACAAGGCTATCCAAGAAATGCCTATATCATCTCCTAAACCCACATTCTTTATTTTGCTTTGCACACACACCGAGCAAATTCTAGATACCACATGTAATAAGAAATATACAAATAGCTCACACACACGTGGCATATGCTCAACACATATAAGATCATCATAGACTCCCAACTAAACAATAACATGAATTCAAATTTAAGCCAACAAGTACAAAAGTCATAAATATGAGCCTAGAAGTCTCAAAAATAGTAATTCACACAATCAACATGCATTTATAATTAAAACACTTGCATAATGTAACAAAAAATAGCACCAACAAGAATATCTTACAGAAAAAAAAATTGAGCTCAAAATTACTCCATACTTAAAAATATACTTTGTCCCCAAAGTGAACATAAAAGTAAGAGATAGAAATACTCCCTGAGGCGTCTAGGCCTAGCTTGTAGCATCTTTACACATAAAGGAGGTTTGTGGGACCCCACACTCAGTCTCCGCCATGCTTCTTCCCTCAAGTTTTTTGTACTTAGACTTCCCATCAACCTGTGACTCAATGAAAAATAAAAAACTATGTGAAGTAAAAACTAAAAACTAAAACATAAAACATACTTACTTAACTTGGGTTGCCTCCCAAAAAGCATCTGATTTAGTGCCGCGGCGCGACCCAACTATGACTTAGTCGTTTTCTTTCCTTCTCTTTCTTACACTTGGTCTCCATCTTCTTATTCTTTTCACCCCTCTTGGGTGTGAACTATCAAGGGTACCTGATTTTTCAACTTTAGCCTTTTCAAACCCATTAATTTCCATCATGTTAGGTTGCGGTATTGGATACTTGGGTTGCTCACTAAGGGTGTCTGAAGAGGCCCTTGATAGATTAACCACCCCACACTCATCCACTTTAATTACAGAAATCATGCACAAGTCTTTATAGTGGGATAGTGTGTTGAGTGATTTATAAACTTTAAAAACTGCCTCTTCATCCTCCAATCTCATTTTGAGCGTACCGTCTCTTACATTAATCAACGCTCCTCCCATTGCTAAGAATGAACGCCCCAAGATGATTGGTACCTATTCGTTTGCCTGAAAATTTAGAACAATAAAGTCAGCAAGAATAATAAATTTACCAATATTTATCAGGATATCTTCTATGATTATGGAGGGATGAGCTATGCTCCCCTTTGCCAATTGCAGTAGTACAAAGCTCGATCTACGTTTCCCCAAGTTCAAAGTGTTGAACAAGGAGAGGGGCATCAAGTTAACACTTTTCCCTAAGTTACTCAGTGCGTAGACCACCTCACTATTACCAATTTGAATGGGGAGAGTAAACTTCCCAGGGTCCTTAAGCTTATTGGGCATTTTCTGTGTCATTACAACGCTACACTCTTCAGTGAGTGTTACCATTCCAACTTTCTGCAGCTTTACCTTATTAGCAACCACATCCCTCAAGTACTTTGCATATTTTGGCATACCCCACAAAATATCTAAAAGAGAAAGGTTAATGTGAAGCTCTCTGAACGTATCAAAGAACTTCTTAAAACATACATCCTCCTTTATTTTTCTGTGCTTTTGTGGGAAGGGTAGTTGTGGGATCTTTTTCACTTCTTCAGCACCTTTTTCTTTTGAGTACTCAGACTTCCTTAATTTTTAGTAACTTTTTCAGATACCTGTGAGGGAGTCAAATCTGCATCTACCTCCTTAATTACCTTTGGAGGTTCTCCTTGAAGCTCTTTACTACTCCTCAAAGTAATTGCCATAAATTGTTTTGGTTTTTTTGTATCTCCTGGCAAACCACCTTGAGTCTTAGTATTTAATGTCTTTGATAACTATCCCAACTACAACTCTAAGCTTTTAGTGGTCGCTTGTTGATTTTTTATGTCTGCAGCCAATTGTGTTTGATTAGCTAGAATATGCTTCATCATCTTTTCTAAATTGCTAGTTGACTGATTTTCTTGTGCCTGTGGTTGCTGAATTTGTTGTTGTTAAGCATTCCAATGCTGATTCAGTGGCTGAGTTTGCCACTTCATGTTGTAGGTATTACTATAATTTGGACTTTGAGCACTGCCCACATACATTACTGACTCTGGATTGGAAGCACACATAGCCGCTAAATGGCAACTATTACCGCAAACTTCACACCAACCTACAGCTTATTGGATTGCATTGACTGTGGCGGCAGGCTATGCTACTTTCAACTTCAGACTGCTTATTTGATTTTGCAATGTAGAAATCTGAGCAGATATGGCAGTGAATTGGTCAACCTCTAATACACCTGCAACTCTTTTTTTAGCGTTCCTCAAGTCTAAATGCCACCCAGGATTCCCTTGAGATATGTGGTTCAATAAAGTATACAACTCATCATATGTCATATCAAGAGCTTGTTCACCTACAACTGAATCTAACAATATTTTTATATTGTGATCAAAATCCTCTAAAAAAGTATAAGCAAGTACCTCATGGACTGTTGATGGTGTGAAAAATCTCGAAGAAGTGACTTAAAGCGCTCCCAAGTATGATAAAGAATCTCATCTAGCTTCTTTTTAAAGCACACTATCTCACTGCGAAGTCTCGCAGTCCTGCCAGACGAGAAAAATTGGATAAGGAATTTTTTAGCCATGTCGTCCCATGATGTGATTGAATTTGTCAGCTCTGCATTCAACCACTTTTTTGCTTCCCCCAACAATAAAAAAGGAAAAGTGTCATCCTCATATAATCTTCATTCACACCTGTGGGAATGAATGTATCACTGATTTCAAGGGAATTTCACAAGTGGACATGCGGATCTTCATGTGAAAGCCTTGGAAACTGTCCATTGCTAATCAGAAGTTGTACCATATTCTGTTTAAGCTCAAAATTACCTCCAGCTGTCGGCTTCAGAAATGAGGAGGTAAAATTGGTTGAAAGTGGGATTGCCACTTCTCTGACTGTCCTGTGGGCTGCTTATTCTTTAGTCATTGGAGCAGGATCTTATTGATATTCTTAGATTTGTGGAATTTGGGGGAGAAGGATTGCTTTTTTCCTTTGTTGATGGAAAAGTTGCTCAGATTCGAAGCTTGGTTCAACCAAGTCTTGATCCCTTACAAGTTTACTAATTTGTAAACCTATTTCCTGCAAATACAAAACCAAGCGTAAAAACACAAAAGAAATCTAAAAGTAGAATTAAAAATCGCACACACGCAAGTGTACGTGATCTATCAAGTAGTAAAGTGGCCTTTAAGAAAGCCGAGTATCGATCCCATAGGACCTTGTTTCAACAACGATTCAATTCTAGTTCACAGTTTAGATTAATTTAGTGCAAGAGTAAGTAAAAAGAGAGCTTGGAAATTATAACTGAAAGTAAAGTAACAGTTTGTAAAGTAAAGTTTTGAAATAATCAATGGAGTAAAACCCAGGGTTAAAGTACTTCGAATAATCATACTATGTTATTGAACTTTATCCGTTAAATCGCTTATCTTAGTTGTTGACTCGTAGGGTTAATTGCATGATCATGGTCTCCCGACCTTTAAGCTTTTACCTAACTTGGACATTACAACTACATCGTTGAATGGGAATGTAATAATCCAATTAAGTGTTTTAAAGCTATCATCCTACGTGTGAATCAATTAAGGAATCTAAGTACATCCTTGTCCTAGATGCTAATTTAAATTCCTTATTTTATAAAAGAATACAAACCTTACTTTGTTTATCCCCACGTTCTATCTCCCTATTCCCTCTCCCGAGATCACAAGGTTGACAATATATGCATTCTAAGGGTGATAAATCCTAAGAATAATTAATACAAGAATGAACAAACAACCAATAATGATAGGCAAATTAAACTAATTTAATCCAAAATAATAGTACTCATGTTCTTGGCTTTAACACCAAAAAAGAAAGTTTTTAGCCAATAATATTCGTAGTCATGATCCAAATAATTGAATACATGTTATAATATAATTAAAATCTAAATAAAGAGAATATTAAAACTTAAAATAATGTGCAGCAGCTCTCAATTTTGTCCAAGGACGTCTCCAGAATTGTCCAAGATTGTTTACCTTGTATGTATATATAATAAATTAATCCTAAACCTTCTAGGAATAAAAGATATCATAATGATCCAGAGATTCCAAGATATTCCCAAGCTCTCCAATAACGTGTGCAATGTAATATATATTTATAGTGGAACAATACCTAACCATGTAGGACAAGGATGTTAAGTGCAATTTTTTTGCCGTTTGTGGAATGCCGAATATGTTGCGTTGGTTGCTCAAGTCAACTTGTCAACGCTTCGCATCCTCTAATCAACCCTTCTAGCCACTGCATCACATTAGATACTCAAGTCAACCAGGTAAGGCATCGTGGCTCTAACGCGTTGGTTCACTGGAACTTGCTTCCAAAATTTTGGTTAAGTGTTGAACGTCTTATTCTTTTTCCATACCTTTTATAGTGTATTTCCAGCCTTTATATCATCAATATATCACCATATTTATCTCACAAGTCTTCTTACATAATCACACCACATATTAGCGATCATAACAACACAATATCCTCAACGACGAATCAAAAACATAAGCTAAGACAAGGCTAGTTCCCATGATCTTTAACTTTATGTTTCGGCTCTTGGCTTAATCAATTTGAACTTTGTACATCACCAACAAGTTGTTCCACATATAATTGCACCATTAAAAACATTTGGAACCCTTTAAATACAATAGAATCCAACGAAACCAACTAGACACACACCTAGCTCAAGCTAGTAAAACTATTTTTTTCGGTTGACCTCTAAATGACTCAATTAAGTACAAACTTGTTTGGATAACACTATTAAACATTGTTATCACATCATTGAACACTTATGTACTTATTTATATCAATATTACAAGTGAAACACATAAGTTATCTCAAAATAAGGCGAAATAAGCTAGAATAGTAACACTACAGTGCATAAATACAACCATCATCAGGGGGTGGGGTGGGAAGTGCTAGACGGAAGTGGCGAGGGGGCGGGGGTGGACGGGGGGAGGAGTTAGGGAGGGGCCTTTTTTATTTTTTATTTTTAAATTTATTATTTTTTAATTTTTAAAAATATTTTTAAATTAAATAAGTTGTAGTTGGGGGGACTTTTTTTTTTTTTTAAAAAAATATTTTAATATAAAATTGACCAAAAAATGACCCTCACCCGTACCCTAGGCGCATGCCTGCATGAGTTTCGTCTTACTCAGCTATTTTAATGCTACATAGTCTGGTCAATGGTAAAAAAATTTAAAATATTGAGTTTTATTGAGCTGAGGGGCTTAGTGACAAAGGTCTCAGTAGAAGTATCCACTTTACAAAATAGACCAAGAATAAAGGTCCACTGAGCTATTTGCCTATATTTTTGTGTGAGTAAACATCAAAACACTTACAATATTAATCACTAATAATATTCTTGAACATATTTAATCTAAGAAAATTATATATCATAAAAGAAATCGAAATAAAATAGAAGTGGAATTTATTTTTATGAATTTGGAGATTGAGTAGTAAAAATTACCTTAGAAGAAATGTATTTAACATTGAGTTAGATCTGTCATATGTATCAATCTCGATATAGATGATGTTGACACCTAATTTTTGCCCTCCACGTCTAAATTTGGTTATGAGTTTCTTCGATTTCAAATAAAATTACAACATTTATTTTATCTGGATAAAAAATTTTCAGAATGTTTAGCTACGTAATTTTTATCACTATAAGTAGCGATTTTATATTTTCGTATTCGTATATATGAGATTGTATAATTTTGTTACTTAAATAATTATTTTATGAAAAATCAGATTTTTATCAAGTGTCGTCTTGAAAATTAATTTAAATGAGTAAAATCTTGATTTTAATATAATTTATTTTAAAAAATAATTTGTTCAAAAAAATACATGTTTGATTTTATCAAACCAAGAAATTTAAAATTAAATTGGGTATTAATTCGCGTTGAATTACAATTTAATTTAGCTAACTTGTTAAATTTGATCACAATTAAAATCAAACTGACCATAATTGCAATGCAATTGGTCAATTTATGTTCAATTCGGTCAAAATATAAATGAGATGGCTAAATTCTAATTTGATTTGGAATTATTTTTAAATAACCCCAAAACCCTCAAAACACATCAACCTCTCCTTAAAATACCAATAACCCAATACTCGAACCAGCCCAACTCCACATCCTCTTCCCTGACCCGGTCCAACAAATAACAGCAATGATATCATCATAAATAGCTAACCATTGGCGATAGAACGTACAACACCGAACAAGCCATCAACAAACGACAACTTCAAACAGACGACAACCCATCCATCAACAATCAACAACTCCGACCCGACAATCCGGAGAAACCCGATCTAGCACCTGTAATTTCAACACCAGCAACAGTCAAAAAATTGATGAACCACAGCTTCGGCAACAATCCAGCATCAACAACAATTTTAACGACAAAAGCATGCCTGACCAGAACCGTCCAGCTCAACACAACAACATTGTACTCAATTCATTGGAATTTTTCAAATTTGAAAATTAAATACGTACTGAATAGTACGAGTTCCAGCTCCTCAAGTTTACCCCTCACACACTGTTTGGATGGTGGTTTCCCATGGTATGGTATAGTATGGTTACTAAAGGAACCATGTTTGTTTTGATTGTTTGTTAAAATGTATGGTATGGTATGGTTTACTTTCATGGTTTGGTAACCATGAAAACCCTTACTTTATGTAATTATCGATTTGGTGGTATCTCATGGTTTGCTTATTTTTTTTCCAATTATGCCCTTATTTGGAGTATTATATAATCCTATTTTATTCTTTACCTTATATTATTTAACTCCACCTCCTACCCCTCCCTCAGGCTCCCACGCAATGAGCCACCCCTCTCCTCCTCCTCCTCCCCACCACCCTACCCACCCCACCCCGTCAAAAAAATTATTATTTAAATTTAATTTTAAAATTTTTTTAAATTTTTTTCTTATCCCACCCCGTACCCTTACCCCGACCCTACCCCTTACCAAACCCCCACCCCAATCTTTTAAACAAAATTACTTTTTTAAAAAAAATCAAAACTTTTTCTTACCCCACCCTCACCCACCCATACCCCCTACCCCCACTTACCAGCTCCTCTCTCAAATTAATTTTTTTACTTTTTAAAAAGTTTTAAAAAAATTATATCCCACCACCACCTCCTACCAGTACCCCCCCAACCCAACCCAACCCAATGCAC
>NC_061111.1:216292005-216385739 GCF_002878395.1 Capsicum annuum | reverse complement strand
GAACCCCCATTCTACTACCCTATCCCCAAATATTCTTTTTAACAAAATTTCATAATTTTTTCTTACCCCACTCCCTTAGCCTTTTCGTTCTCATTATTTTGTGTTAAATATATAGAAATACTTTTAGAAAATATTTTTCTATTTGCATAACGAACACTAGAAAATAAGTAAGAAACTATTTATTTTCCTAGTTTTTTTTTGTATTTCATACCGAACACACCTGTAGCATACACAAAAAATTTATTCCAACTTTGTACTTGTCGTTGGTGGTCACGTTTCAAAACACTAAAAGGAAATCAAATTTATTGCTATAAAAAATGAACCCGATTACATTTATTTTGATCTACTCTTGTATTAATTTTGCTAAAATTTACATAAATTTAACAACTTAATATATTTACATGACTAGTTTATGACAGACTAACAGAAAAATTATTTTATTAACAATTATTAATAAACTTAATATTTATAATAATTGGGTATTTTAGTAAACTAATCAATTACGATACAGTACCATACCGTCAAATCAAACAATAAAATTGTTATTAAACAGTAGTGAACGATACAGTCCATCCAAACATTGTATTATATTGTATTGTACTGTACAACACCATACCATACTACAGTACATTATGAAACCATGACAAACCACCATCCAAACAAAGTGTTGGATGAATTTTCGAAAATACCTTGAAAATCCTTATCTCACGTCGTCAAATCAGTCAAGAATTGGGATGTCGGGTTCTATATAAACCCCTCCCTCTCTCATTGTTAAAGAGAGGTTTTTAGGGAGGAGAACCAAAAAGGGAACTAAAAATTCTCTACTCGTTTAGGATTTGGACTTCGGTCTCCAACTTGGAGTTGTGAGAATTTTGGTTTAAGTTTTCGTATTTTTCTTGTCCTTCTCGAGTCAAGGAAAGAGGTAAAGTCATCATCGACTCGTCGTTTCGATTTGCTATCCGAAAAAGGTAAACACACTTCTTTTTAGTTTGTTGTCTCTTCTTCATCATTTTCTCTTCGTATTACTCGCAAGCATGTTAATAGTGGGACTGTTTGCTGTAGAGGCTTCGAATACCGTAGGATTTTTTTTTTTTTGTGATTGTTGTATTACTCTGTTGAGCTAATTCTAGCCATAGTCGTTTGATTCTCTATCTAGCTTTGTATTTCTCGTTTTAGCTTTCTCTTATCTATGATTTTGTATTAATCTTGCTTGATATTGGTAAAGATTTGAAATTACGAAGTAGATTAAAGTTATGTTTGGTTGATGATAGGTGGATTGCTGCTTGTTTCATAAATATTATTTGAGTTAGTTTCTATATCGTAAAGGCGAATTCGAGTTAAAAATCAGACTATATTGTTATTTGGTGTGAGAGGGACGTATGAATCCTCTACCTAGTTGTTGAATGTATTGGTAATGCTTTTCTTATATAATTCTGATCATTTTGATCATGGCATGTTTAAGAGTTATCAGGTGGCTGTTTTATTGAGTTGTTTAAGGCAATAGCCATCCCTTATTCAATTATATCCTTAATTAAGCTAAAATTGTCATTAAATTTCTTTGATTCATAATATCAAAAGAAGGCCAATGAACTGAAATTTAGAACGGAGTCTCTCTCTTGTGTGATTTACCTCAAAAGATACGATCGTTCACTTTCCTTTAGTTTTAAGGCTCATAACTATGCATTTGACTGAGTATTTGCCCGGGGCTTGAAGTTAAAAAATTTTCTTGCTTTAGCCAATTATGAGATAGCCTATTTTCAAAAGTGCTAATGTAGTATATGGGCTCGCATATTCCCTAGTTCAATGACCTCTCTTCCTTAGAGTTTCTTTTATTTCACACGTTTTTATGATGGGTTCGCTTTGGGGTCAAGACATGTTTGTGAATAAACTTTGCTGCATAAATAAGACTTCTTTATGTTCCTGTGGTTCGTCTCTCAATTGAGTATAATTTCTTAAGCATATTTGGTCAAGTTCATGTTCCTGTGTAGTAATGAATAGGATATGCCATATTCATTGTGTGAATTTGAGATATACTCCATAAAACTTTTATAGTTTGTTTTCTTTAATTGAGATGGGTCGTATGTTTTTTTATTTTTATTTGTTTTTTTTTTTTAAAATCAGTTTGTCCATCATGAAATTTTGATCACTTCTCTAACTCTTATTTTCTTTTCTTTGGTACATGTGATTCGGGTGAGTTCTCAAAGAACTCAATTTTCTTCCCTGCATTTCGCTGGGCATAAGCCCAATGGGATTCAAAGCATCGAGTCAAGCCTCATTAAAGTCCAAAAATGAACTGATATACAAGGAATATTACTAGTACACAGTCTGATATACACTATATATGGTTTATATACATTGGGACGCAAAAGCAATACACCATATATGAAAAATGGAAGCCTCATGCTGATTTACATGTTGATATACAATGAATACGCATCGGTATACAAATTAACGCAAGCATGAAGGATTTTGATATACGTTTGATATACAAGGCTGAAAATAGACTTTTAACGTCTATAACTTTGCAAGGCCCAAAGCTGGGCAGATTCAAAAATGGGCTAAAAAGGGTCGCAAATCTCAACTTTTCTTCATTTATTTCCTTGTAATTGATACTTGATTATTTATTTGTAGTTTAATTTAATCTAGATGAATTCCCGGATAACAAATTATATTAGAATTATTCATTTATGTTGGTTGTTTAATTATTTTTTAAACTTTTCCGATTCCTTTATTTTAGGCAAATTTGAGCTTGAAAAATAACTTGAGGATTTACTTATATCCTTTCATAGTTATTATCGACTCTAAATTCACGTTTAAGAAGTTGGGTTAATTCTTTAGCCTAAATTCATAATCCGTATAAAATTGTTAAAGTTAGAATTATATTGAAACTTCGACATTCAGTTTATTTCATTACTTTGAAATAAAATAAATGGAAAATTTTTACTCCCTCGGTTTTAAAAAAAATGACCTACTTTTCTTTTTAGTCCTTTTAAAAAAGAATGACCCCTTTTCTTTTTTGGCATTACTTTAATTTCAACTTTCCACATGACATGTTTATTACAATAAGATTAGAAGACATTTTTGTACATTTGACACTACTTTAATTTAAGACCACAAGATTCAAAAGTTTCTTTATTTTCTTGAACTTTATGCCAAGTCAAAGTAGGTCATTCTTTTTTAAACGGAGGGAGTAATAAATTTTACTCATTTTAAAATGAGATTTTTGAATAAATTCAAGATTTTTTCGAGTAACTTAAGAAATTTTCAAAATTAGCCAAGTAAGTTTAATCCATCGGGAATCACACTTTGTGAATTTTTTAAAGTGCCTAACACCTTCTTTCAAATTTACTTGAACCTTTATCTAGACTCTGGTTATTTTTAAAAGTTTTATTCTTCAAAATTGCTTTTTTAAATGGTTTCTTAATTTTCCTAAAAATTAAGTGGTGACTCTAAGTTATTTTTTAAAATAAAATCAAATAAACTTCTTTCTTTTTTCTTCGCCATGAAGTTATGAAACGTTTTCGACTTTTCAAAAATGAATCGTAACAGATGACATAGCATAACTCATCAAAGTTTAACAAATGAGTAAGAAATAATAATGAAATAAAAAAATATAAAATTTTTAACCAGAAAGAAGAAATCATAGCCTACAAATGAAATCATAGCCTATACAGAAATAAATCATTTATATTTCCTGAGTACAGAGTACATATAAGTAAGTTTAATAAGATAAATACCCCCCAATATATAATCTCATCAAATAAATTGCTACCATTAAAAAAAAAATACTGAAACTCATGTGAAGCATTTTCGTTGCACAATTAAAATTAAAATGATTGATTCATGTATGCATATTTTGGTACTATAAGATATATATAGGTTATTTTTGTCTTTTTATCTCCCATCTTTTAGCACATTATTACTCCAAATTAATGAAATTAATTAAGAATTATAAAGGTTGGAGGCGGAAGAATACATGAATATATATTAAATCTCTAATAAAAAAGGTAATAATAGTGGAAGGTGAAAAGTTGATGAATTGAATAAGTAATTTCTTAATTATGAAAATAAAATAAATGAATAAATGAAGTAAAATGATCAAAAAAGGAGAATAAAGATAAATAGGAATAAAGATCATAGAGGTGCCACATCACCTTCCTTTATATTATATATATATATATATATATATATATATATATATATATATATATATCCGTTCCCGCACAATGCGCGAAAAAAAATAATAGAAATATATGTATATGAACCATGTGTGACTATACGTTCGGAAACTTGTACTATATTTTATTTTTAATTTTATTACATACTAACATTTTATATGGTATATATAGTTACTACTGGTTCATTACTATTCATTTCTTCAAATAGTATAAATTTTAGTTGCATGTTTGGTCAAACTTTAAAATCAACTTATTTTGAAAAGTGGTTATCCTAGAAGTGTTTTTTTTTTTTTTTAAAGTACATTTATTGAGAAGTAGTTTGTATTTAGCAAATAAATTTAAAGTAGTACTTTTGACCAGCAATTAGTGTTAGGCCAAACTTTTAAAAGAGATTTTGAGTATATCTTTCTCGAAATTGCTAAAAAACTACTTTTAGCTCATGAAAAATAATTCCTGCTACTCCTTAAAAACACTTATTTTCTCCCAAAAACTTGGCCAAATGCCCCAATTTAAAAAAAAAAGTAGTTTTAAGAAAAAATAAATACCTTTGAAGAATAATAAACTTGGCCAAACAAACTGTAATACTTTAAAAATGAAGAATATCTGGAAAGCAATATTATCATGACTTTTTTCTGTCACGATAAAAAAACGAGGGTTATGATGGCATTTGTTGCGGTGTACCTTAACAAGTAAGTCTGCCACCCAAACTGATATAAAAAGAGGAAAAGACAAAAATATTCCAAGATAAGGCTTCTAGAACGAAGTCAAATCATACAAGTAATTATAACAATGCAGAAAGAGCATATTCAAATATCACACATTTTCAAAACCAGGTGTCACTAGTGTAAGAACTACTAATACAAACCATGAGTCAAATACATCAAGAATATCTACACAGGGTCAATAGCTGTCTCCGAACACAAATAAAGACATAATTACTACAAAAATATAGAGGTGAACTCTGGACGCATGAATTTCAACCGCTACCTTGAGGAAGGCGCTCAAAATTGACTAATTTGAGGTACACTCGAGCTAGGACCTGCACCGAAAGAGCGTAGTAGGCGTGAGTATGATCCACTTATATTCAGTCGATATCATAGGCCGATCAATCATAGTAAATAAAGCATACAAAATTGTCACGATCCAAAAATGAGGGTTATGATGACACTTGTCACAATGCACCTTGGCAAATAAGCCTATCACCCAAATTGATACGAAAAAAGGAAAACAAAAATATCCCAAGATAAGGCTTCTAGAACGGAGTCGAACCATATAAGTAATCATAATAATGCAGAAAAAACTTATCCAAAATACCAATCATGTCCAAAACCAGATGTCAATAGTATAAGGACTACTAATACAATCCAAGAGTCAAATAAATTGGAAAAATAATCACAAAGAAATAATATCTATCTCCGAATACTAATAAATACATAACTTCTATAGAAAGATAGAGGTGAACTTCGGACGCATGAATGTCCAACAGCTAGCTTGGAAGCTCCAACAATCGCCTGAGTCAATCAAGCTGAGACACACTCGAGCAAGCAACTGCACCGAAAGGGCGCAGTAGGCATGAGTATGGTCCACTTGTACTCAGTAGATATCATAGGTCGACCAAGTAAAGTTGTAAATAAAGCATACAAGATATACACTAAGGGCACGTCACCTGCAATTAGAAAATCTCCCCACAACGGTAGCTCACACCACTTGCACTAACAATTCTAATATATCTCACATATATTGCAACATCACACCAAGATAGAACAAAAGTACGTATTATATCACAAATAAGAAGAACAAGAGGGGACATGCATAGACAAGATCATCAAATAAAAGTAAAAGAAGATACGATAAATATATAGATAACAAGTCAATATGGCAATACAATACAACAAACATAATAAAGAAAGTGCAATGTATATGATGATGGAGATGATGATGATAATACGATGTCGTCGCACAACCTTCGATATCGTCACACAATCCCCGTAAAAGAAGATACGATAGATACATAGATAACAAGTCAATATGGCAATACAACACAACATAACACAATAAAGTAAGTGCAATGTATATAAAGATGAAGATGATGATGATAATGATGAGGCACGAGGTCATCACAGGACCCATGAGGGGTTCTTTAACCCGTATACAATCCATATATCTCATATCTCTTTTTTGGCACATCCCGTGAAAAAGGTTTTATAATGTGTTACAATATCTCCTCCCCGGCACATCCCTCAGGAAGGGTTTTAAAAAGGTGTTGACAGTGTTTCTCAAATATTGTCACGGTGGTACCAATGTTTCATGAATGAGTATGCTATTAGGATGTAATTTTCACAACCAATCACAATGACTATTTTCACAACCAACCACAATGATATATTTCCACAACCATGTGAGCCAATATCCACTCATTATTTTAGTTTCATCCACGAATTTTCACATATCTCATATGCCAAATAAAGTATGACTATAATCACAATACATCATATTAAGCATCTTAACAACACAATACAATTATTCATATGTATTCAAGGCTATTAATATCACATAGGAACCCATACGTCCACACATATCACATAATAACTCAATTTCGATAATTATATCACATATAGGCCCCCATATGGGAACAACACATAAATAGCCATTTTTCATGATTAGTTACCACCCTTAACATGTATTTTGTATCATCATTAACTACCCAGCCCAGTTTGAAAGAGTTAAGCAATAACCTAACTCAAAAGCCACAACCAGTCCTCTAGACTTTGAATTCATGACCTTAATTTTCACGAACAATATTAAACTCCACCAAAAGCAGCAAATATGAAATCTACGCATCAAAACAAAACCAACGACTTCAATATTGATTACTTTTAGTTCGGGGTCAAAATGGACCCCCAAAATGGGTTTTCAAAAAAAGGAAAAAATTAGAACTTTACTTCAAAAACATGTTCCTCATATTTTTAGGAACCTACATCTGAAAACTCATGTTAAATCGAGTAAAAAACGAGGTTCAAATTAAAGAAAAATCATTTTTGAGCTTTATCAGGTAAAATCTTTAAAATTTGGATTAAAATAAAGAATCAGAGGTGTTTTAAGGGTTAAACTGATGGAAAACTAGTAATTATAAGATAAAATATTATTCAAGTGAAAAAAAGTGAAATTGGGGTTTAAAATCAAGCCCTAAGATTTTTGAAATTTTGAGAAATTAATCAAGAAATTACTTAGGAAAGGGTGAAATCTTACCTTAAATCCATAATACAGATGTTAATCTGGCTATCTAAGCTCCCACAGGCTTCACTTTTAAGCTCCAATACTATTTTAGGATTTAACTCTCAAGAGGCAAGATTAGTTTTTCTTTGGTCGATTGGACTTTGATGGGGAGCTTGGGATTCATTCGGAGTCACGATACATGCAAAGAAACCATGCAACCATACTAAATTCGACGTTTTGGATGCATTGGCGATGTCATATTTTCAAAAACACATCATTTTCATAAAATTGACCCTCAAAATCCGAAATCACAATTTTCTAAATCGAGGGTCAAAATGAGATTTAAAAGCCGTAAAATCATACCAAATATGCTATCACCTTAAAATTAACATTCTAGATCTGTTGGTGATGTCAGATTTTCCATTCGGGGTCGTTTCGATCAAATATGGGTCCCACATCCATATTTTTAATTTTTTAACTTTTCGATCAATAGGTCAAAATGAGCTCGGGTGCATCGAGACCCGAACCAAAGGTCTACCTAGCCTAAAATCGATATTTCGGAGTTGATGGCGCAGTCCATTCAGCCATCCATCTCACGGATCTAAAGATATCCCCATAAGTCTAAAATAAGGCTCCCGAAACCATAAAAAAACTACAATATCGTATAAATGATACCAAAATGCATCAAAAATCATCTTAATCACTCCCACACCCCTGAAATACCATAATGCAACTACGGGGAGGTGTAAAACATCAAATCACACAAAATCATAAATTTCATATATTTCATCAACTTTTAAGGTCGTTACATCATCCACCACTAAAAATCTATTTCGTCCTCGAACTAAGGCAAAGCAATACCTGGATCAATGAAGAGCTAAGGATAAGAACTACACATATAAGACTTAACCTCTCAAGTAGCTTCATCTACAGGTCGATGTCACCACTGGACCTTTACCACAGGGATCAATCTAGAGCTTAACCACCTAACATCCCTAGCCAAAATGGAAACCAGCTCCTCAACAAAGGACAACAACTCATCTAACTGAACTAACTCTCAACGAATGATATGAGACTCATCAGGAATATAACGACGAAGCATAAAAACATGAAAAACTAGATGAACAACTGATAGATCAAGGGGTAAAGCCAACTCATAAGCCATATTACCAACAGTCCAAAGAATCTCAAATGGACCAATATACCTGGGGCTAAGCTTGCCCCTCTTCCAAAACCTCATCACACCCTTCATGGGTGAAACTCGAAGGAAAACACGATCTCCAATGCCAAATCTCAAGGCATAAATTCTACAATTAGTATAGCACTTTTCCCTACTCCGAGTCACTCTAAGTCTATCCTAAATGACTCAGAATCTATCTAAAGACTCACGAATCAAGTCCACACCTCGAGGTCTCATCTCTAAAATATCAAAACAATCCACTGGGAAGCAGTAACGCCTACCATACGATGCCTCAAAAGGAGATATATCAATAATAAAATGCTAGCTATTATTATATGCAAACTCAACTAAAGCTAAATACTGCTCCTACTGGCCACCAAAATCCATTACACATACGTGGAGCCGGGGGTAAAATGCTATGCTAAGATCAACCCGAGTACCCAACTTATCCTAAAAAGTCTTCCAAAAGTGAGATGTGAACATAGAACCTAGATCCAAAATAATGGACACCTACACACTATGTAGACGCACAATCTCACAAATAAAGATAGGGGCTAACCTCTCAGCACTGAATGAGACTCGAACCGAAATAAAATAAGCTAACTTGGTTAATCGATCCACGATGACCCAAACACTATCAGAACCATGAGATGTACGAGGCAAACTAGTCACAAAGTCCATGGTTATCTATTCCCACTTCTACTCAAAAATGGGTAACCTTTGAAGCAATCCACTAGGTCTCATATGCTCGGCCTTCACCTACTGACAACATAAGCAACGAGCCACCAAATATGCCATATCTCGCCTCATGCCACCCCACCAGTAGTGTTGCCTCAAATCATGATTCATTTTAGTCATACATGGATGGATATAATATCTGGAACAATAGGCCTCCTCCAAGATTAACCTAATCCAATCACCCATTCTCGGCATACAAACTCGGCCTCTAATCCGTAAAACTTTATCTGAATCAAGTGAGGCTTCCTTAGCCTCCCACTCAACACTTTATCTCGAATCAACCTCAATTAAACATTATCAAACTAATGAGCTCGAATCTGCTCCATCAAAGAAGATCTAGCCTCGACAAATGACAAGACATGCCCAGATGTTGAAATATTAAGCCTAACCATTTGGTTAGCTAAAGATTGAACCTCTAAGGCCAAAGGCCTCTCCTGGTCAAAAGATACGCCAAGTTACCTATGCTAGTCAACTTTCGGCTCAAGGTATCTGCAACTACATTAGCCTTGCTCGGATGGTAGAAAATAGTCAAGTCATAATCCTTTAGCAACTCAAGCTAATGACGCTACCTCATATGAAGATCTCGTTGGGTAACGAGGTACTGAAGGCTACGACGATCTGAGAAGATCTCACAATGGACTCCATACAAGTAGTAGCTCCATAACTTTAAAGCAAACACAACTGCGCACAACTCCAAATCATGGGTAGGATAATTCCTCTCATGAGGCTTCAACTGACGAGACACATAAGCAATCACCTTACCCTCCAGCATAAACACAACACCTACCCAATGCCTGAAGTATTACATAAGACAGTAAAACCCGCACCTTTCTTAGGCAAAGTCAAGATAGGAGCTAAAGTCAACAAATCCTTAAGCTTTTAAAAGCTCACCTCACAAGCATCAGACCACTAAAAAAAATCTTCTTCAAGGTTAACTTGGTCAATGGAGCCGCTATAGAAGAGAAACCCTCAACAAAACACCGATAATAGCCTGCTAAGCCAACAAAACTCCAAATCTCGATGGGCAAAGTAGGTGTATCCTAATCAACAACTACTGCAACATTGGTTAGATCAACCATAATATCTTCCTTAGTCACTACATGATCCAAGAAAGAAACAGACTCCAACCAAAACTTGCACTTAGAGAAATTTACATACAACTTCTCACCCCTTAATATCTGAAGCACAATCTACAAATGCTCTAAATAAATCAAGATATCATCTATAAATACAAAAATAAAGGAGTCGAGATACGATCGAAATACCTAATTCATCAACACCATGAATGCGGCAGGGGCATTGGTCAACTTAAAAGACTTGACCAAGATCTCGTAATGACCATATCAAGTCTGAAAAGCTATCTTCAGAATATCCAAAGCTCTAATCCTCAACTGGTGATAACCAAACCTCAAATCAATCTTTAAAAACACCGCAGCACCCTGAAGCTAATCAAATAAATCATCAATGCGAGGAAGAAAATACTTATTCTTAATCGTCACCTTATTCAACTGTTGATAATCAATACATGTCCCATACTTCTTCTCAAAAATAAGACAAGCGCACCCCAAGATGAAACACTAGGTCAGATAAATGCCTTATCCAATAACTCCTATAACTAATCCTTCAGTTCCTTTAAGTCTGCTGGGGCCATCTTATAAGAAAGAGTAAAAATGGTCTTAGTGCCCGGCTTAACATCAATACTGAAATCAATATCTCAATCCAGAGGCATACCAGGCAAGTTCATAGGGAATATATCCATAAACTCACAGACAATATGGACAGAATCTAGGGAAGGAGGCAAAACAACATTGGTGTCATAAATATGCATCAAGTAAGATAAGCATTATCTCTCAACAAATTTATAAGCATGAACATAAGATATGACCCTCTTAGGACCTGAATAAAGTACACCCTTCCAAGCTATCCTTGGCACACCCAGCGAAGTTAAAGTCGCAGTCTTTGCAAAATAATCTAAGACAGCATGATAAGAAGCCAACTAATCCATGCCTAAAATAACATCAAAATCGACCATCTAATACAAACAAATCTACCAAAGTCTCACGCCTGGAAAAAATCATAACACAAGATCGATGCACCCGATCCACCACTAAAGAATCACCTACTGGGTTAGATACACAAATAGGCATGGCAAGAGGCACATTAATAGAATCAAAACCCAAAGCAAAATATACAGAAACATAGAAGAAAGTCGATCCGAGATCAAATAATACAGATGCAGGTCTGAAGTAAACGGAGATGATACCTATAATCACAACATCAGAAGCCTCTGCCTCAGGTCTGGATGGTATAGCATAACACTAACCACAACCACCAACTGCTTAAGTGGACCCACGACCACCCCTACGAGCTCCACTATCTCTGTTCCTCACACCTCTAGTAGCACCCCTACCCCACACATCTGAAATAGGAGTAGCTTTAAACAATGGGCCACGTCGCCAGTCTCATCACACATATAGCAGCCTCTATGACTAGTCTTAATAAAAGAAGATACAATTGAGCTTGAACGGCCTCCTTGAACTGTTGAACTAAAAGGTCCACCACCTGAACTCTGTAAAGTCGTCTATATTGGCCTACCATGGTATCTATGAGAACCTCTAAAATCCTTGCCTCAAGAGTTTTGACTCCTAAACTTACCAAAATATCATGCCTTTTTTGCATCTCCCTGAGATGAACTAAGAATATTCTCTTTCATCTTAGCATGATCCACAATACTTTGAAAAAAGCTTCAAACACAACCATCTGAGACGTAGCCAACTAAAGAAAGACATTCAAACCCTTTACAAACTTTTGAATCTTCTCAAACTCGATGGAAATACTATCATAGGAATATCTGGATAGGGCAGGGAAACATGCCTCATACTCAACAACTGTTATGGAGCTTTTCTCTAAAGGATCCGAATCATCTAGTATTCGATCCCTCAAATTGTAAGGCACGAATCTCTCTAGAAAAGCATTAGTAAATTGATCCCATGATAACTTAGGAGCATCAATAGGCCTATAACAAACAAACAATCTCCACCAATCTCTCACAGCATCTCTCAACTAATATGAGTATAAGCCACACCATTCACGCAGAAAGAATGAAACACAACTCAGAATATAAGGTATGAAAGAACTTCGCACGATAAATAATAAAATGAGGGATATTTCCTAAAGACGTCCTATAGCCTCTCGAAGATAGATATGGACGTCTCCATACTGATCTGCAAGACTTTATTAGACATCCCATTCTTACACCGTTAAGACCAATTAAACTTGACTGCTCTGATACCAATTTGTCACAACAAAAAAATGAGGGTCATGATGACACTTGTTGCGGCGCACCTTGACAAGTAAGTCTATCACCCAAACTGATACGAAAAAAGAAAAAGACAAAAATATCCTAAGATAAGGCTTCTAGAACGAAGTTGAACCATATAAGTAATCATAACAATAAGGAAATAACTTATCCAAAATATCAGTCATGCCCAAAATCAGGTGTCAATAGTGTAAGAACTACTAATACAATCCAAGAGTCAAATACATTGGAAAAATAACCACAAAGGAATAATATCTATCTCTGAATACCAATAAAGACATAACTACTATAGAAAGATAGAGGTGAACTTTGAATGCATGAATTTCTAACCACTAGCTTAGAAACTCCAATAATCACTCGAGTTAATCAAGCTGAGACATACTCGAGCTGGGACCTGCACCAATAGGGCGTAGTAGGCATGAGTACGATCCACTTGTACTTAGTAGGTATCATAAGCTGACCAAGTAAAGTAGTAAATAAAGCATACAAAATATACTCTAAGGGCAAGTCACCTGTAATCAGAAAATGTCCCACAACGGTAGCCCACACCACTTACACTAACAATTCTAATATATCTCACATATATTGCAACATAACACCAAGATAGAACCAAATTACGCATTATGTATCATATAAGAAGAACAAGGGGGAACATGCATATACATGATCATAAAAAACAAGTAAAAGAAGATACGATAAATGCATGAATAATAAGTCAATATGGCAATACAACACAACATAACACAATAAAGTAAGTGCAATGTATATGATGGCGATGATAATGCACAAGGTCATCGCACTACCTCCGAGATCATCGCACAATCTCTATATATACCTACGAAGGAAAGCCTCCCAACACAAGACCCATGGGGGGTTCATCAACCTGTATACAATCTACATATCTCATATCTCCTTTTTAGCATATTTCCAGAAAAGATTTTTATAAGATGTTACAATATCTCCTCCCCAACACATCCCTCGGGGAGGGTTTTTAAAAAGGTGTTGCTAGTGTTTCTCAGATGTTACCATGGTGATACCAATGTTTCATGAATGAGTATGATATGAGGATGTAATGCTCATAACCAATCACAATCACTATTTTTACAACCAACCACAATGATATATTTCCACAACCATGTGAGCCAATATCCATTTATTATTTCAGTTTCATCCATGAATTATCACATGTCTCATATGCCAAATAAAGTATGAATATAATAACAATACACCAATGGTACCATATTAAGCATCTTAACAATACAATATAATTATTCATATGTATTTAAGGCTATTAATATCACATAGGACCCTACACGGTCACATATATCACATAATAACTCAATTTTGGAAACTACATCACATATAGGCCCTCACACGGGCACAACACATAAATAGCCATTTTCATGATTAGTTCTCACCCTTAACATGCATTTTGTATCATCATTTACTACCCAACCCAGTCTGAAAGAGTTAAGCCATAACTAACTCAAAAGCCAAAATCGATCTGCTACACTTCAAACCCACGACCTTACTTTTTTACGAATATTTTTGAACTCCACTAAAAATAAAAAATATAAAATCTACTCGTCAAAATAAAACCAACGATACCAATATTGATTGCTTTTGGTTCGGGGTCAAAATGGACCCCCAAAATGGGTTTTCAAAAAGAAGGACAAAATCAGAACTTTACTTCAAAATCATGTTCCTCATAATTTTAGGAACCTACATCTGAAAACCCAAGTTAAATTGAGTAAAAATGAGGTTCAAGTCGAAGAAAAATTATTTTTGAGCTTTATCGGGTAAAATTTTTGAAATCTGAGTTAAAATCAAGAATCAGAGTTATTTTAAGGGTTAAATTGATGAAAAACTAGTAATTATAAGATAAAATATTATTCAAGTGAAAAAGGTGAAATTCAGGTTTAAAATCAAGCCCTAAGAATTTTGGGGTTTTGAGATATTAATCAAGAAATTTCTAAGAAAAGGGTGAATTCTTACCTTAAATTCGTAATAAAACTAAGAAATAGATGTTAATCTGGCTATCCAAGCTCCCACAAGCTTCACTTTTAAGCTTCCACACTATTTTAGGGTTTAACTCTCAAGAGGCAAGATGAAAATAAGCCTAATGGGCCAAAAAGAGGTGAAAAATCTGCTATTTATAGCAGATTTTTTGCAATATCAGTTTTTCTTTCGTCGATCGGACTACGAAGGGATGCTCGAGATTCATTCAGAGTCCGATACATGAAACGAACTATGTAACCATACTAAATTTGATATTTCAGATGCATAGGCAAAGTCAGATTTTTGATAAAACATCATTTTCACAAAGTTGACCCTTGAAACTCGAAATCACAATTTTCTAAATCGATGGTCAAAATGAGATTTAAAAGCCGTAAAGTCATACCAAATATGTTAAAACCCTAAAATCGACATATTGGATATGTTGGCAAAGTTGGATTTTTCATCCGAGATTGTTTCGATCAAATGTGACCCCACACTCATATTTTTAATTTTCCAACTTTCCGACCAATAGGTCGAAATGAGCTCGGGTGCTTCGGCACCCAAACCAAAGGTCTACATATCCTAAAATTGATATTCCAGAGCTGCTGGTGTCGTCCGTTTGACCATCCATCGCACGTATCAAAAGATATCCCCATAATTCTAAAATAAGACTCTCGAAGCTATCAAAAACCACAATATCATATAAATGAAATCAAAATGTATCAAAAATCATGCCAATCACTCCCACACTCTCAAAAATATCCTAATGTAACTACGGTGAGGGGTAAAATAGTCAAATCATATAAAATCATAAATTTTACATATTTCATCAAATTTTTAGGTCTTTACAAAAATATACACTAAGGGCACGTCACCTACAATTGAAAAATATCCCACACCGCTTGCACTAACACTTCTACAATATCTACACATAATATAACAACACACCAGATAGGAATAGAATTATACACAATATCACATACAAGTAGAACACAAGAGAAAAATGCATAATCAAGATCATCACAGACAATTAAAAGAAGATAGAACAATTAGACATTAATAAGTCAAGATATAGAACAAATAGATAGATGATAAGTTAATGTGGCAATATAAACACAACATAAACATAATAAAATCAATGCAATGTATATGTTGATGATGCACGAGCTCATCGCACAATCTTCGTATATAACCATAGAGGCAAGCCTCCTGATGTGGGATCCATGGGGGGTTCGTCAATCCATATACAATTCATATATCAATATCTCTTTCGCGGCACATCCCTCGACGAAGGTTATAAAATTCGATGTTTTCAGTGTTTTCAGAATTCTAGTATTTTCAATATTTTTAGTATTTCTAGTATTTTCAAAGAACATAAGACATAAATCAAGTGTGACAAACAACAACAATAAGTATATACGAAACATAAAGTAAACAAGTTAAATTATGTGTATGATACCATGAGGATGATAATGCAAAGTTCATGACCCATCATAATGAGTAATTCTACAACCAACCACATAAGGTATTTTCACAACAAGTCATAATAAAATATTTCCACAACCACGTGAGTCAATATCCACTCATTAATTCCACAATCCATGAATTTCCACATGTTTCATATGTCAACAAGTATGAATATATCACAATACATCAATCGTACCACATTAGGTATTTTAACAACATAATACAATTATTCACATATATTCAAGGCTATCAATATCACATAGGATCCCACACGGTTACACATATCACATAATATCTCAATTTCAATAACTACGTCACATATAGGCCCCCACACGGGCACAACACATAGATAGTCATTTTTGATAATTTGGTCTCGCACATAACATGCATTTTGTACCACCATTTACTACCTATCCTAGTCTGAAAGAGTTAAGCCATAACTTACCTCAAATGTCGAAATTGGTCCGCTACACTTTGAACCTGTGATCTTTCTTTTCACAAACGATCCAGAACTTCATTAAGAACATCAAATATGAAATCTACACGTCAAAACAAAACCAACAACACTCATATTAACTATTTTTGGTTCGGGGTCAAAACGGACTCCCGAAATGAGTTTTCAAAAAAGCAGGGCAAAATCATAATTTTATTTTAAAAATGTGTTACCCACATTTTTAGAATCTACAGTTGAAAAATTAAGTCAGATCGAGTCAAAAATGAGGTTCAAATTAAAGAAATATTATTTTTAAATTTTATCGGGTAAAATCTTTGAAATTCGAGTTAAAATCAAGAATCGGGAGTTGTTTTAAAGGTTAAATTGATGAAAACGAGTAATTACTCCATCTGTTTCAAAAAGAATTACCTACTTTGACTTGACACAAAGTTTAAGAAAATAAAGAAGACTTTTGAATTTTGTGGCCTTAAATTAAAGTTGTGTCAAATGTACCAAAATGTCCTTTAATCTTGTTGTCCTAAATATGCTATGTGGAAAGTTGAAATTAAAGCATTACCAAAAAGGAAAGTGGTCATTCTTTTTCAAACGGATTAAACAGGAAAGTAGGTCATTCATTTTGATACGGAGAGAGTATAAAATAAGAAATTATTCAAGTGAAAAAGAGTGAAATTGGGGTTTAAAATCAAGCCATAAGATTTTTGAGATTTTGAGAAATTAATCAAGAAATTACTAAGAAAAATGGTGAATTTTTTACCTTAAGGGTGTGTTTGGTATGAAGGAAAATATTTTCCAGAAAATATTTTTCAATTTTCTTATGTTTGGTTGGCTTATATGTTTTGAAAAATGTTTTCCAAACCAACTTATTTTCCTTAAATCTAAGGAAAATGACTTTCCTTCAAAAAGTAAGGAAAAATATTTTCCAAAACTCTCTTTCAACCACACTTTAAAGTTGAAGTGTTCATATAATTCTCAAAATCATCTACCTCACCCCCTCCCCCAATACCCTATCACCCTGATACCATCTCTACCTCATCCTCACCCACCCCTACCCCCACCCTACCCCTAGCCTCACCCCCAAAATTCAATTTTTTAAAAATGTATTTCAAAGATTTTTCTTAGTCCATCCCTACCCCACCCCACCCCTACCCCTACCTTCCCCCCTTCTAAAAATAATATCTACATTTTATTAAAAAATTCAAACTTTTATCTTACTCCATACCCCTACCCTCCTTTTCTCCCCCCCTTACCAGCCCCCTCTCCCATTTCGCCCCCCCTTCCCCCTCACTTCCCTACCCTGACCCCCAACTCTTATTAACCCCCCTTCCCCCAACCTCCACCCCCTGACCAATTTTTAAAATTTTTTTTAACAAAAAAAATTCAAAACTTTTTCTTACCCTACTCCTACTCCAGATTTTGACATAGTAATGCAGGTTTTATTGGGGCCTGTAGGGCCCGCTAAAAATAGAGTTCTTCAACCATTTGTGAGACATCCTTTAGAGAGAGTGAGAATGAAATGCCTTCAAATATTAACTTATTTCGTGCAAGCCAGATATGCCAGATACAAAAATTAATGTAGATCTTAGATGGTGTGCATAACAACACCCCTTGGGGGGGAGGGGTTAAATGGATTTGAATTAGATCCTGTAGCCAATAGGACGGATGAGTATCAGTAGAGACTAGAGTATTCACCTGATTCGTGACTCCTAAGCTGGTCCATATCAGTGCGACCTTTGGACAGAGCACGAATAGGCGTGCATTTGTTTCTTCGATCATTGAATTGCAAAGCCTACACATAGGAGACTCTACAAATTTGATGTGGAAAAGAAAGCTAGAGTTAGTCGTTCGTACATGATTCGGGAGCCACAGAAAATATTTTAATTTAGGAGGGAGCAAAAACTTCCAAATCTAAGTGAAAGAGGTAAGGTTCTGGGATGGTAATGTATTTGGAGGATTTGTGTCGTAAGCACTTTTTAGTGTTGCAGTGCATGATTTAACAGAGAAGATCCCGTGGTAGTTAAGTCCCATGAGATACTATCATAGGAGGTCGAGAACCTGGGGAAGTATACTTGTTGAATTTGGGACATCGTTGATTCTAGTAATTGGATCGATAATTTAGAGAAATCCCATATTCCTTCCCTTCTAACATCCGAGATGTGATAGGACATCTCATACCTTTGAAGAGGCCCATGAATTTTGTTACGAATAAGGAAATTTGGCTTAATCCAAGCGCTATTGAAAAAAATTAATGAATTGCCCATTGGCAGGTTGTCGGCGAAGGCCGACCTGGCAGTGGTTCCAACCAATCGTTAGGGCTTTCTAAGTAGTTGAAGACATTACAGAGGAGAGGGCATGATGAGTATGGTGCGAATACTTACCTTTTAAGAGGCTAGCCCATAGAGTGTTCGAGTGAAAAGCTCGCCAAGTCGTACCCGCCAGAAGTGCTTTTTTTATCCGAAAATCTTGAATACCAAACCCCCCGATGTCCTTGGGTTTTATAAAAATTGACCATTTGAGAAGATGTATTTTTTTTCTGGCTGTGGTGGATCCCCAAAAGAAGTTGTGCTTATAGTGCTCCAAAAATTTGGTAATGTATCTCGGGATTCAAAAAAGCTGCATTAGGTGATTCAGAATGCTGTTAAGGGTGAACTTGATTAAGGTAGCTCTACTCATAGGAGATAGGAAAGTATTTTTCTAGTTAGTCAGGCGTCGCCTAAAGTTGTCAATGACAAATTGATAATCAGCTCTAACTAATTTGGTATTTGAGATTGGGAAACCCAAGTATTTCCCAAAAGATGAGCCTTCCAATATATTTAGAGAGTGAGCAGTGAGTTTTCTTTTGGTAGCCGGTGTATCTTTTGAGAAAAAGATTTTTGATTTGAAGTAGTTAATTCTTTGTCCCAAAACTGCTCTAAAGCATTATGATAGGGATTGTGCTCATAGTCTCACCATCTAACTCTCCGTAAAGAATAATGTCATCAGTGAAAAGGAGATGAAAGAGTTGAATTCCCCTCGGGGAGAGAGTAATAGGATTCCATAAAAGATAATTGTAACGCCCCAAGTCTGTACCCCAGACGCTGCATGGTGCTCATAGTCCCGACGAACCACAAGCTAACCCATGATTGGTACATGCTATGAGCACTGAATAATAGTAATACTGTAATAACAATATAATTGAAATAAATGCGGAAAACTACCATAGGATTCAGATCAGCAAATAAACTGAATACAGTATAACAATATAAAAACTGAAATATCGGTTTGAAAATACTCTAGTCTAAAATGCCTCTAAACTGTCTGAAAACATGGAGTTGATGGGACGATCTCCCAACTAACTCCGACTACTGAACTACTGATAAACTAAAATACTGAACTGCTAACTATGTCCTCAAACTATGAGGACTCACCACAAAGTCTGTTGCTGATAGATTGGGCTTCTAAGTGCGATCAGAAGCCCGTGCGTCTGAACCTATGATATAAGATATCATAGAGCAAAAGAAAGGCATGTGTCAGTACTTTGAATGTACTGGTATGCTTAGTGAGGTAGGCTGTAATGCATGGATTTATATGCATGAACAATACTGACTAGATGACATGAGAATATCTGAATGAGAGTACATGCATGAATACATAAACTGAAACTAAGATCATGATAACACAGAGTAATGAGTTCTGACTATTGATTAGCTGTGATCTGAGTTTACTAATATTGTACTATTGATAACTAAGTGACTGTATCTTATAGTCCTGATTCTATGGAACTATGCTGAGTTCTGTACTGAGCTGAGCGACTATGTCTGACAGTCCTAAATCTGTACAACTGAACTGAGTTCTCTACTGAGACTGAATTTAAAACTAAGACTATAAAAGGTAATCATCTAATCGGCATGCCCTAATTAAGATGACTAAGTTGGGGTCAATCTGTAACCCCAATTGAAAGGGTGTCAATACCGTGCCACAGGTAAAGACAATAGTTGTGGAGTCAGTCCCTCTAAGATCATTCTTAATCTAGCAGGTGATCCCTGAGTATGTCAGTCCTATCTAACGGGTGATATCTCAAAACCTATGCTGGATACATAGTTCTAGAACTTAGGGATTGCTTTTAGGGACCCAGTCCTATCTAACGAGTGTGCCTCCATCCCTAAGTTCGCTCGGTGCTGAATCCTTCTCCTAACTGAATAGACACTGAACTGATTCCTAGGCTGTACTAAGCTTGACTAAACTGTTAATGATTGTAATATTTGACTGAACTAAACTGAGTTCACTGAGTTCTGTGGACTGACATAAACTACTGAATTCTGTTAACTGGCTAAGTACCGCTGAGTTCTGAACTGAATACTATGACTGACTTATGAATACTACTGAGATTTTTTTGAGTTCTGTAACTGACTTAAGCTCTAGGTAAACAGCTAAGTTTTTGGATATTGAATACCTCTAGGACTCGATAGCATGAATGGTAAATCATAGCATAAGCTTGAAAAGCATAATCACGTCCACTTGTTCACAACTCATTCATGGAAATATTTTATCAAACACTTGCATGATACAACTTACACATAAGCTAACATGACATAATCTCTTTCCCTTATTAGTTCATATGAGTAATTCATCAAGCACTTGGTGAGCATATATCTGCACATAACACTAAACAACAAGTAGACATCATAATTCAAATCCCGATTATAAATTTCAAGGGTTTTACGTAGACCCACATGATATTACATATATATCAATTAACCTAACATGAAACATATTATAAAACATGGATTAGAATCCCAATTAATCCTTATAAACATGAATATAATCAAACCCAACACAGAATTCATAAAATCCATAAACTTGAAGTTTAAAAATAGTTTCTTGGACTCCAAGGGTGGAAGGGACCCTTGGATGAACACATACCTTGATTACTACTTTCAAGGAGATTAACGTGAGTTCTTGAGACATAAATTCTTGAACTTGATGAGGCTAGGGCTTGCTCTTGAGAGAGTTTATGAGTAAAGAATGATATTTTGCCCTATAGGCTGATTAATTTTGTTTTAAGGCTAAATAAGGGTAGGAAAAATAACCCATTTGCCCCAACAATTTGTATTAAAATAATGTTGAACAGGTTTTCCTCGCATTGCGACCCCTGCTTGGGTCAAGTAGCCATCGCGATGTGACCCCTGGCTGGGTCAAGCAGCCATCGCGGTGTGACCCTTACTTGGGTTGACTGACCCTCGCGACATAGGGCTATCGTGACCCCTCACTATTTTGGGCATCCAAACTCGCCCTTACGCTAGTTTGAAAAATCCAAAACTCGCCTGAGATGACCCACAAGTGACCCTGATCATGAATCAATTTAAAGATCAACAAACTAAGCTCAGAAAGGTCGTGAAATAAGATTGCCAACTTATGAAGGCTAAAATGACTCTGAATGAGAATACCTAGATAAAATTTTCTAAGTCGGGACCCCTCAACAAGATTAAAAGACTTAATTAAGCTATGAATTTTGCAGAGTCTTACAATATTTTCCCCTCGGGAAAATTCATCCTCGAATGAGACTGACTATGATGAGAGAACTGACAATTGAACTTGCATACTTGACACGCATAACTGCAATATGATTTTATAACTAACACTACTGATATACTGAATTATCACACGGAATGTGAATATTTGAGGCATAACTTCGTAACTGATATTACTAATAAGCTGAGTTTGTATACCGATCATGGATATCTGATGCATGAGTACATAACTGAACTGATCTGTGAATGCATGACTGAATATGCAACGGTGATGGATACCAAGTTCATAACTGTAGCTACATATGGAACTACGCCAATCTAAGGAAAACTGTTACCTTAAATTGAGAATACTGATGAACCTGAGATTATTTACTAAACATGCATGAACAGGCACATGAGAACATAACTGATCCTGAGACATGATACATAAATTGGATTGAGCCCCTAAATACACAGCTTATGACTGAGATTAGAACTTGAGGGACCACCTATGAGTACCTCCTACTCCAAATTAAATTCGTTACGTGAAGAGAAGATGAAAGGTTTAGGTCATAAAAGCTTGGGGAATTACAGAGCATCTCCCCCTTAGGACATTATGTCCCTTAAAGAATGCTGACTTGGCTGAGATACTGAGGAAAAATTGAGATGATGCACAGGGCACCTATGAACTGAATCGTGACTGCCTATCGGGAATCTAAAACTAAGGTATGACACTTGAACTGAGCTAAACTTACAACCATATGGTTGCTCGATCTTGGAATAGTTGAACTCATGATACTTTGGATAGGATGACTGGGTGAAAAGATGGGATACTACATGAACTTATTTGCCTGACTTCTAAACTGAATTACTGACCCTACTGACTAGCTCATACTGAAAGTTTATGCTCGATCGGAGCATTTCTATTACACTCTCTCTATAGAGTTTTAGTGACCTTAGGGAGCAATAAAATCTTGACATGTGCTGAATAAAACATCTGAATAAGAAATCGCACCCTGGCTAAAATTCTGTAATATTGGGCGAAGCCTATGGAACACCATCTAAGATAGAGTGACTAAGCCTCCTGCACTGGAACTATTTACTCATAACCTTAGCCACATCTTCCAACTATTTCCCTTAATTATAGTTTCTACTTCAGCATAGAATTTTGCTTGAAGATACTGAAAATATCTACATGGGCGTTGAGTATGAATGCTAAAGCATACTAGTTTATCTGATTAACTGAATGACAGCTAGCTGAATACTGGGCATGTAAGACTGAACTGTACTAGGTCTGAATAACTAAACTAAAATTGTAGAGTATTACATATATGAGGTAAGGATTGACTAAGTAAAATGAGATAACTGAGCATAAATTTGTGAAAACTGCATTATTTGAGAATGCAAGACCAAACGTATAACATGATTCTGAAATAGCCTATAAACTGGGGTACTAAATTATTGATAACTGAATAATTGATAATTGTATGCTATGATCAAGCAAACCTGAAACTGAACTGAGCTACTGATATGATTACTGGACTGAGACTATGACTGAGACTATAATTAAGATGGTAACTGAGACTGTAGCTAAGATTTTACTAAAGCTGACTAATGAGTTCCTATAATAGAGTAACTGATATCTGAGGCTGTAACTGAGCTTATACTTGAACTAAATACTGAGTGAACTGGAACTACTTATACTAGGAACTCTAAGCATGCATGATTTTTTTTGCCAATGTGCACGAATACGATCCATGATCATAGAGCTGACGTGCAAGGCATGAGTAGATATCATGATAACTAAAGTACGAATCTTTGCACTTAGGTAATGACGGGTTGGGTCTCATTCCTTCCCACTGCTTTCTATATGTACTGATATTATTACTAGAATCTGAAAGTCTGACTTGGTTACTTATCCCACCATCCTCCCTTAGCTTAAAGCCATCATTCTAAAGCTGTGAACCACTTAATCAACAATTTTAAATTGAGTTGTCACCACTTCACTCTAGAATCTGAGATATGACAAACCTCATAAACATTGAACTCTTCCTGAAGGACTACACCTGATAATGTAAGGTCCACTGCTAGTACTTCCTTCTGATACATGATTCTTAGCTTTCTATTGCCCCAACAATCATCATATAGCAACCTCAATACTGACTAATTAGAATTCTTAACTTCTATTTCTACTAGATCAATCTAGAGATTCAAACTTAAATCAACTAAAATTGAGGTACTACCCCTTCATTCAAGGACTGGTTCATCAAGAAACTAAAATGGAATGACTCTATTACTGAAATTAACTGAGGGGATTTTCTGGAATACTATCATTTTTAGACTTAGGCACTGGCGCTCTAACTGAAGGCAAAACTGGGGCTGAGGATCTCTGATGAGATTGGGAGCAATTACTAACCCCTGATCTTATCTTATAACTACTTATTCTGACTCCTTTATTCTTTCTATCTTTCTTCCTACGCTTCTCTTCCTTGCTCTGCTGAGTATGAACCCCAAGCTTAGATAAGACAAAAACCTGTATGTTGTTCTGAAAAACTACTGAATTGGCTAAAGTGGTGAATGTAGCTCTGAATTTTACATGGGAGACATGCTCATTTAGGGGATCTGCCTGAACGGGCTGAGGTGCTGACCGATTTCCAGTTCTCCTCCCGTTGGTCTCTTTCGAAGGTATGTTCTGTAACCAAAAGAAAAAAGTAAATTAGACTGAGAGTTTAACTTGAGCTCAAGCTCACTCGCACGATATAAATACTGAAAGAAGGGAAACTTTTCCTAAAATATCTCATAGCCTTCTGTCCATAAGTATGGAACGCTACACACCTATGCACAAGACTCTACTAGATACGACTTTCAGACTTTCTAGGACTCTATTGAACCTTAGGCTCTGATACCAAGTTTGTAGCACCCCAAGTCTATACCCCGAATGCTACACAGTGCTCATAGTTCCGAAGAACCATAAGCTAACCCATGACTGGTACCTGCTGTGAGCACTAAATAATAGTAATACTGTAATAATAATATAACTGAGATAAATACGGAAAACTGCCATAAGGTTCAGATCTAAAAATAAACTGAATACGGTATAACAATACCAAAACTGAAATATCTGTTTGAAAATACTCTAGTCTGAAAAGCCTCTAAACTGTCTGAAAACATGGAGTTGATGGGACAAGCCCCTAACTAACTCCGACTACTGAGCTACTAATAAACTGAAATACTGAACTGCTAACTATGTCCTCAAACTATGAGGACTTACCATAAAGTCTGCTGCTGATAGATTGGCCTTCTAAGTGCGATCAGGAGCCCATGCATTTGAACCTATGATATAAGGATTCATAGCATAAAAGAAAGGCATGCGTCAGTACTTTGAATATACTTGTATGCTCAGTAAGGTAGGCTGTAATGCATGGGTTTGTATGCATAAACAATACTAACTAGATGACATGAGAATATCTGAATGAGAGTACATGCATGAATACATAAACTTTAACTGAGATCATGATAACACTGAGTACTGAGTTATGAATGCTAATTAGCTGAGATCTGAGTTTACTAATATTGTACTACTGATAACTAAGTGACTGTATCTGACAGTCCTGATTCTATGGAACTATACTAAGTTCCGTATTGAGCTGAGTGACTATGTCTGACAGTCCTAAATATGTAGAACTAAACTGAGTTCTATACTGAGACTGAATCTGAAACTGAGACGGTGGGAGGTAATCATCTAACTGACATACCTCAATTAAGATGACTGAGTTGGGGTCTAATCTGTAACCCCAATTAGAAGGGTGTCATTACCATGCCACGGGTAAAGACAACTGCTGTAGAGTCAGTCCTAACTAATGGGTGACCCTTGAGATCAGTCCTAATCTAGTGGGTGATCCCTGAGTATGTCAGTCCTATCTAACAGGTGATATCTCAAAATCTATGTTGGCTACATAGTTTTGGAGCTTAAGGATTGCTTCTAGGAACCCAGACCGATCTAACGGGTGTGCCCCTATCCCTAGGTTCGCTCGGTGCTGAATCCTACTCCCAGCTGAATAGACACTGAACTGATTCCTAGACTGTACTAAGCTTGACTGAACTGTTTTTGATTGTACAATTTGATTGAACTAAATTGAGTTCACTGAGTTTCATGGACTGACGGAAACTACTGAATTCTGTTAACTAACTAAGTACCATTGAGTTCTAAACTGAATACTGTGACTGACTTATGAATACTACTGAGATTTTCCTGAGTTCTATAACTGACTTAAGCTCTAGGTAAACAACTAAGTTTTCGGTTATTGAATATCCCCAGGACTCGATAGGATGAAAGGTAAATCATCGCATAAGCTTGAAAAGCATAATCACGTGTACTTGTTCACAACTCATTCATGGAAAATTTTTATCAAACACTTGTATGATACAACTTGCACATAAGGTAACATGACATGACTTCTTTCCCTTATTAGTTCACATAAGTAATTAGTCAAGCACTTGGTGAGCATACATATGCACATAACACTAAACAACAAGTAAACATCATAATTCAAATCCCCATTGACAATTTCAAGGGTTTTACATGGATACACATGATATTACATATATCAATTAACCTCACATGAAACGTATCATAAAACATGGATTAGAGTTCCAATTAATCATTATAAACATAAATATAATCAAACCCAGTATGAAATTCATGAAATCCATAAACTTGAAGTTTAAAAATAGTTTCTTGGACTCCAAGGGTGGAAGGGACACTTGGATGAACATTTTACATACCTTGATTACTACTTTTGAGGAGATTGAAGTGAGTTATTGAGACTTGAATTCTTGAACTTGATGAGGCTAGGGCTTGCTCTTGAGAGAGTTTATGAATAAAAAATGAGATTTTTCCCTATAGGCTGATTAATTTTGTTTTAAGGCTGAATAAGGGTGGGGAAAATGATCCATTTACCCCCACAACCCATATTAAAATAATGCTGAATAGGGTTGTCCTCGTGTCGCGATCCCTGCTTGGGTTAAGTAGCCATCGCGATGCGACCCCTACTCGGGTCAAGTAGACATCGCGGTGCAACCCTTACTTGGGTTGACTGATTCTCACGACGTGGGGCTATCGCGACCCCTCACTATTTTGGGCATTCAAACTCGCCCTTACGCTAGTTTGAAAAATTCAAAACTCACCTGAGATGACGTAAAAGTGACCCTGATCATAAATTAATTTGAAGATCAACAAACTAAGGTTAGAAAGGTCGTGAAATAAGATTGCCAATTTACGAAGGCTAAAATGACTATGAATGAGAGTACTTAACTAAAATTTTCTAAGTCTGGGACCCTTTAACAAACTTAAAAGACTAAATTAAGCTAAGAATTTTTTAGGGTCTTACAGTGATCTACTGTTGTGTCTATGCAGTAGGAGAGTCTTTCCATGCACAAGATAAAGATATACGGCGACAACAGATTTCCCTGTCAAATGCCCATAGTAGGAGAAAAAGGGGGAGTAGCATTACCATTAATCAGGATAGATATCGTAGGGGTGCAATACATGACATTATATGTTTGATCATATTTGGGGGGAAGTTAAAAAAAAGAAGAGGGTCATGTATGAAGGACTATTCAAGCCGGTCGAAAGCCTTTTCTAAATCAATTTTTAGCATCATGCATTATTTTTGGCCTCTAGTTTTTTTTAAAGAAATGCCGTATTTTGTGAATGACTATTGCATTGTCCGAAGCCCCCCTTCCTGCTAAGAAGCTAGATTGAGTTGGCCCAATCATCTCTTGCAAGAAAGGCTTGATTCTGTTCACTAAGATTTTTGTAAATACCTTGTAAATGGTATTACAAAGGCTTGTAGGCTGAAATTGAGTAATTATCACCGCAGTACTGACTTTTGGTACCAAGCATATATAAGTCTAATTTACACCTTCCAGGATGGTCTATTTTGTAAAGGTTGTGGAACAAAATTGTTGAAGCGAGCTTCCCATAATTGACCAATACTTTTGAAAGAAGAAAAGATACAGACCATCAGGTCCTGGAGCCTTAAAAGGTTTGAAAGAATTGATGGCTACCACAACTTTAGTCGGATGCACAGGAAGATCAAGAGAGGTATAAGCCAACACAGGGATGAAGCGGGTTGTAGCACGAGCGGACTGATTTGAACAAGCAATAAGGTCCGATGAGTATAGTTCATGTAAATATTTGTAATATGTTTTCCCAGGTTTTGGTAACCCTCCACAATTCGGTTCCTACGCCTTTGATTGAGGATTGACAAGTGAACAAATTTAGTATTTACATCTCCCTCATTAACTCAGGACACTCTTGACTTAATTTTCCAGAATTCATGTTCAAGGAGAAGTAGGTCTTTGTAATCCTTAGAAAGTTCTATTTCTAGATTTTGTAAGAAGGAACATGTAGGGTAGACAGGCGATACGATAAAATTTTAAAGAGTTTAAAAAAAGTATGTTTGAATAAGTCGCATCAAAAATCATTTTTTTTAATATATGAAAAGTGTATAAATTTTTATTACATATTTTTTCAAACAATAGTTCAAAAAACAGTTTTTGTTTGAGTTTATAGTTTTTTTTTGCTCTATCATTTTGTATTTTTGATAGGATATAATTTTAAGGAGGCTGTGTAGTTAATTTTTTGTGTTTGAGTTAAAAAGTTTTTTTCATTTGGAATTTTAAATCTTATTTTTTTAAAAAAAGTTACGTATTGTAAGAAATTTTTTGTGAGTTGTAGTAGATATAAAATAAAAAATTGTATTAAAATTATAAGTCAATTGTATTAAAAATAAGAGATAATGCATCAAAACCCCCCTAAACTTGTCTCCCCAACTTTAGCACTTAAACTAAGTTTCTATTTATTTACCCCCTTAACATCTTTAAACTAAATTAATTTCCCCTCTTAATACCTAACACCACTCTCATGAGGAAGAGTGCATCACACTCGTTGCCACATCAGCGCCAAATCACAGCCACGTCATAGCCACGTAAATAAAATAATTTTTAATATTTATATATAAAAATATATATAAATATATTATATATATATATATATATATACATATTTTAAAATATATAAAATATTTTAAATTAAAAAAATACCTCACCCCCCATTTTCCATCTTCTTCATAACCACCCACCCCCCCCCCCCCCCCCCCCCCCCCGGTCCACTCCTACACTGCCACACCTGCACACACCCCCATCCACCTCCGTCCACCCCACACAACAACATTTGCACACACACATCAAATTTTCCAGCGAATTTTCGCCGAAAAATGCCATTATCGGCCACCATTTAAAAACACAGTACCAATTTTATTTACGAAATTATCCTAAAAAGAACACAATCAAAGATGACTATCAATGGGGTTTTTGATACACATGTGTTGAATCTACAACAATTAAATCTACAGCAATTACAAATCAAGAAATCTACAATTACTTTACAATTTAAGAAATTTTGTTGTAGATTCAACAACAAATCAAGAAATCTCATTTTTTTGTTGTCAAATTTAAGAAATAAGTGGTGATGGATGGGGCCAATTGAAGGGAGGAGTGGGATGGGGGTGTTCGCGGGTGAGATGGGTAAAGAAGGAGGGAGTTTTTTTTTTTTTTTTTTATTTTATATATATATATATATATATATATATATATATATATATAATATTAGTAGGATTTAAAAAACAATTCACGCATTTTTTTAAATGCCATGTCAGCATTAGGGGTGAATTTAATTCACTCTAAAGATGTTAAGGGGGGGAAATAAACTTGTGTTAAGTTTAAGTGCTAAAGTAAGTCGGAGTGACAAGTTTAGGGGGGTTTTGATGTATTACTAACTAACTATTACTTAATTTATCTAAGTGCCTGTTTGAGATTGCTTATTTTCCAAAATAAACACTTATTTTGAGAAAAAAAAAATACTTTTTTTAAAAAGAATTGTATTTGGTGTACTTTCAAAAGTGCTTTTAAAAAGAAGCAGAAGCGATAAGCAGAAAATTTCTGCTTTTCAAAAAAAGCAGAAACAGGTTTTTTTATGACAAAAATATTCCTATCACTCTCTCTCTCTCTCTCTCTCTCAAACACACACACACATATATATATATCCCTTATTAATTAATTAACATATCTTATAAGTTTCATTAAAGTTTGATTTTAAAATTTTATACTTCATATTTATATCATAATTCTTTATTTTATTTTATGATTTATATATTATTATTATCATTTCATTTTCACTCATTTGGTTTAAATAAATTTGAAAATATCATTGATGATGATGACTGAAGAATGTATAACTTTTTATTTTTTTATTATTAATGATAACAAATGACAAATGAATTATGTTACAAGATTAAATGATATTTTGACAGTATTTGTAAAAAAAAAATTTGAATATTTAATTTTAAATAACTAATTTATGAAAAATGAAATATTTTTTACCATGTATTGTACATATATGAATACGATGATTTCTTATTCACTTTTTTTTGCTATTTTTAAATTAATATTTAAATTATTTAAGCAATATATAATAATTTAATATTTTTAATGAATTTATGTATATAAATATAGATTGAAAATTTTAGAGTACGTACTTTTTAATTAAATAAAAATAAAATTTTAATTAAAAATATTATAATAGATATTCAAAATAAATTTTCCATATAAATTAATTTTAATAGTAAAAGTCTAATAATACATGTCTTTTTGGTCATTTGTCTCAAAAATACACTTCTTGAAAAATATTATATATATATATATATATATATATATATATATATATATACATGTATGTATGTATATATATATATATATGTATGTATATATATTACTACTATATATAAGTGGCTTAAAGCACGCAGGAGATGGTTGCCCTGCCAGTTTAGCTAGGGGTAATTTTGTCATTTCACACAGCTCCTACAAGGGTATTTCTATCTTTCACAACAATCTCAATCACCGCAAGAAATTCAATGCCGATAACAAAACATTATCAGAACAACATAGTTAGTAAAATGAATCATCAAGAACCCATAAATCAAGATCAAGATTTAGATGAACTGAATCATCCAAAAAAAAAAAAACAAAAAAAAATCAACAACCCATAAATCAAGATCAAGATTTAGATGAACTGAATCATCCAACAAAAACAAACAGAAAAAACAATCTTCTGAAATAAAACAACTTAAATAATCTGAAGTCCAAAATTGTTAATTTGGCTCATTCCCGATATGGGCCAATTGGTTCAAAGGACATGCATCCAAATTCCATTTTTCAAATATTCATCCTTTTTTGGTACTAATAAAATTGACAGGGACTTGATTTGTTGTTCCAAGAATACACGTGGCGCAAGATGAATCAACTAATATATAATAATGGAAAAAAACTTTCTAATACACTCAATAAAATGGGCCAAAACCATGAAACTTCATTAATAAAAATCGTCCATTCATACACCAAAAATAAAAAAGTGAGCAAATCATCAAATTTTAGGAATTTTGATATAAAACTTCAAGAATACAGATAGAGTTTTTGAGAGGACGAGAGACAGAAAGAAGAGAGAGAGAGAGAGAGGAGATATTGGAAAGAGTGGCGGCTGGGGTGGGAGAAATAAAAGTTGGTTAGGAGATTAGGATAAATTAAAAAGAAAGTAAGTACTAGGGATGGACAGGCACCGTCCGATCAAAGATTTGGATGGTGGAGATTAAAAGTACATGTGGGCCAGTTGTGAGTTATTAGATTGGATTGGTTGCTGAATTTAAATTGGGCCAATTCCTAAACTAATCCCTAAACAAATTGAAAGGAAAATTGAACTTTCACTAGTATTTAATTAATAAAAATTTATAAAATATAATATCTCCGTCTCAATTTATGTGTGATTTTTTTAATGTTAAGATTCAAAAAATATTTTTTCATAAATTTGGGGCACAAAATCTTTAAGCTTTTTGAAATAAAATGTATTTATATTTAGAAACTGCCTAGCAAATGATATACATCATATTATTGATAATTCAAAATATTTAAAAGATATAAAAAGTTTACAAAATGCAATAGCTAACAACTTAAAATATCTATAAATTATATAATGAATATTTGATTGACTATATAAATTTTATCTATGTCACATAAATTGAGACATGAAAAATAATATATATTAAAAGGTCTTACTTTTTTTTTAATATGTTATATATTTAAAAAAATACAAAAAATTACTATAATCGCAATAATTAACGATCAAAAAACTTTAAAGCAATATATTTAACTGACTCTAAAAAGTATATCAGTGTCACCTAAATTGAAATACAAGAGAAAGTATTATAAATCACAATAATTAATTATTAAATTATTTTAAAAATATAATTGACTATCACTGCCACAAAAATTTGAAGGACAAAGTTATCAGTTGCGATCAAGTTAAAGACACGTTTGTGTGTTATACCTATATTATAAGGTCATATCTAAACGATGAAAAGACATACAAGCTATTCAAATATCATATTTATCAAAATAATATGATACAATGTAATGGTATAATATAGCAATTAATATTAGTTATTTGCTTTATATATTTTTTGTTAATCTATTATCCGGTCATAAAAGCTCAATAATATCTTTTATCTTTGAATGTATTTTGAGAAATTTTAAAAATTCAAATATAACTCTTGCAATCGCTGAAAGATTTTTTTTAACCATTTTAATATAAAGGTGAAATGCGTCGAGAATTGTACTATCAATGATGGTGGTGAGTGAAATCAATATGATTTATAGTGAAATGGTGGTAATCCTCTACTTTTAACTAAAAGTTTCATGAGAAATTTGAAGGAATGGTGTCAGTTAAGTCTTGAATGAAGGATTGGTGACATTGACCAACTTAAAGGGACAAACATCATTGGGAAACTTGATTAAGTTAATTATGGACTTGATTAATATTTTTACAACTTTCTAATCTTTTCAAAAATACAAATCAACCCACACCCCTCTTCAATCCAAATCAACCAATCTCTCTTCTCTCTCTTTCTCGACAGCTTCTCTCAATTCTCTCCCAACCAACAGTTCTGCAAAATTCTTCTTTCAATCCTCGGTGACTTCAACCTTCGGCGGAAATTAGTTGGGTGAGATCCCTTTTGACTTTCAACTGTCAATCTATGTGAAGACTTCTTCGGCGACAACAACTTCGAGTTCTTCGTCGTTCCATTTTCTTTTTCACAGGTAAAAAATTATTAAGAAACATAGAAACTTGAGCCAACTACTCTTCTAGTATTGAAATATAGACTGAATAAAACCCTAATTTCTAGCATTTCTTCTTCTTGTTGTCGTACTATTAATTCGGATTTATTGGTGATTTTTGTTTACAGTTGATGTTCTTAGTGGAGACCCCTTCTTAGTGTGTGTGTGTATATGACGTATTGGTGTTGCGGGGTTGCTTTGTTGTTTGTCTTGGTAAAAATGATATTGCAACAGATGGAACATCTGATGCGACATATGAAGATATCTAGTGCAGTAGATGAAAATATCTGATGCACCATATTAAAATTTGGTGCAATTATGAAAATCTGATGCAACAGATGAATAATCTAATAGATCATTCATCTGTTGCGACAAACGACTCTTATGTTTGGAAAAAATCTAAACAATATTAATCCAACAAATAACTCATTTTGCAACAGATGACTGATATGTTTCAACAGACCAGTGATCTGTTTTATTATTTTCAACGGTTTACTCATTCGTTGCAACAGGTCAGTTATATGTTGCAACAGATAACATACCTGGTGCAACAAATTAGTGATCTATTTTTATGGTTTAAAATGGATTACTCATCCGTTACAACAGGTAGGTTATATCTTGCAATAGATAATTACTTGGTGCAATAGATTAATGGTGTCTTTTTATTGTTTCCAACGATTTACTCATCCATTGCAACAGGTCGGTTATATGTTGCAACAGATAACATACCTGGTGCAACAGATGTGTAATCTATTTTTACTATTTATAATGAATTACTCATCCATTGCAACAGATTGGTTATATATTGCAACAGATAAACTACCTGGTGCAAAAAATTAGTGATCTATTTTTACTGTTTACAACTGATTACTCATCCTTGCAATAGGTTGGTTATATGTTGCAACAGATAAACTACCTGGAACAACATATTAGAGATCTATTTTTATTATTTCCAATGGTTTATTCATCCGTTGCAACAGATCAGTTATATATTGCAACAGATAACATACCTGGTACAACAGATGTGTGGTCTGTTGGAACTATTATTTTACCTTATCGTTGTGCATATTAGATTTACTATTATCCCTTTTTAATGATGCATTAATAAATAATAGTCTATTTTATGTTCCTGTTAATTTAAGATAATATGGCTTCCAAAAGAAAAGAAATTGAATCAAGTCCAAGTAAAGGAACAAGTGTAACAGCTCGGCTACATCTACCACTTATGAGCTTGCTATACAAGAGTTATCTCAATCAGGAGTAGAAGATAATGAACACGGGAAGGAGGAATGTCTCAAAAGAGATCATCCAAGTACTAATAGCCCTTCTGTCGAAGAGTTGGTCAAAACCTTCAGCATTGATCATTATCCTGTGAGAATGCAGTACGATGGTGCCACAGATTTAATGAGTGATTTCATGTTTAAGTCAGTCATGGGAAAATCTTTTGACGCCTTCAGAAAAATACTTCGAGAACAAAAATTGTATTCTTACTTTAGGAAAAGCTGTTTTGGGCAATATTTTGATTTGTCGGAGGACAACAATGCTCATTTCCAGATGAAAATAGTATACGATCTTCTCAAGCATAAGTTTATGTATGAAAACAAAGATAAAATGGATGAGGTGTGGATAAATTACGGTGGTATGCCTGTTTGTTTTGGTTGGAAGGAGTTTACCATAGTTACCGGACTAAAATGTTGTTGTCCTTCTCCTTCTCAAGTTATACCTACTCTGACCCAAAAAAATACCCCGCACACCCAAAAAAGGAAAAGAAAAGTCGAGTGATCGTGATGACCTGGTGTCGATTGTTGGTCCAAGCTTCAAAAATAAAAATTTAATAGAAGCGTTGAAAGGTAAAGGACTCTCAAAGAAGCACAAACAATCATTGTGCTTGGTTTGGTTTGTACATAATATTCTTTGGGTGAGAGACGTTAACAATAACATAAGCGTTGGTTTAATAAAGTTCTCCGAGGATTTTGAGGCATTTAACCACTATCCTTGGGGTTATGAAAGCTTTAAAATGACTGTCCAATATTTTTTTGACTCCGTTAACGCCAAAGATAGTCAACTTATATGGATTTCTATGGGCCTTCATGGTAAATATTTCTTTTATCATGATATGATTCATCATTTTTTTATTCAATAATGCTTTTGATTTATTGGTGTTATGTTATAGGCTTGGGCGTTTGAAGTCATTCCTTATTTGAGACAACAAGTGAACTACCAGGAAGAAGCTTTCTGTCCAAGAATCCTGAGATGGTTGTCAGCCAAAACCGATAGAAATGCAAAATTTCTTGATCTTTTCAACCCCCAAGGAAGCAGTAAGTCCAATTCTAATCAAGTTTTTATATTAATTAATGATTATTTTAAATGATTTCTTCATCATTCTAATATATGTACCAATTTATTTTAGATTGTCCATCCATGGCTTGTTTTGACCAACCGAGAGTTGAAGATGCCATTTTTTCTTAATTTATGGTCTATGCAAACTTTATCGGACCCTAAGATCATTGATGGAATAAAAGTAGAATTGTTTGGAGCAATAATCATCACAAGAAAAATAAATTTAGAGGGTGGGCTTATTGCTGTAGATGATGGTAGTCGTAGTGGTAGTAGTAGTAGTAGTGCTGCTGTTGGGGCTAATGATGCTCCTCTTATCATTTTTGAAAAAATAAGCCATTATGATTAAGATCATACTGGTTGTATTGATTTTTTTTCAGATTTTTCCACATCTAGAGAATGTTCATCATGCAAATGTCAAGACTGCAAGGAGAAACATGATGGAAGGATTAATGCAAATAATGTACTAACTGCTTCTGTAAAAAAAATTACATCTAAGAGGGGTGTCATTCCATCAAAGAGAATTTCATATCCATACACTCCACTAGAGATCAAGGAATCTAAGAGGAGAAAAAAGATACTTCTAAGGCATCATCAATCATCAACAAAGCAAAATTGCAATGCCTCTGTCTTTGTCTTGCACCGATGTTCAGTGTGCAAGGGCCACAAGAGAGCAGCATGAGCCGAAAAAGGTGAATGTACATCACTTGTTCCAATAAATAAACAGGCACATATCTATTTCAATAGATGATGTATCGGCTAAAAATTATCAGACAAATATATACATCTATTGCAACTATTGTCTAACCTGTTACATCAAATACGTTATCTATTACAATAGATGGGTCTTATGTTGCAATAGATAGGTCATCTATTCAAAATTATTGTGTTACTCTGATTTACCTGTTTGAATTTATCCCAACAGATGATCCATCTGTTGCAACATAAGGCTCTTCTGTTGCAACAGATGGACAATCTATTGTATATCTGTAATTAACATTGAAAATTCTGGCTTTCCAGGTGGATGTCATAGTAGAAGCCACTGCTGAAGAGCATAATATTATAGTTGATAATCCATCAACTGCTTCCAAAAAATAAGAAAAAGTGGAACCTGTTAGATCGAGAGAATGGAAGAATTACCCATTTGAAAGGTTCAACATCTCGAACGAGGCTCTACAAAAACTAACACAGTTGATCAATGACTATTCAGAATGGATTGCCGATTGGCTGTTAAAGTATCATGAGACAGGTACATAAATTATTTTTTTAAAGATATTGGTTTATACTATTCTTGTTTTAAGAACGTGACATTAACACATATAAATCATTATGTAGAAAACAAAATGATGAACGCTACAAAGTGAACGAATCGAGTCTTGGTTTTGATATGTTCAAATTTGTTGTTGCACATCTCGGAATGAAGAATTGGTTTTATTTGATGTCACAGACCCAAACTTGCTGGAATGATGAGGTTTAAATGTCATACGTATTACTATTAATTAATACTTTATTTAATTGCGTTTGCATATTAATTTTTTCATCATATAATCCAAAATGTTTGATAATATGTGCAGCACATCGATGTCATTTTTTACTACCTCCAAAAGAAGGCCAAGTTGCAAACACAAGAAGAATATAGATACACGACAGATAATTGTTTATACAAAGTTTACATCAATAATGCCTATGATAGGTATTGTCAACAACAACCGGAAGTTTCCCAAAATGAGGAACGCTTAATCAACATCATCAAAGGTTTTAGCATTTTGGCTGGTTTACCTAGGCATTTGTTCAATGAAGTATACATCCCAATCAATTGTGGTGATGAATTCCATTGGGTGTTAGTTGTCGTTATTCTAAAAAAGAGGCACATCCGAGTTTATGAATCGATGTCGATAATGAGACATTGCGGTCCTTCGTCTGAGATACAAAAGCTGGCCAAAATATTACTTACTTACCTTGATATGAGTTACTTTTTGGATCAAAAGGTTCATACTGATTGGTTGATAATTGAAGCATACCGGGATAAAATGAGTAATCCATTTGATGTATAATATGTTGAAGGAATTTCTTAACAAACCATTGGTAGCCTGTAAGTATAAGTGTCATGATTTAGTTTCATTGTATAAATTTCACAACGCTTGCATGAACTGCAAGATATGGATTATCTGTTTTTTTAAAATACAGGACTTGCAGTCTTTTTGTTGCAGCTTACGCTGAGTATTTGAGCGATGGATTGCAAGTACCAAATGATGGACTTGATGCCGGATTACTCCGCAAAAGATATGCTGCTGTTTTATGGAAATACGGAGAAGCAAAAGCTCAGAAGCTGTACGCAAGCGACATTATAGATCTACGATGACTAAAGTAAATTCTGTAACACCGAATGAAGAACAACTTGTCCATATTGATTAGATCTTTATAGCTTGAGTTCTTCAATGTAGCAACCTATCCTACTTGGTTTAACTTGTTGATTTATTTGTAGAGTAGATCATTTGTACCCATAATAATTTTTTTTATATTTTATTTATTTGTTGAGTTATTTCATGTAATTTTTGAAGGCTTCGACTTATTTTATGCTGTCTATGAATATGATTTAGTCCTTAGTTTTGAACATGTTAATTGAAATAGAATACTAGAGTCAAATATCGCAATAGATAATATATCTGCTGCAACAGACGACATATATTATCAAATAGATTTAGATATATGTTGCAACATAAGATGCAACACGTAGATCATCTGCTAGAAATTATATAATAGGTCTTCCTACTTTCTTGATTTTTTCTAATAGATTATCTATCAGTTGCAACAGATAGATTATATATTATAACTGATTAGATATCTGTTGTGACAGATAGACTGGGATACATCTATTAATGCAAAAGATGACCAACCTATTCCAACATATAATCAATCTGTCATAATAGCTATTATATCTATTACAACATATATAAAATTTGTTGCATCATAAAACTTAAACTTGGTCAGACCTAAAAATTATTTCCACTACATGTAAAGTGAAGTGGCTTGAAATGAAAAATTTTTATCGTGTTCGTTTCTGTCTTTGTACGTATTCTTTTTTATACATAGGCTCCAACCATTTAGTTAGTACCCCATAAGAATAGACCTATTGCATTTTTCTCACAACGGCACCGCACATATCGGTCATTTCTGTGCTGGTCAGCAAACACTCGATGTATGAAAGTGAGTACAGCCCGCACGCTGCATCGGTTTTATTTTTTGGGAGCTCGATGTTCTTATTTTAAACTTCAAAATATCATGATTCCTTCATCAAGACTTTAGCCGACAAATGATCCATCAGCTTACTCTGCGTCAACAACCTCGGCAACAACTTTAAGAGTGACTGCATGTGAGCTAAAATGTGTCCTCACTGAAGATAGGTAAGTTGTAGTCATAAACCTTAATCTTTACCTCATAGAGTAGTATCTCAACAGTGAGAAAATGTTTGACTTCCACGTTCATGAATGCAAAGATTCTTTTTACCTTGGTCTAGCTCTTACCGTGCGGATATGACCTCTTCCATCTAACATATTTAATCACTTCTTCATCCCATTGGAACATAGAAACTAACTTATCAAATCCCGAGCCACCGAAATCAGCTAGCTTACAGAGATCAGCGTACCTATCCTTAAAATTATTGTAGAATATGAGGTCTATTATCCTATTGGCAGCATCATGAGCATCCGGGTACGCTAATTGCCTGCCCCTTATGAGGCAGAGAATTTCATCAACATACTGTGGTATAAGAAGATAATTTTTAAATAGGTTAGTAATTATAAAGAATAAAAACACAGTGGAAAGGATTCGATGCAGAGGGTTCTTTGAATCAGTTCACAGATTACCCAGCCAACGCAACTTATGCAACAAATGTGCATTATGTTAAAATAGAATACCAAGCTGTTGCAATATATTACACATCTGTTGCCTAGATTCTTCCTCGTGGAGTAGATTTGAAGGCTAGGTTAGCAAAAGTAAACTTACATTGTCGTCGTACCACACACGCATATTTGTCATATTCATGAAATCTTTGGTGGCAAATGAATGCATGGTGCATTATTTTTGAACCTTCGTCCTGCCATTCATGATTTCTTGCAGTTCCTTCTTATTCTCCTTGCTAAGTGCCACGAATATCTCCACCTTCTTCAACGGCCCCTGAACTTCAACAACTCTTGGAGTGGGAGAAATTGCAGTTTTTGTTGTTTTCAGAATGGAGAGAATTTATCTAATTTTTCTTCACTTCCTCCTAATTGCCACTGTAGGAGTTCATGGCTCCCTTATCTCGTTGCATGGTTTGACACCCCTTCTGGATTTCAACTCCTCGATAGCTTCAGCAATAGCCTCTAAGATTTTTAAGGAGTTTATCCTCTCTATGCTTGTACACTTTGCATTTGTAATGAGAACATGAGAGTAAGAAGGGGTGAGAGGGACCACTGTAAGGGTGGGAGGGACCGGTGTAGGGGTGAGAGGGACCTGTGTAAGGGGTGTTTTCAAAAGTATTTATTTTTTACTGAGCACCAACATGCTCATAATCATGACTGGCAGCAGCAACAACACTAGGATGGCGGCCACCATCACAAATAACTCCATCAGCAACACCTTCAGAAGAAGTACCCAAATCTGTTGCAGTTTGAGGTTGGTCGTGAAGAGCTTCAACATTAGGCTGACCTTTCCTAACTGCTCTTCTTATGGATGTTTCTCCAGCCAATTCCTTCTTTATTAACTCTACTGTTAGGTCTTTTTTTGTATCAACAAGACCTAGAGTAAGAAAAGAAGTCATCCCTAGCTCATCATCGGTAGGCACGATCCAAGGATGCATAACCTATAAAAAAAGGCATTTAAATCATATAACAATAATTTGCAATCAGTTGGGTTACATGGATGTTAACACAATTAACTTATGCAACAGACGATCTAGCTGCCGCAACAGCTGATCTGTATATCACAACAAATTAATAATATATTGCATTAGATTACACATCTGTTGCATAATTTGCATCAGATGGGTAATCTGTTGAGTCAGATTCAGAGAACCAAAGAAATAGATGGTTAATCTGTTATAAAATACGGATTGTCTATCACGACATATTACCCATCTGTTGCACCAGTTATAGTTGATGGGTAGTCTGTTGTTACAGATGGAACATCTGTTTCAATATCTTTCTTTAAGGCAAATTATTTTAGTTTAAAGAAGATGTACTGAATCATCCAGAGGGTTAAATAGATCAGTGTCCTGCTAAATATTTTTTTAGCCTCCCTTTATAGCCGCCAACCACCTAAGGATCCTTAGATGAGAAACCTTATTCGGGTAATCCTTGAACTACTTTCGTAGGGGAGGAATGACTTCACATGTCCAAGCCTAAAAAAATATAAATAGGAAGCAAGCAAAAAAAAAGTCATAATAAGTATATTCATTATAAATTAATGGATGAGTAAAACTAGTGATCAATTTTACCATGAAAGCCCAAGCAAAACCTTATAATGTGATTGTTCCTGTGGATAACATTGTTAGTAAATATTGGATAGTCAAGTAGTAGCTGTCATATCCCCAGGAATAGTAGTTGAATTTGTCAAAATCATCAGCAAGCGCCAATAACTCATCTTTTATGATTTTCCTGACGTCTCTTTCCAATAAAATGGAATGGACGAACTAAACTAAGCACAATTTCTCCCTGCAGTGCTTTTGTATGCCTTTATCCTCGAGATCTGCCATCAAATCTGCCACTTTATAGCTACTGCATCCAATAATATCCAACGACCCATCTTTTTTACCCTTGTATTTGTTGGATCCTTTGTGGGGTGTTTCCTTGATAAGAGGTTCTTCTGGATGATCACATCTCAAGCCCGTCACTATCACAAACTCTTTCAACCCAAAACAAATCAGCATGCCATAGTAGTTGATCCAAATTTCATCCATCTTTTTGTCACTCTCGTTTGTATCTTTATCATCCCCCACGTACTTGATCCTGTGCTTGAGAAGACCATATACCATGATCATTAGGAAACGGAGAGTGCAGTCCTTAGGCAGCTCGAGAAAGTATGCAAAATAGATCTTATTAAAAAGTCCATCTATGTTTTCATTCATCATAATTCTCCTTAATTCATCAAAATGTTTCCCTAACTGACATTTAAGTACAAGATCACCAGTTACTTTGTCAGGTCTATCCATCGGCATCACAACTCAAAACCTGTCGATACTAATGGTTTTGACAGAATCTTGCTGGAATTTCAATATTATTTTATGCCCCATTGGTGAGAAGGAGTTATCACTTCCCTCGGCTTCTTTTTTCCCCGATTGAGATTGTTTAGGAAGTTCCTCCGAATCTATCTGTACTACAACCATTTTTGTTGGGTGGTTAGAAGTTGATCCACTTTCAGTTTTTTTCTTTTAGAAGACATTTTTTTAATTACAAATAATAGAAAAACAAAAAATACATTGCATTTGATGTCTGCATAATTTTTTTTTAAAAAAGGTAAGACAAATTTTAATAAATTATTCTACGCCACATTACAAAAAAAAAATACTCCAACGAATAAGCCATCAGTTGGAACAGATGGGGAATCTATTTAAAGACCTATTTAATATCTCCTAACAAATTTCCACCCATCACAACAGATGGACCACCAACACCATAACCAATGCCACCAAGACCAGCATCAATGCCACCAAAAACACAAATACCAAAACCAACAACACCATCCATCAAAAACACCATAAACACCATCCAACATACCATGATAGTCAATAAAACACTAAGATAAAAAGTAGGGTTTTCTCGGGTGCTTCCTACTTTTTTAGCATCAAAAAACAAAATTGTTAACCTATTCTCACAGATAATAAAACTAAAAGTCTTTTTAATCATTAACTAAAAAGACCTAATTTTTAGAATAAATAAAAAATTTAGAACTCTTGTCGAACTCTGTTACCTGCAAAGACAAAAAAAATGATGGATACAAGCGAGAATGAAGTCGAAAATAACAACTATGTGGCCAGAAATGGGAAAAAAATTGATATGGTTTGAAGGGTCGAGCAATATACTATAGTTTTTGTTTGTATTGTTGAGAGAGATAGAGGAGCAAGAACTTGATATTTGAAATGAGGAAAATTTTTCCCATAAATGGATGATTTTTTTGGGTGATTTGTAATTTTGGAAAAAAATGACAAGTTTAAAATTGTTAATTTCGTCCAAATTGATCTCAATTAATTTTTAAAATTTCAAAAGATATACTAGTTTTTAAAACATTAAGTTAATGAGAGCTTATTTCAACTCAGAGTGATCGATTGACGACCCGGGTCGGGATGAACGCAATACCAACGCCAATTACAAAGACTCAATTAAAGTTGTAGTTGACCCTATGAGCTCATTCATTCATTCCTAGTTCCACCTAAATCAATATAGGTGATATTAATCCTAACTTTAAGTTAATGAGAGCTCATTTCAACTTAGAGTAATCGATCAATGACCTAGGTCGAGATGAACGCAATACCAACACCAATTGTAAAGACTCAATTAAAGTTATAGTTGACCCTATGAAATCATTCATTCATCCCTAGTTCCACCTAAGTCAATTTAGGTAACATGAATCCTAACATTAAGTTAATGAGAGCTCATTTCAACTCAGAGTGATCGATCGAAGATTCAAGTCGGGATGAATGCAATACCAACGCCAATTGTAAAGACTCAATTGAAGTTGCAGTTGACCCTATGAGCTCATTCATTCATCCCGAGTTCCACCTAAATCAATTGCAATAAAATCTGTTGGAACAAACAACTGAGCTAGTAGAAATTTCTAACAGAAATTCACATCTGTTGTAACAGATGACATATCTGATTTAATTAACAAATAGATATTTGAATCTGTTATGACAGATGACTGAGCTGTTGGAAATTTTAAAACAAATATTGGTATCTATTATAATAGATGATATATCTGATTTAATTATCAAATAGACATTTGCATCTGTCGTCACAGATGACTGAGCTCTTGGGATATTTAAACAGATATTGATATATGTTGTAATAGTTGACATATTTAATTATCAAATGGAAAGGGTTTTTTAAACAAATATTTGTATCTATTGTAACAAGTGACTGTGCTGTTGGGATTTTTAATCAAATATTGCTATCCGTTACAACAGATGACATATCTGTTTGAAAATCTTTTTTTTCTTTCAATTTTAATACAAGCTTCTGTCCGAGTAGATAAAGTAGTAAGTACTACAAAATGCGATAAAAAATGAAGAGTTTTTTTTTCTTGGATAACTCTAAAATGTGTTCATTGAGTAGTCTTATCTTGTCTTTTCAATGTTAACTAGTCTTCCTCGTGCCCCTCAAATTATTAATGAATATTAATTATATTAATTAATAAATATCGAAACCCACATCTACGTACATGATACAACTAGAATTATCTCATGTCTCCTCAGCTTCAGCTTCAACCCTAAAATTATTTTGTTCATCTCTTATTTTTTTCTTTCTCTCCTCCTTAGCTTAGGGTTATCATATCCTTTTTTCTCTCTTCTTTCTTTTCTCTCCTCTTTCTCATAAAGATCCTTTTAGATCTAAATTGATCCATATCTTTCCTCTACTGAAATTGTGGTTTTGATCCCATTTTGACGTTAAGGTATGGTTCACTATTGCTCTTTCATTCTTCATTTTATTCTTTACAAGTTATTTACATCTATTTTTATTTAATTATCATTTACCCATATGACATTTATTTAACAAATTTGAATGAACTTTTAAGTGTTGAATAAACGAACAGAGAATTTTTATTATAATATGCAAAAAAAAAAATTCTGTTGGGAGAAGTTTAAAAGCCTTGTTGGCAGTGTCATTTTTTTGGTATGTATTTTATTTGTTTCTTTGTTGTTTATGCTGTTATTGATGTTGTTGGTAGGGTTGGCATTGTTGGAAGTTGTGGTGTGGTGTTGTTGATGGTGTTGGAACAAAGGATGTTGCTTCTTTATTGTTGATGATGTTGGAACAAATGTTGTTGTTTCTTTGTTGTTCATGTTTTTTATTTGTTGTTTCTTTGTAGTTTATCCTGTTGTTGATGTTGCAACAGACGGAGCAACTGTTGGAACAAATCAAACCACCAGCAAGGCTGGTTTAAAGTATTCCAACAGACTCCAAATCTATTGCAATAGACTCCAATCTGTTAGAATAGACTCCACATCTATTGCAATAAACTCCACATCTATTGTAACAGACTCCACATCTGATGCAACAGACTCTACATCTATTGAACAGATGAATAATATTCTTTCTGTGATATTGTTTTCCTCTTCTTTGTAGTTATAAGGAACTGATAGTTGATCAACTTTTGCCCGACCATCACAAGAGGCTGCAGTAAAAGTAGGTTTAGAGGAATAAGTTGCATGCAGATACAACCATTTCATATGTGGGAGGTATGTATTACTGATAATGTTATAGTGAAAACACACATAGAGTACACTAATTTTGTGAATGCTGTTTTTACCGATTAGTCATAGATCATTCAAATAAGATATCTATAATTTTATAGTTAAGTTTGGTAGGTCCGAACTGATAAGGCTGAGGGACTATGAATATAGTTCTGATACCCTGTTAAGATTTAATGTCGGTTGTTGCTCGTATTTATTTATCAAACATTGTGAAGGGATCTAGTTTTGGTACCATTTTAAAGAGATTCAATAGAGATTAGAATAACTTTTAAGGTGCATTTGACTTCGAGAAGGCCTTTGAAGTCTAGCGCTACATCTAACAAGAACAAATAACCAATATAGTTTTTTTATTAGCCCAAGTTTATATGGTTGGGTTGATCGGGGTAATGATTATATGCCAGTAGGTGAGTTAGAAGAATGGCTTCAAGGGAAAATAGGTGGCTGATGAAATACTATATCATCTGAGTGCTATTGAAGAGGACACATAGGGTAGAAAGTAACTTCTAGTGAATCTGGCTGATGGAATTATCTTAAAACAATATGAGAAATCTGAATCAAGTGCAAATATGAAAGTTTATCCGGCAATGTAAAGTTGTCTGTTGTATCTCTGAAAGAAAAATAGTGCAGATGGACACTTTGCTAGGGAGTTGCGACTAGGTAGCATGGTCGGGATTATCACCTAGATAGAAAATAACAGAAGACCAAGCTTTACGGGCATCAAGGGTTGAAATGATGTACAGTAAGTCTAGAAAACTTCCGCCAATAGCTACTGTAGTTAAAGTACGGAATCTAAGTGAAGGCGGCAATTTTTGAATTTTAAATTTCATCCCATGCCTTCTTGTTTGTGGTTCCAATTAGGTCCACTTCTATTGACCTGATCGAAACCACAAATGTGACTAAAAGACATATTGAGTGTCATTACTTCCTTAGCAATATAGATTAATTGATTGTTTTTTCTTGCCTTAGTATGCTTTCAACATTTCCTGGAGAAGATTAGAGACTTTCTCTAGTTTGTGAATTTCAATAATTTTCAACCTTGCCTCCAGCTTGCTAATTCTGTATTCAAGCTGGTCGTTGCTGTCTTCTAAGTTGGTGTAGAGTTCCTGATCTCTTGTAAGCTCGATCAGGAAAACTACTTTTAAAGTTGTGGCATTGAAGAAGGCCTTCGGAACACTTTTTTCAAAAACCTTAAAGGATACACAGAGGGTCGTTGTGTTTGTTTTAGGTCATAATGTGTTGATGCACACTCAAGATGTGGTCCCAATAGTTGAACAACTCACTTTTATCGAGCGTTGCTGAATGCAGCTTGCTCAACCAATTTGATAAATTAATAAGCAAGGAGTTACGTAGCATGTCATCTAAACTGACTTTACCAAGCCTATCAAACGTTACATAATCCAGGCTCATTACACTATTAAAATTTTTTGACAGATTTGGTGCACAAATCAAATGATCTAAATCTCTCATCCTTTATGCTGATCGCTCTTCTCCAATATAGATGACAAGATATCTGCTATGCAAAAGTATACACCATCGCCAAAAATTCTTGCTAGGGTGAAAGGTCTTCTGAAGGCATCATCAGTAATCTCTCAATACCAAGTGATATCGAGAGATTACAATGTAGACTTTTGCATAGCACATATCTTGTCATCTATAATTGGAGAAGAGCGATCAGAAGAAAGGCTGAGAGATTTAGCTCATTTGATTTATGCACCAACTCTGTCAATTTTTTTTGATAGTGTAATGAGCCTGGAGTTACGTAACGTTTGATAGTCTTGGTAGAGTCGGTTTAGATCACACACTACATAACTCCTTGCTTATTAATTTATCAAATTAGTTAAACGAGCTGCACTGAGAAACGCTTAATAAAAGTGAGTTGTTCAATGGGTGGGACCATATCTTGAGTGTGTATCAATGCATTTTGACCTAAAACAAACACAACAACCCTCTGTGTATCCTTTAAAGCTTCTAAAGAAAGTGTTTTGAAGGCCTTCTTTAATGCCACAACTTTGAAGGTAGTGTTCCTGATTGAGCTCATAAGAGATCAGGAACTCTATACCAACTTTGAAGACAGCAACGAACAACTTGAATACAAAATAAACAAGCTGGAGGCAAGGTTGAAAATTATCAAAATTCACAAACTAGAGTAAGCCTCTGATCTTCTCCAAGAAATGTTGAAAGCATGCTAAGGCAAGAAAACACAATCAATTAATCTATATTGCTATGGAAGTAATGACACTCAATCTGTCTTTCAATCTCGTTTGTGGTTCCAATTAGGTAAACAATAGTGGAACTAATAAAAACCACAAACAAGAAGGCATGGGATGAAATTTAAAATTCAAAAATTGGCACCTTCTCTTAGATTCCTTACTTTAACTGCAGTTGCTTTTGGTGCAAGTTTTCTAGACTTATTGTACATCATTTTAACCCTTGATACCCGTAAGGCTGCTTTCTTGGTATTCTGTTATTTTATATCTAGGTGATAATCCCAACCACGCTACCTAGTCGCAACTCCCTAGAAAAGTGTCCATCTGCATTATTTTTCTTTCAGAGAGACAACAAACGAATTTACATTACCAGATACACTTTTTTATTTGCACTTGATTCAGATTTCTCATGCTGTTTTAAGATAATTCCATTGGCCAGATTTGATAGAAGTTATTTTCTACCCTATGTATCCTCTTCAATTATCTCTGAGATGATAGTCTTTCCTCAACTCCCTTTTCCCTCGTAGGCATTCTTCTTTGGCTCTTTCTGGCGTATAATCATCTTCTCGATCAACCCTTCCATATAAATTTGGGCCAGAGGAATTTCTATTGGTTTTCTGTTTTTGTTTGATGCAGTGCGAGGCTTCGAAGGTGTTCTCAGAGTCCAATGCACATTAAAGTTAAGTTCAATCGCTATTGGTTCTCTGCAATGACACTAAATATTAATCCCTTCTCAAAACTTAACACATATAAACACGAGCAACAACCGTCAGTAATTCGTAACAAGGTATATGCACCATTTTCATGAGGCCCTCAACCCTGTCAATTCGAACCCATCAAACTTAACAGCACAATGCAGGATCCTGTTTGAATGATTAATGCCTAATCAGTTAAAAACAACATTCACAAAAACATTATACTTTGTGTGTGTTGTCCCGGTGACCTTACCAGTAATACTTCTTAACTCACACACATATGATAGTGGATCCATCTACATTGACCTTATTCTTCCTAGCCCATCTATGGCTTAAATTTAATAAATAGATGACTAACAAGTTGCAATAGACGCCAAATCCGTTGGAAAAACAAATTGATATATCCATCTATTGCAATAGATTGTCAATATGTTGTAAGTCATCTGAAAGATAAAATATATTTTGAAACAGATTACCCATCTGTTAGATTTATTTTAAAGTATTTTTTTTCTTTTTGAAATACAATAAAAAAGATAAAATGTTGTATTTAGATCTGTTTTTTCTTTTAATTTACATATTCGAAAAGTCACCAATTTTATTTAATTAAGGGATATATGAACAGTCGTGGCTTTTTGTTTGACTACCCCTTCTAAGTCAATAATTTATAAATAGGTCCCTCCGGCCTCTTTTCCTTACTCTCGCTTGTTTATTCTACTATGCTTACAGTACAAATATGGCTGATCCAGATTCGTAAAAGAAGATACATATCGAGTCCTTGTGGGAACTTCAAAGGCAGTTTGATGAACTCTAGAGGAATTTGGACAACTTTGGAGCAAAGCTGAGAAGGGCGGCCCTGCTGCTGTCGGATGAAAATTGTTCGATTGACGATAATAATAGTAATAATAATAACAATAGTAATGCTAATAATAATAATAGTAGTAATAATAATTAGGTTATGTTTTTTCTTTTTTTTTAGCGTATGTATTTTCCTTTTTTATATCGGATCTACTTATAAGGGATTCAAAAATCTATGTATGTGTTTTGTTTGATTTTGTTTGGTTGACTCTGCATTTTTAATTCTTATTTAATATTTAATTATCATTCTATGTATTTTCTGTTCTCAACATGTCGACGGTTGGAGGTATGGATTGAGCACTTGTGGCAACAGAGGGTGGTGAAAAGTCATGATTCTTTTAAAAATGGTTTGTTAATAAATAATAAGGAACTAAATGATATACACAATTTATAACCGTAAAAGAAAGATTATTTAATTTAAAAAAAAGTTGCAACATTGGATTAATTAAGTTATATGATGATTGTTAAGGAAAAAGTAAAGAGTCGTGACTTTTTGTCTAAAACAAAAACACATACATTCAACAATGTTGTTGATGCATCAAATTCCCTATTTGTTGCGACTGATGTATCAGCTGTTAGAAGAAATAAAAAAAGGTATTAAAATAGATCGTCCATTATATCTGTTGCCAGAAAATAAAAATAGTTATTATTTTATTAAAGAAATAATTATTGAAAAGGTGTTTTTTTAATTTATATAATAAAAAAGTCAGCAAATTTGGATTAATGATATGATGATAGTTTTTTTATGAAGAAGATAGATTATATGTTGCAATAAATATATTATCTGATACAACAAGTTCTTTGTTGTTGCAACATATTATATATTTGTTGTTACAGATGAGTTATCTGATGCAACAGATATAGAATCTGTTGTCACAACTCAATAAAAATGATTCTTGGAAAGAACTAATTAATAATAATAATCTGAAAAGTCACGACTTATCACAATATTTCTTAATTTAATTAAGTCATGACTTTTCATAGTAATAAAAAATGTAATTAATAAATGGAGGTGAATAGTTAGATTATATATTGCAACAGATGAGTTATCTGATACAACAAGTTTTATATTTATTGCAACAGATGAAATATCTATTGTCACAGATGAATTATCTGATGCAACAGATATAGAATCTGTTGTCACAACTCAATAAAAATGGTTTTTAGAAAGAACTAATTAATAATAATAATTTGAAAAGTCATGACTTATCACAATATTTCTTTTCTTAAATTAATTAAGTCATAGCTATTCACAGTAATAAACAAATATAATTAATAAATGGAGGTGAACAGTCGCACCTTTTTGCCTCTCATTCAAATTCAATCCCCTATAAATAGGTCCCTCCTTACTCAATCGTTCATTCAACTACACTCTATTTATTTATTACATCTCGTCTTGCATATTACACCTGGACTTCCACCACTTTCTCTTCCCTAACTAAGGTAAGTTTTTTTTCTTGCCAATTTGTAGTATACGTTGTATTACATTCAGATATTCTTAAGATCTTTACTTATTTTTTTTAAGTTTTTTGTCAATTCATATGTGTTCTAGATTATGGCTGATCCAGTGTGGGATATTTCTTTTCTGCAAGATGCCGTGAATGAACTTCTGAATCAGGTTCGTGACCTGTAATAGGAATTGAAAGTAGTTAGAGCAAGAATGCTCCGTGAGATCCGCAGGCTGAGGAGGGCCATGCTACTTCCGGTTAAAGATTGGCCGGCTGACAATGATGATGATAATAATAATAATTAAATTATTTTTTTCTTTTAGTCTATGTATTTTTTTTTTGTTTAATAAAAAAATTATGTTTGAACAACTTTTATGTTTTAATTCATATTTAATTTTCATTCTGTCTATTATCTTCTCAACAAACATGTCAACAATTGGACGTAAAAAGAAATAATTTAGAATCCAATAGCAATAGCAGATTTATCTGTTGGGTTTGTGGTAGGGGATAATCAGTTGGTGGGATAGTAGACGGTGTTTGAAATAACCATTGGTTGTTACTCAATCGCAATTTCCTAAAAGAAGAAAGTTTTTAACGTGGGTCGGCGTGTAGTCCCCCTATTGAATGATGTTTACATTTTAATTTGAAGAAAAAATGATTAATGCAAAGGGTAAAATATGAATTTTTTTATCTCTTCTTGATTAATGAAAAGAGACAAGTTAAATGAGAAATCAAATTAAGAAATTTGGGACGGCTAATTGGACGTAAGGAATAATTTTGAATCCAGTAGCAGTAGCAAGAGTTGAAACATATTGGTAATCTGTTGGGTTTGTGGCAGGGGTTAATTTGTGTTGTTCCAAACAGATTAATCATCTGTTTCAATAGATATGAAGTCTGATGCAACAGATAATTAGTCTGGTACAATAGATAATCAGTCTGATGCAACAGATAACTGGTCTGATGCAACAGATAAATATTCTATTACAACAAATAACTTATCTGATGCATCAGATGAGTGATCTGTTAAAATTGTGGACACTTATGTTGGATTCATGATCAGGTTCTATCCATTATGGAAAAACAACAGTAACTGGAGTATCCAGATGACAAATTCGAATAAAAATCATAATTTTACTTACCAAAGTCACATATGAAGTAATGTTAAAATGGAAAGTGATGTAGGAAATAAAATTTGACCTAAGAAATTGATCAGATAGCAGCACTAGCGGTAACAACAACAACAACAACGGTCGAAAAGAAGAAGATGGAGATGATAATGAAGTAGAAGATGATGATAATGAAGTAGAAGATGATGAATAAAGCAACAGCAAGAATGAACAACAATAATTCTGAAGAGAGAGAAAATAACTGTGGATGAGAAAAGAGAGAAACACGCCTTTTTTCCCTCCGTTTTCTATTATATTAACTAAAATTTGGATCAAAGTGTAAATTTAAAAACTTCTGAGCTATTTTCAAACTTTCCCAACTTTCTTAATCCATAATAAAGTAATTGTCACCTCCACTCAACAATTAAGATTTGTGTCACCTACACCTCATTTTAAAACTTTTTTGTCACCTACAGCCCAAACCTCCAAGTTTCATATTAGAGTATATGAGTATGAAAAAATAACATGTATCATTCAAAAATGACATAAAAAGTATTATAGATCACAATAATTAACAAATATTTAATGACATAAAAAAATTTAATTTATTCTTCAAGTATTATCACAGTTGTATAATACAAAGAGAGTAACATATATTATTTGAAAATTAATTAGTAGAATGTACTATTAATCACAATAATTAACAAATAAAAACATATAAAAACTATGTATAAAAAATTCAATTGACTCTCTAAATTTCATCAATGTTACATAAATTGGGATATTGAGAGAGTAACATATATTATTTGAAAATTATGTAAAAATATTATAAATAATAATGATTAACAACTTAAAATATTTAAAAATCATAAAAAAATCTTAGAATTATATTAAGGAATTGATTGACCCTCTAAATTTTATCAGTGTCATATAAATTGAAACGACAGGAGTATGGTAATCATAAATATTATCGTATGAAACACATATTAACTGATTTTTTTTTAAAGTATTATAAATCATAATAATTAACAATATAAAATATTTAAAAATCATACAAAATAGAAAAATTATATTAAAAAAATTGATTGACCCTCAAAATTTTATCAGTATTGCATAAATCGAAACGACAAGAGTACAATAATTATAAAATATTATAATGTAGTAACACATTCTCAAAAAAATTATGGAGTATTGTATATTACAATAATTAACAATTTAAAATATTTAAAAATCATCCAAAAGTTTAAATGACTCTAAAAAATTTGTTGATATCACATAAGGTAGGACAAAAAAATAGCATAAAGCACGGGCTCTTGCATCTAGTATATATATACTTGTGACCTATCTAGGATGATGGATATGAGACAGTCAATCAGTGTTGCTTCTTAAAATTCTCATCATGTTCCCCAATCCCCTTCCCCCAATCCTCACCCCTAAGAAAAAAAGCTGCCCCAATATAATTGGTAAGAGATGGAAATAACAAAAGAGTTTTCCTATTCTGAACATACGAGATGTACGGATGATGCATATAAAATTTAATTTTATTGAATATATATGAAATCCTTTATTACGATCTCAATTGTTCCACCACACTTCATATTATTTGTAGCATAAAGATATTTCACATTCATTAGAAACTTGTCAACTAGCCCATATCCCACAAAGTTAGATTTACTGGAAGGATGTGCATGGACGAGACCAAGTTTAGAAGAGTTATGACACCAACATGGTAAATATTATTCTAATTGAATTGAAACGATACTATATCGAATGTGCTTGGAATGTTTGGGAATGGGTGAATCCCATGCAATAACTTCAACCTATATTCTAGTAAGTATAATCAAACAACTTCATTCATAATGATGGACAAGGACAAGTCTATTTACACACTTAACGTGAGATACAAGTGTATAAATACCTTGTCTTAGAACTATATTTTGGAGCACTATTTGACTTTTTTGATTAAGTCTGGTTCGATGTGGGATCCAAATGTCTTGCCAAAAAGAAATACTCTCTCCATCTATCCTTACTTATCCACTATACTAAAAATTGATGCCCAACAATACTTGTCTAGTTTGAAAAATCAATGATTATTCTGCACATTCTCTAGTCATTGAACAACTTGTTATGGATCTCTGACTTTCTCTCTCAATAAGCATAACATATGCCTTGTTGATGTTTGGAGTTAGTTCTATCATTAACATCTGATTTCTTGATTGCACATAAATCTCGTTTAGCCCCATTAAGAATTGCATTACTTTTTGCCTCTCCATATGTGTAGTAAACTCCCTAGATCTAGGGAATTGCATGGTGGTGGTACTATACTAGCAAATTCATCCCACAAACTGCGTAATTTCGAAAAGTAACTAGGAAATACTACCATTCCCTTGCACTGTAGTAGCTATAGCTTTATGTAACTGATAAATCTGAGATGCATGTACCTTGTCGAATCGTTCACGAAGATCCTCCCAAACTGCTTATGCACTTGTTGCATAGATAATTTCTATATGCAAATCCTATGTAACTGAACTCATTATCCATCCTTGAACAACAACATTTCACTGATCCCATTGATGCCCTAATTCGACTCCACAATACTCCTTTTTCTAAGTGCCATCTGCGATTTTCAAGATTGTTCTTCCTAAGCAATTGAATCGCATAGTCCTGCTCCAGATATAGTAATATCGGATCCTATTAGCTGCATTAGAATGATCGAAGCTACGGTAGTGTCAAAAAGGTGTAGAAATAGAGCATGACTGTGATTGAACTTTACAGTTGACAACATTGTTGAGCTTCAACCAATTGCATGATAAATTGTCAACGAGCTTGAAACTTCACAAATTGTCTATGATAAACTCACAATCATGGTTATTTAACTCTGATACCATGTTGAATTTCATGCAATTGTTCAATCACAATTTGTCATTGTAGATCGAATTTATCTTAGTAGAGAGGAAAGGATGAAGATATTATTTCAGATACGAAGGAAAAATAAAAATATAAAACTAATTACAATGGAAGAGTAGTATTTACACACTGTCAGCAATAACTACTTTCTAATAAACTCATCATTAACCGACTAAAAACCTTTTCAATTACCTAATTTCCCCTAGTTCATTTGTATACAATATCAAGTAATCCCTATTTCATTAGACGTATAACTACTGGCAGAGGTGAAATCAGGATTTGAAGTTTGTAAATTTTGTGTAAATGAATTGAAAGAGACAAGTATAAACCTATTTACATGCTTAAAAGTATGAATAATTAAGAATTAGGTCTTAAGATTTAAATGTGTAAATAGACTTGTCCTTATCTAAATAAACTATATGGATTTAACAGGAAAGTCAATGAAATTTAAAGAAACATAATCAGGAGGGAGAAGCATGGTTTCCCTGAATAGAGAAATTTCTTTTGATACCAAATTACAAGGCCTAAATAATGTACATATGTATTTTTTGTATTGTTATCGTGTTTTGAATAATGTATGTAAGTTGTAACTGACGACTCAAATTGACAATCTGGCTTGGCTTCAATTTGTTCATTCTTGTTCTATTTTATTTTTATGTTCATATAGTTTTGATGGAATCTATTTAATCTCGTTCATTTGAATCTAAATTGTTATATATAAATTATTAACAGTGAAAAGTTTTTGTCAAAATCAGTTTACCCCAAGTTTGTTGTTTGGAAAGGAAGGAGCTTGTTTACAGAAATAAAAATGTACAAAAAGTTTAGACAAAAGAAGAAGAAATGTGAATTTCTTTTAAAAAAGAAGAAAGAATAGCGAAAAGAACAAGGTTATCTATTGTCACTTAAATTATGCCGGCATTCGGTTGTCATTTGCATACACCGGATGATCAATTCTGTCATTTTCCCAATTTACTTGCTTCCAGAGTTTGGACTTGAAGCCTATTTTTTCTTTTTTGTTTTCAGTGTCTTTAAGCACTCAAAATTATAGCCTCTTTTAAGGGCATACCACAAAAATGTAGTAGCTTTACACTATAGTTACAAAACGCAATATAGATTTCAAAAATTTATAATTTTTGTCGTGTATTTTTGTATCTTCAAATACACGTTCTATACAAGAAAAAAAAAAGTGTATCTCAGATACACAAGTTTTGTTGTATTAGGCGTTGTTAGAACATGTATCTTTAGGTACACACTATTTTTTAATAAAATTAGGTGTGGTTATATAAGTTGAACACTGATATTTATCTAATTCTGTAGGTTTTTCATCTTGGTAAATAAGTTTTCCGTCTTTTTATCCTTTTCGACTGCTATTACTGTTTGTTTTTTTAGGCTTCGGCCCATAAATATTTATTTCCAATTTCTTTGATTGAATGGACCTTGACTCAGAGATTATTGAGGTTATTTGGGCTTTCCAGCCCAACTCAAGGAATAGAGTCAAGTCCCAATGAACTCAATTGATGTTGCACGGAAAGAAAGAGAAATGGATTAATGCATAGTAAATACACTAAATTATGCCAGGTATTTCCCAACGTATTCGATCTTGAATTTTAACTCCCAAATATTTGATATTAATTTACCCCCAAGTGTGTGGTCTTGAATTTTTGTCTTACTAAATAAGTTCTAATGTTTGTCTATAAAGTCACGCCACATTTTGGTTGAGGTAAGTTTTTAAGTCAGGTGACATTTTGGGAATTAAAAAATCTGTTTTAGAATGCTTTTTAAATTTAGTCTGTTATTTAATAGACTATTAATTTATATAGTTATTTAATATTAAAGAGAGAAAGTAAAATAAAATTATTTTGATTTCATCAAAATTACTTGATAACTAAGTAAAGAAATTATCTTGATTTTGTCAAAATTACTTGATGGCCAAGTAAAATGAAATAGAGGTAGTATATATGCAAAAAGGAAACTAAAACCACACCTAAACTTACAAGGAATAAGAAGTAACCATTTAGGTAACTTTCCAATCCTTTTTCCTACTCGAAGTAGTTTAATACAACTGTTATGTATACCCATTAAAACTAAGAGTTACTACTTACTAGTATCGAAAAAACATTGAAGACAAATCGATATGTTCATTAGTGAGGTAAAAATATTGAAATTTAGCAACCAAAAGAAAGTTCTTCCTTCATCCCAGTTTCTAACGTAACAATAAGAATTTCAGGAATCAAAATTTCTTTATTTTCACTTCCCCTATGGATGAAATCTATGGAGTTTCTTTCTATGGTGATCAAATTGAAGTCACAGTTACGAAGAATGCCACAGTTGTTAATGATTGGATTAATTGTCATCGTTGTAAACTCCATAAGCTCCTTGTTGGTCTCGATATCGAGTGGATCCCTTATTTTTAATCCAGAGGAAAATCACCCGGTTGCTCTTCTCCAGCTTTGCGTAGGCCGACGTTGCCTACTATTCCAACTCCTCCACAAAGATGCCATTCCAAGATTCCTTGTAGACTTTCTCATGGACCCAAATTTCAAATTTGTTGGCGTGAGGGTTAAAAGAGATGCGGAGAAGCTGCTCCGGGATCACAAGATGTTCGTGGCAAATACTGTTGATTTGAACCAACTGGCATTGTCTATTTACAGAGAGGAAGTTTACGGGAAGCTGGGATTAAAGAGAATGGCGAAAGAGGTGCTTGGGAAAGTAATGGAGAAGCCATTGAATGTAACATTGAGTAAGTGGGATGCAGAGGAATTGGCATATGAACAAGTTGAATATGCTGCTATTGATGCTTTTGTTTTGTTTGAGATTAGAAAGAACTTGTTTAATTCAATGTGGGAGAGACAGAGAGAGATAGGTATTCGTCGTCGCGCTGTTGTTAAGAGGGAATATCTGAATTGCCATTATCGACCCCAATTGTTGTTGATTCAAGATACATAGGGCATGTTTTGAAGACTTGCTCTATATTGAATATGAAAGAAGAAAGGCAAAATATTAGGAAAATTTATATTAGGAAGCCATCTGTTTCCTTTTCTTTGTAATATTAATTTGTACCCAGTACACAGTGTAGTATAAACGTTTTCTGATTTATTGAAGTTTATTCATGTATATTGTTGTGGATGCCTCTGTCTCTGATCATAAAATTGCAGGTAGTAACACCTTTTGTTCTGTTATCTTCTGTTTTTTTTTCTCATCATCCGATATTTATTTTCGGATCATACTAATTTGAATTTATGTTCATTTTTGCATTGTTGCTGTGTTTGGAATAATGTGTGTAAGTTATAATTGACGACTCAAATTGACAATCTGGCTTGACTTTGTTTTTTCCATTCTTGTTCTATTTTACATATAGTTATGATACCATCTATTTAATCTCGTCCATTTGAGTCTAAATTGTTGTATATAAATTATTCTAAAAATTACTTAATCCCACAACTTATGTTTCACTAATTACAAAAAAATCCATCTCCATAAATCTATTACATTTATCCCACTTTTTAACCTTCTATCTCATAAAATACATATACATACAATTTCCTTTTTACGCTCATTGTTTCTCTCCTAAACTGTCACCGTTTCTCTCCTAAAAAAAGGCTAGAATCAAGGGAAGATTTTCATGTTTGAAATCAACCGTATTTGAGTCCAACTGTTAGTCAATGGTATTCAATTTCAACTTAATCTTCTTTTAACTTTCTCAATTTTTAAGATCTGAGGAAAATTAAAATTTTTATTTTCATTATCTAGTCGGAAATTTTTGAGATTTTCGTAAGAAGAAATTGTTGCATGTTTTGATTAACTAATTTTTGGGTTTCTACTTTACCAAATCATAGTTTGAATATCTGAATTATCTCTTTTTAGTTTCAAAACCATCTATTTCAAGTTCAAAATTAACAACTTAGTACTTATTTAATGAATAATTTTCTTTCATTTAGTTTAGGATTTACTCAGTTAGAGCATACCGAAACAACAAATTTGATAGTTAGATTCGTTCCCAGAATATTTGATTATGAGGAACCTAACTTTATTGAAAACAAAACCAAAAATCGTAACGACCCCATAAAGATGAAAAATATTAGCAAAGTTGCAACTTCAAAGTCGAAAATGCAAATTGGAGAATCGTCAAGAAAATCCAAAAAAAAATGATAATGGACGGCCATGTTTACCAAAAGTATTTTTGATTTTTCAATTTTAATTTTTTTGTTATGGGTTTATTGTGTTTTTAAAGTAATTTGAGGTTTTAAAACTGTCAATTAATTGTCTGTTGTTGTTTGTTCTGATGGAGTTTTTGGGTTTTTTCATAAGTTTGAAGTTATGTTAGAATATGACCGTGAAAAAATTAAAATAACTCTTTGTATATATTCTGCATATACATATTTGTTGTTGCTTTTGGTTGAAATACATTGATTTTTTTAGCTCATATACATTGATTTACTGGGAGTATATAGCAGTATGTATGTGTTGTACACATACATTATTCCTTACATGTTGTTGAACATGTACATAACTTCTGTTTTGGCTTTTGTTGTGTACTGTGTGTTTGAGGCAATGGCTATTACATATGTATATGTAAAACATACATATGTTATTAAGTTATTAAACTTGTAATGAATTTCCTAGTTCATATACATCATATTTGTTATGTATATGTTTTCAGTTTTCTTATGTGTCTAAGACCATGAACATTACCTATGTATATTTCTAACATATACATGGCTTACCATATGTTGTTAGATGTGTAATAGAATTCCTTGTTTATATACATCATTTTTTATGTATTGTCCATATATGGCCTAGGTGTTAGATGTTGTTAGATGTCTATTGAAATGACTAGTGGTTATGTACATTATATGTTTTGACCATATAGGCTCACATATGATGTCTTTTTCATTTCCAACAGGGTATGAAATACATCCGTTGCATTTCGTTAGTTATTGTAACTGCAAATTTGGTTCAGATATAAAGAATTGTGCTGGTGAAGAAGTTCACAATATTTTCTGACAAACATTATTTGGTTCCTTTCTAGACATGCCCTAGTGTAATTTTCAGGGTCAGATTTTCAAGTATGTACTTATGCTTGAGATAGAGCAAGAAAACCTAGATGAAATTCACGTTTATGTCCAGAAAACTATTCTTAAGTTTTCTATTAATGATTTTGCTATAATATCCGAACTTAAATATACAGGGAACATTGAGGAACACCTGTATACTAAATTATCTAAGTCCGTATTAATGGCAAAGCATTTCCCAAATTCCAAAAATTCTGTCAAAAATGTATTTTTGTAAAGCGATTCAAGTTGGAAAACTTCGACAACAATACTGATGCTTTGAACATGTCTATCCTTTACTTTATTCATACTTTTGTGTATCCATAAATACGTGATGCTAGTATTAGTAGATCAGACTTTGTGATGGTGGAGGATGGAAGGTACAAACAATTCCCATAGGGGAAAACTTCGTTTCAAAAGCTGATTGCAACGTGGAAATAAGATTCTTTATTGCAAAATAGCTATACCAGATCGGTGGAATGCCTAATGTGCTAAATGTTTGGATGTATGAATACTGTTCTGAGGTAGACAATACGATAGCTGAGTGTGTAGGGAATGTAATTCAAAGAATTTTTAACTGGAAGGTTGTTGGGATTAAGGTCAAGTATGAGAAGTTCATGGGTGGTATGTTCAGCAAGGTAAGTAGGGGTGGGTGTTCGGTTGGTTCGGTCTGATTGTTTAATATCGGTTTGATTTATCGATTTTCGGATTGAGAAAAATAACATCTATAACCAAATCGAAATAAATTCGGTTTGGTTTGGTTTTTACAAATTCGGTTCGGTTATTTCAGATTTTTATTTCGATTTAAAATATTAAAATAGTTAGCCTCTCTTTTTCATAACTGAGCATTTAAAATTGATGGATTTTTTTAGAAAAATTATTTTTTTCAAACCTGTTATTCATTCCCAAATATAAATAATTATAAATAATTCAACATGGATGAAACGAAATGAAATAATCATAAACTTAACATAATACATAACATCATTAATCATTACATATAATATAACCTTGCATAAATAGTCTACAAAACAACACAAAACTCGTAAAAATAGTCCATGAAACAACATACTTTCTGCATAAATAGTCCATAAAACAGTCCAAAGTCACCAAAATAGTTCATAAAATATTTGAGTCACTAAAACAATCCATAAACAGCCTGCGGCGTATGCGAATTTGCTGTTAAATGTTAATTGTGAATGTGATTTACTAAATATTATATATATATATATATATATATAACATAATATTATATTATATATATATAACATAATATTATGTTATATATATAATATTATATTATATATATTATATATATATATTTATATATATAATAAAAAATATATATTATTTATTAATAAAATTTTGATTTTTTGGTTTAAACCAATTTGTTTTTTAAAATAAAAAACCGAACCGAAAAATCAAAATTCTAAAATTACAAACCGAATTCGTTCTGAAAGACTGAAGCCAAAATTAAATTTCGGTTTGATTTTTCGGTTTTTTTCGGTTTAAATCAAAATATTTCCACCCCTAAAGGTAAGTATTTAGTAATATATTTCGAGTTAATGCGTTTATTTCAATCTACAGATTTTAATAGAATCTTAATGTTGCTATTTTTAATTGCTTAACAGTTTGTATACAATAATTTACGGCCAACTCGTGAAGAAGTGCAAAGGCTTGATTTGACAATGATTGAGGGCATTGAATTAAATGACGCTGATTCTGCCTTCTCACATGATACTTCTATCAATCGTAGTGGTAAAAGGCATTTTGTCGACATACATACTCATTCGAACACCGATCATCAAGGTTTTAATGATTTCAGTACAGTCCTACCACCAAAAATCCTAAGAAAGACAGGTCTGAGTGTTGATGCATCGACATCACAACCTATAAAGAGGAGGAGGACAATCCATTTAGTTGTTAGAACTGTTGATATGCAATAGAGTGAGAAAACACTATCGTCTTTTTCAAGAGAAAATATGCCAACAGACACGGACTTCTGATTCTGGTCGTGTTGATGCACCAAATAGACCTCTATCATCATCCAGCAAGTCTGCTTATCAGGCCATTTTTGATGAAAAGTGGGACGAGATAAAGTCGTTTTTACAGTCTTACGTAAGTTTATCCATATGGTAAATAGTATGTATAACCAAATTGTGAAAACATTAAAATGTTTGTTGTCTTTTTATATGTAGGTTGACCAAAAATTCACATTTCTTCAAGAAATAATGGTTAAACAACATGAAGACGCAAATTAAAAAATGGATAAACAACATGCAGAAGTCATGAACATGTTGAAACACAACAAACACACCGATGAAAAGGTAAATTAAATTAATTTTTCGTTATTGTAACACCCCGTACTTTTCCTAGTTCAATTTAATATTGGGAATGTCAAGTGTTGAATTCAAGAGAGAATGAATTTTCATACATATAGAATTTTATAGATTTAGACCCTCCAATGTGTAGGACTTTGAATTAGCTTTCCAACGATATAAGATTCGCCTAAATTCGATACCCGAGTAAGAAGTTATGTCTATTTTAAGTTTCCATCATAAAACACCGTGATTTGCGCCCGTAACGCATTGCGGAGAAGTGTAAAATCACAATTGTCAATTTTCAGTGAGATTTCGCAATTTTGGCGCATCACGGAGAAGTCCAAATTCCCAGTTGTCCATTTCCAGTAGAACCACGCGATGTTGGCGCGTCGCGCTATTATCTAAAATGGCACTCCAAAGGGGAACCACGATGGTGGCGCGTCGCAGATGAAGCCCAGTTCCCATCTGTCAATTTCCAATGAGACACCGCAAAAGTGGCGCATCGCGGTGGCCACCCAGTTCAAAAAATGTTGTTTTTTTAGTTTCGTTTAAATATTTAGAGGGGTATTGTGGTCAATCCCCAAGGCCCCAATCAATCCTAAATAAAGAATTAGCCATTTTCCAAAGCACTTTATGCTTATTTCATCAGTTCTCTCTCAAGATAAAATCCTAGATCATCAAACTTTTTCTCTAAGAAAACCCAATTTCTCCATTAATTCTTCAAGGAAATTCAAGATTAAGGATTCCTAATTCAAGAAATCTAAGAATTCATCTCCAAAGCATCAACAAGGATCCAAGATTCAAGTCTTAGCTTCTAGTTCATCAATTGAGCTATGTGGGGTTTTTCAAAAAGGATAATCCTTTCATCCTTGTGCCCAAAACTTATTTTAATTACAAATTTACTAAATTTTATGTGATTTTTTATGAAATTAAAGTTAGGGTTTACACCCAATATGGCTATTTATGAGATTATTAGATTTCAAGGGATTTAGAATTTGAATTGCATGTCTATGTTCATATTTTCATGCATATTGCAGAAATTTCCAGATTTTAAGTTTATTTATAAATGTTTACATTACCAAGCATGAATATTATGATGTTTTAACATGAGTTTGATGCATGGGTCATTAAGCCCTAATTAAAGATTATTATTTCAAGGTTGATTGTACTATGAGCACTTTATGACTAGACTCTTTTCAGATTATTGATAAAGATTTGACCTTTTAGTCTTAAGAATAGATATGAAATCAACTTTACAGATTCAGATTACAGATTTAGCTTTACAGATATACAATTTGTTTTCATTATAAACTATTATACTATTTTAGAAGTGGATTTCCATCAGAATGAGCATACAGATATAATGAGAGTAGTATTTATCATCGAGAGGGGTACGTTACAATGGTTCCGTACCCCAGAACTACATGGCAACGTAAATTTAGATTGTTTCCACTTCTACGTGGATAATAGATATGTGATCACTTAGAGAGATTATACTCCTTGGCAAGAGTATGACTCCTCTCCCCAACATGAGGATTCCTCCTTAGGGGGACAAGAACGTTGGACTCTATGAATGCTTACATGGTTTATATCGGTTAGAAGAATCTCCCATGCAGCATAAGTTTTCAGATTTCTAAACCCTTAAGATAAAGTATTTTCTCTACAGCTTTAAAGTTTTTGAGTTTAAAATATTTCTTTACATAGCCTTCAGATGCTGACTTACAAATTTTACTTATCCTGTATGAATTGAGAATAAGAATAGAATACAGATTTCAAAACTTAGTGTAATGGCTTATTGTTAATGATTTATGATTTTCAGTTTTCAGATTACTCCAACCTTGGTGAGTCATTTACCTTTAGCATGCATGATTTTATAAACTGTGATGATATTGCTTACTTGTTGCATCCACCCCCATATGATCAGTACATTTCCAAAGTACTGATCCACATATAAGTATATGTGCTACATTATTTCATAATGTAGGTTCAGGTGCTCAGTCTCAGCAGCGTAAGTGATTTTTGAGCATCTCATCTACATCTTTGTAGTTGGTGAGTTCTCATAGTTCGGGGACATAGATATTCAGATTTCTAGTTTATTAGTAAATGATTCAGTATTCATTTCAGACAGTTTGATTCAGCTGGGGCCTATCCCAGTGACTCTATAGATTCCATTAGTAGATGCTTATCGAACTACTAGATTCAATTTTTGATTTTAGTTGCAGTATTCAGATTTTTGGTATTTGCCTTGTCAGACTGATGAGATTAGTATTTTCAGATATATACTCAGATAATTCAGCTAGTTTTTTTGTATTTATTATGATTTTATATTCGTACCCCCCTATTTTGAGATTTAGATTTAGTAAAAAGCAGCCAGGGTTAGCTCAGGACTACTTGTAGTTTGAAGCACAGTGTGGCATCCTGGGAATCAAATTTTAGGGCATTACAAACTTGGTATCTGAGCCTAATGTTTTAGAGAGTCCTAGGGAGTCAGACAAGCTATGTCACATAGAGTCTTGATCATCGGTGTTAAGAGTGCTACATCTATGAGTAAGAGACTATTTAGCATTTTAGGAAATCATTTCTTATTTCTTGATCTATAATGCATTTAGTGTCTCTATTTGCTTCTAACTCATGCTTTCACATGATCGAAAATACCTCCCCGTTGAGCTAATGCACACAGAAATGATAACTAGCCACCTCAGCCCATAGATCTTTTGAATGTGAATGTGTCATATGTAGAGTTTCGGGCTGTCTTTCAAGTGCTAGCCCAAGTTGTGACAGCTAATGTTCATGGTAACCATTAGGCTGCAGTACCACTTTAGCAAAATGAGGACTTAGCCACAGCCAGAATTCAAGATTTTATGAGAATGAACCCGCCAAAATTCTAGGGGTCAAAGGCAGGTGAGGCCCCACAGTTTTATCTAAATGAGGTGAAAAAGATCACCCAGATATGCATGTTTATGAAGAGGAGAGTGTAGAGTTAGCATCCTATAGGCTGACGGATGTTGGTTTGATTGGGTAGTGATGTGGAAGAAAAGTAGAGGGGAGAATGCAGTTCCTATGTCATGGCAGGTATTTCAGGATGTGTTTCTAGATAAGTTCTTCCTAGATAAGATGAGGAAAGACAAGATGGAAGAGTTCATAAACCTGAGGCAGGGATCAGTGTTAGTGAAAGAGTATTGCTTCAAGTTCAACCAATTATCCAAGTATGCCCCTAATCAGATGGTTGACTCTAGGTCAAGCATGAGTAAGTTTGTGACCGATGTGTTTGGGTTGGTAGTTAAGGAGTGTAGGACTACTATGCTTATTGGGGACATAGATCTTGCTAGTTTAAAGATTCATGCCCAATAGATAGAAGAAGAGAAGTTGAAGGGTAGAAAAAGGTGAAATAAGAAGGTAAGGACAGGTCAGTTTGATTATGGTCGAAATAGGTCTGGAGAAGGAAATCGTTTGTAGTTTCATAATCCGTCACCTATGCCCGCACCTTCTTCATCCAGTTCTCTTGCACCCAGAAACAAACAGGAACAGTAGGGTAGGTCATATATGTCCATATCTCAGAATAGTGTGAGTGGGAAGCCCAATCATCCTCTATGTGCTAAGTGTGGTAAGAATCATGTGGGTGAATATCTGTGGAGTTAGAAAGGTTGTTATGGTTGTGTACAGATGGGTGATGTTAGGTTCATTTATTCACTTTAGCGTTACTATTCTAGCCTTTTTATCCTTGTTTTGAGGATGATTCTTATGCTATATGTGTTGATAATGATATAAATGAGCATTTATGTGCCCAAGTATGTGTTTACAATGTTTAAATGGTGGTTTTACATGAGTTTTGATTCAATTTGAGCATTTAGAGTTCAACCTATGAAACTAGTGTTACTAGCTTGATCTAGGTGTTTTTCTAGTCTATTTTGTTGGGTTCTAATACTATAGGAGGCATGGTTAAGGGATATGATTAGTGTTTTCATGGCTCAAATCTTGATGAATTGAACACAATTTGATACATTGATGATATGTCTGAGAGAAGGAATAAAAGTCATGGGAAATAGCTTAGAAAGATCACGTTTATAAAGTTACCGCATTGCGCTGACTGATAAAATGGCATCGGTCGAATTCCAGTGGATAGCGCAATTATGGCGCGTCGTGGAGGAGCTCAAATTTCCATTTGGCAAAATCCAGTGTTGGTCCGCGATTGTGGCGTGTCGCGGTGAAGAAGGAAATCGCTGTTGTCACTTTCCAGTGACTTGGCGCGATTTCACCACATCGCGGTATAAGCCCAGTTGCCAATTTCTAAGACCTGGAAGTTTAGTGCATCGCGGAAGAAGGAGATTTTACAATTGTCAAAAACCAGTGGCTCACCGCGGTAGTGGCGCGTCGCAGTGAGTGCAAATTTTGCTATTTCATTGAATAATGAATTTTCGCAATTATACAAAGTGTGACATAATATGACATTTGATGGCATGGCACGACGCACCGAGTGGGAAAATTGGGAAAATTCTGCCCACCTGAAAGAAAACGATATGGAAACACAATCTAAGTGATTTTATGACTTTAATACTATAAATATAACATCCCAAACTCTATTTGGGAGGATAGAAGGAACCCCTAGATCACTTGGAACAACATTGGAGGCTTCAAAAACTTCTTTTTAGGTTTTTATTTCTTTAATTTAGTTTTATTTTATGGGTTTAATCATTCATACTATTAATTGGATGTTGACTATGGCTATGAGTGGATAAAAACTCCCTTTCTAGGGTTGAAGCCAAGAACATGATTATTATAGTTTTGGACTAATTTCGTTTAATTTGCTTATCAATATTGGTTGTTTGTTTATTCTCGTTTTTACTATTTTAAGGATTCGCGACCCTTAGAATACATCCATTGTTAACCTTGTGAACTCAGGAGAGGGAATAAGGCGATAGAACATGAGAATAGGCAGAGTATGGTTCTTGATTCTTTATTAAATAAGAAACTTGAATTAGTATCTGGGATAGGGATGTACTTAGATACCTTACTTGATTCATATGTAGGATGATATTTGTTGAGAACTTAAGTGAATTATTACATCCCTGCTCTATGATGTAGGTGTAAGGTTCAACTTAGGTAATAGATTAGAGATTGGGGAACCATAATCGCACAATTTACCCTACGAATCAACAACCAAGATAAGCGAGTTAACAAATGAACTCTAATAGCATAATATGATTGTTCAGAGTGCTTCAACCCTGGGTTTTCTCCTATTAATTGTTACAAGATCTTTACTTTACACATTATTTAATTTACTTGCAATATACAAATTTAATTCTCTCTTTTGTTTATTCTCGCATCAAGTGAATCTAAATTGTGAACTGAAATCAAATTGTTGCCAAATATAGTCTCTATGGGATTGATAACTCGACTTTCTTGAAGGCCACTATATTACTTGGTAGACCATGTACACTTGCGTGTGTGCTTGGGCGCTATCAAGTTTTTGGTGACGTTCTGGGGATTTGTTATTTAGCAATTGTTTATTTTAGTTTGACTTTTAGATTTATTTGGTGTTTTTACACTTGGTCTTGGTTTTGTCTTTGCAGGGAACAAGTTTTAAAGTTTATAAGCTGGCAAGGGATCGTGATTTGGTAGAACCAAGCCTGGAAACCGAGTAACTTTACCATTAACGCAGGATAAAAGCAATCCTTCTTCCCAGAATTCCACAAATCCAAGAAGATCAAGATAATACTGTTCCTATGGCTTAACAAAAAACATCTAGTAGGAAGGTTAGGTAAGTGGTAGTTCCACTTCTAATGAACTTGACTTCCCCAATTTAAAGATCGACAGCTGGGGGGAATTTTGAGTTGAAATACGACATGGTGCAGCTTCTTATTAGCAGTAGACAATTTGCAGGGCTTTCACACGAGGATCCACATGTCCATTTGCATACCTTCATTGAGCTTACAGATACATTTACTTCAACCAGAGTGACTCCAGATTATGTGAGGCTGACGTTCTTCCCCTATTCCCTTATTGGGGAAGCTAAAAGGTGGTTGAATACAAAGACGGCCAATTCAATCACAACATGGGATGACTTAGTTAGAAGATTCCTTATCAGGTTCTTTCTATCAGGCAAGATTGCGAGACTCCACAGTAGATAGTGAGCTTCAACTAGAAGCTTGATGAAAATCCATATCATCTTCGAAATGCTTCAAGGCCCTTCTTCGGGATTATCTACACCACCAATAGTCGAATGAGATACTTTCTCATACTTTTGTAGAAGCTCTCGCTCATAATACAAAGATTTTGCTAGATTTAGCCCAGAGAAATTTAGAGTTGCAGGTTAGGCAGATACAACAAGGGTTAAATACTAGGCCATAAGGCAGTTCGCCCGTTGATACAGAAAATCCAAAATAAATCATGGTAATCACCTTGAGGAGTGGTAAAGAGCTTCATGAAGAACCTCCCAAGGCAACAAATGAGGTAGATGCTGAGGTGGTGACCCAACAGGTTTCTAATAGAGGTGCTAAAAATTCAAGGAAGTCTGAGTAGTTGAAGTAAAGATTTGCTGAAGAAGAAGTGAAAAAGAGGCTGCCACTACCCTTCCCTCAAAAGTACATAAAAGCGAAGGAGGATGTATTATTCAAAAAGTTTATTGACACATTCAGAGAGTTGCATATTAATCTACCTTTGCTAGATGTTCTATAAAGTATGCCTAAATATGCAAAGTACTTGAGGGATGTGGTGGCGAAGAAGGTGAAACTGCAAGATGTGGGAGCTATAACACTCACTAAAGAGTGTAGTGCGGTAATGACACAAAAAATTCCTAATTGAAAGATCAAGGGAAGTTTGATATCCCTATTCACATTGGGGTAAAAGAAGTCCATGCATTGAGTGACTTAGGGGCAAGCATAAATTTAATGCCCCTATCATTGTTTAGAAAATTAGGCTTGGGAGAGCCTAAACTGACATAAGTAGTAATGCAGCTAGCAGACAGATCTATAGCATATCCGAATGGAATCATTGAGGATGTCATCATAAAGGTTGTTAAATTTGTTATTCCTACTGACATTTTTGTTCTTGATTTTGTGGCAGACGAACAGGTATCAATTATTTTGGGGCATCCAATCTTATTAACCGGAGGGGCTTTAATTGATGTTAGAGAAGAAACACTCAAGATAAGGGTAGATGATGAAGAGGTGGTATTTGATGCTTACAAGGCCCCTATTGAAAATCCCTTATATAAAGATTTATGCATGATTAATATGTTTGAAAGGGATTAGTGTGGGGTGCTTAAGCCACTAAAAACCTCTTCCAAATACCTGATTGAGCGCCCTAAGATGAAACCACCAATTCCCAACATGTTAAAAGGTAAAAGAGATTTGAAATGAAAGAAAAAATGGCTCCCAAAATGGGGTAAAAGGGTGAAGAAATATGGTTGAGTTGATATGGGTCGTGCCGTGACACTAAATCAAGCGCTGCTTGGGAGGCAACCCAAGTTAATTAGATTTTTTTTATTTTTAATTTTTTTTAGTTTTTATTTGACATAGTTTTAGTTTTTGGTTGAGTCACAGGTTCATGGGAAGTCTGAGTACCATAAACTTGAACTTGAAGTATGGAAAAGATTGAGTATGGGGTCCCATGGATCCCATTTATGTGTGAAAATGCTACTAGCTAGGCCTAGAGGCCTCAGGGAGTATTTCTATCTTTTTACTTTTAAATTCACTTTAGGGACAAAGTAGATTTTTAAGTGTGGAGTGGGGAAATATTTCCAAAATTTTTGCTCAAATTAAAATTTTTTTATGTAAGATATTCTTATTAGTGCTATTTTTTATTGCATGGCGCAAGGGTTTTAATTGGTAAAAGCATGTGGAATAAGTGAATTTCTACTTTTGAGACTCTTAGGCTCATTTTTGTGACTCTTGTATTTGTGGGGTAAAGTTGAATTCATTCTATTTTTGGTTAGGAGTTTATGATGATCCTATTGAGTTGACCATGTGCCATGTGTGTGTATGTTTTTTGTATATTCCTTATTGCATATGTTGTCTAGAACTTGCCCAGTGTGTGTGTGAAGTGAAATAGAGAATGTGAATTTAGGAGATGATATATGCATTTCTTTGATAGCCTTGTTTTATACCTTCTAGTTATCCTACCTTTATGCTTTATCCTAGTTAACCCCCATTAAGCCTTTAGCTTTTTCTTTGAAAACCACATAAGTATCCTAATCCTTCTTTGATAGACCATAATTTGATCCAAAAAGCTCCTAAGTGCTTTAATGAAAAATTGAATTATTAAGGAGTTTGAGATTTTAAAGAAGAAAAAGGTGAAATTGATGTCCCAAGGTAATAGTTATTGATGTATAATTAATGGGTGGTGGAGGGTTGTGATATAATTTATGCTAAAAATATTGCCATGATTGTGGAAAAAGAGAAAAAAATTGAGTCTTGTGGTAGTAAACTGTGTCCACCAAGTGTTGGTGAAAATGCTTAAAAGAGAGTGGGCAGAAACAAAAGGTATGGATGAATAAATAAGTGTAATTTGGTTGTTGGAGATTGATTTTAATTGTTAAATGTAGTGTATTAAAGCACTTAGAGAGGTTAGTCACTATTCCCAAATAGTTCCTACCCGTTCCTTAGCTTACATTACAACCTCAAAAAAGACCTATTTGATCCTAAATTCAACATTCTAATATTAGTGGAGCAATACACTAAGGGCAAGCCTATGGTTCATTATATGTAACTTGTGAATTCTTTGTGAGAGTGAGCGTAATTTGATTCTTGTGCCCATTATGATAATGTGCATTATTTTGAGTGATTATGGGTAACTCTCTTATTGTGAGGGGCACATGTTTGATGAATATGGGTGTATTTTACGAAGTCTTTAATTGAGCAATATGCATGAGTTTGCCACTTGTGGAGTCCATTGTTGAGGCTAGGATATTTTAGAAGTAGGATTCTTGAGCTTTCAATTGCGTATAATATGATTAGTGTTGTAAACTTGCAATCTGTGTAGTCATTATAGTGCTAGCTTGAGTGTCTTGCATGTAGTAGAAATGTGGAGGCTTGTCAGCTAATGGTGTTTATAGTTAAGAGTTGTTCGAGGACAAACAAAGCTTTAAGTGTGGGGTGGTAATGTTGGGTGTATTTATGCACTCTAACGTTACTATTATAGCCTTTTTAGCCTTGTTTAGAGAATGAGTTTTATGCTATATGTGCTGATAATGATATAAAGGAGCATTTATGTGCCCAAGTATGTGTTTACAATGTTTAAATGGTGATTTTACATGAGTTTTGATTCAATTTGAGCATTTAGAGTTCAACCAATGAAACTAGTGTTACTAGCTTGAGCTAGGTGTTTTTCTAGTCTATTGTGTTGGGTTCTAATGCTATAGGAGGCATGGTTAATGGATATGATTGGTGTTTTCAGGGCTCAAATCGTGATGAAATAGATGCAATTGGAGACATTGATGATATTTCTGAGAGAAAGAATAAAAATCATGGGAACATAGCTCAGAAAGATCACATTTATAAAGTCACTACATTGCGCCGACCAACAAAATGACGTTGTCTGAATTCCAGTGGAGTAGCACGATTATGGCACGTCGCGGAGAAGCTCAAATTTCCATTTTTCAAAATCCAATGTTTGTCAGCAATTGTGGCGCGTCGGGGTGAAGAAGGAAATTGCAGCTGTCACTTTCCAGTGACTTTATGCGATTTCACTGAGTCACGGTACAAGTCCAGTTGCTAATTTCCGAGACCTGGAAGTTTAGCGCGTCATGGAAGAAGGAGATTTCATAATTGTCAAAAATCAGTGGCTCACCGAGATAGTGGCGTGCTGCGGTGAGTGTAAATTTTGATAATTTCACTAAATAATGAATTTCTGTGATTATACAAAGTATGACAGAATATGACATTTGATGGCATGACGTGACGCGCCGATTGAAAAAATTGAGAAAATTCTGCCCTGCTGAAGGAAAACGACGTGGAAACACAATCCAAGTGGGTTTATGACTTTAATACTATAAATATTACATCCCAAACTCTATTTGGGAGGATAGGAGGAACCCCTAGATCACTTGGAACAACATTGGAGGCTTCAAAAACTTCTTTTTATTTTTTTATTTCTTTAATTTAGCTTTCTTTTATGGTTTTAATCATTCATACAATTAATTGGATATTGATTATGGTTATGAGTGGCTAAAAACTCCCTTTTTGGGGTTGAAGCCAAGAACATGATTAATATAGTTTTGGATTAATTTTGGTTAATTTGCTTATCAATATTGGTTATTTGTTTATTCTCATTTTAACTATTTTAAGGATTTGCGACCCTTAGAATACATCCATTGTCAACCTTTTTAACTCGGGAGAGGGAATAGGGCAATAAAACATGAGAATAAGCCAAGTATAGTTCTTGATTTTTTATAAAATAAGAAACTTAAATTAGTATCTGGAACAGGGATGTACTTAGATACCTTACTTGATTCATATGTAGGATGATATATGTTGAGAACTTGAGTAAATTTTTACATCCCTGCTCAATGATGTAGGTGTAAGGTACAACTTAGGTAATAGATTAGAGGTTGGGTAACCAGAATCGCGCAATTTACCCTATGAATCAACAACCAAGATAAGCGAGTTAACGAATAAACTCCAATAGCATAATATGATTGTTCAGAGTGCTTCAACCCTGGGTTTCTCCTATTGATTGTTATAAGATCTTTACTTTACGCATTATTTAATTTACTTGCAATATACAAATTCAATTATCTTTTTTGGTTATTCTCGCATCAAGTGAATCTAAATTGTGAACTGAAATTAAATCGTTGCCAAATCTAGTCTCTGTAGGATCGATAGCTTGTCTTTCTTGAAGGCCACTATATTACTTAGTAGACTACATGCACTTGCGTGTGCACTTGGGCGATGTCAATGGGTCACTGAATCAAAGAGTGCCCGCATTTTAGAAATGGGAATAGGGATGTCCGCCCCTAGACCCAGGCTACTGGTGCACCAGCTCATCTAGGTCGCGTAACCCCTCCTCAAGGAACTTCATCCAGTACTGGTGGCGGTCAGCGCCAGAATCGGTTCTATGCTTTTCCAACCCGTCAAGAGCAGAAGTGTTCCCCAAATGTTGTTACTGGTATGCTTCATGTCTTTAACCTTGATGTTTATGTGTTGTTAGACCCTGGGTCGAGTTTCTCTTTTGTGACCCCATTAGTTACAGTAGATTTTGAGGTAAGTTCTGAAAAGATCCTTGAGCCTTTCTTGGTTTCTACCCCAGTAGGTGAGTTAGTTGTTGCCAAGCAGATTTATAGAAAGTGTCTTATTACTGTCCTTCATAAGGTCATGTTAGAAGACATAATAGAGTTAGATATGGTTGATTTTGATCTTATTCTTGGTATGGATTGGCTCCATTCTTGTTATGCAACCATAGATTATTGCACCTTAGTGGTGATGTTTCAGTTCCCAAATGAGCTAGTCTTTGAGTGGTCAGTAATTCAGTGTCTCCCAAAAGTCATTTCATATCTTATCTTAAGGCTAGAAATTTGATATCCAAAGGTTGTATTTACCACCTAGTTCGAGTCAAAGACATAAGGTCTGAGACTCCAATAATTCAGTCCGTCTGAGTGGTCAATGAGTTTCCTGAAGTTTTTCTAGAATATCTCCTAGGGGTACCTCCCGATAGAGAGATAGAATTCGGTATTGATCTTCTTTTTGATACTTAGCCTATTTCTATCCCTCCATATCGTATGGCTCTCGGAGAGCTTAGGGAGTTGAAAGAACAACTCAAAGATCTTTTAGGTAAAGGTTTCATAAGGCCTATTGTTTCTTCATGGGGCGCCCCGTCCTATTCATGTGAAAGAAAGATGGTTCTTTGCGTATGTGCATTGACTATCGTCAGTCGAATAGAGTCACAGTTAAAAACAAATATCCTCTTTCTAGAATTGATGACTTATTTGATCAACTACAAGGTGCAAGTTATTTTCTTAAGATAGACCTTAGATCCGATTATCATTAGCTTAATGTAAGGGAATGTGATATTTCAAAGACAACTTTCAGAACTTATTATGGTCATTTTGAGTTTCTAGTCATGTCCTTCAGACTAACAAATGCCCCAGTAGCCTTCATGGACTTAATGAACAGAGTGTTCAAACAATATCTGGACATATTTGTCATAGTCTTTATTGATGATATTCTTGTCTACTCTCGTAGTGAGGATGATCATGCAGACCATCTTAGAATTGTGTTATAGACTCTTAGGGATCACTAATTGTTTGTCAAATTTAGCAAGTGCGAATTCTGGCTAATGTCAATAGCTTTCCTTGGTCATATTGTTTCAGTGAGTGTATTAGAGTTGATCCCCAAAAGATAGAAGCCATAAGAAATTGTCCTAGACCTATCTCTCCGTCAGACATTAGGAGTTTCTTGGGTCTAGCTGGTTATTACAGACGTTTTGTTGAGGGTTTCTCTTCTATAGCATCTCCTATGTCTAGATTGACCCCAAAAAAAGTTAAGTTCCTGTGGTCAGATTCCTGTGAGAAGAGTTTTTAGGATTTGAAGACTCAACTCACTTCAACCCCCATTTTAGCATTACCTGATGGTACAGATGGTTTTATGGTTTATTGTGATACCTCTAGAGTTGGTTTGGGTTGTGTTCTGATATATAGAGGTAAGGTAGTAGCCTATGCCTCTAGGTAACTTAAGCCTCATGAAAAGAATTACCCAACCCATGATCTTGAATTAGCTGCTGTTGTGTTTACTTTGAAAATCTGGAGACATTATTTGTATGGGGTGCATGTTGATGTATTCATGAATCATAAGAGTTTGAAGTATGTGTTTATCCAGTAAGAGTTGAATATCCATCAGAGAAGGTGGTTAGAATTGTTAAAAGATTATGAGATGAGTGTGTTGTACCATCCGGGCAAGGCCAATGTAGTGGAAGATGCCCTTAGTAGATTGTGTATAGGCATTATTGCTCATGTGGAGAACGATAAGAAAGAGTTAGCTTGAGAAGTTCATCATTTGGCTAGATTGGGTGTTAGGTTAGTTGGTTCAGCCGAAAGGAATGTTTGGGTTCAGAGTAGCTTTGAATCTTTCCTAGTTTTGAAAGTGAAGGAGAAACAAGATATGGATTCTAGTTTGGTCAAACTGAAGGAGTCAGTCTCAGTTAAAGACCAAAAGGTAGAGGTTTTCTCCTAAGGGGGAGATGGTGTGTTGAGAAACCAAATTATATTGTGTGTGCCATGTGTTGATGAGTTGAGACAGAAGATTATGGCTGAAGTGCATGGCGCGCGTTATTCAATACACCCAGGAGCCAACAAGATGTACTACGATTTGCGGGAAATCTATTGGTGAGTGGAATGAAGAAGGATATAGTAGAGTTTGTAGTAAAGTGTGCAACTTGTCAATAGGTTAAGGTAGAGGACCAAAGGCTTGGTGGTTCATTGCAAGATTTTGGTATCCCTACTTGGAAGTGGGAAGAGGTGAATATGGATCTTATCACTATTTTACCCCATTTGCATCGTCAGCATGACTTAATTTGGGTTATTGTAAACAGATTGACTAAGTCAGTACATTTTTTGCCAGTTCACACGTCTTATACAACTAAAGATTTTGCTAAGCTATACATCAGAGAGTTAGTCAGACTACATGGAGTTCCCTTATCTATTATTTCAGATAGGGGTACTCTGTTCACTTCCCAATTTTGGAGAGCTTTTCAGAAAGGTCTTGGTACCTAAGTCCATCTTTGTTCAACTTTCCACCCTTAAACAGATGGTCAAGCAGAGAGGACCATCCAAATTCTAAAATATATGTTCAGAGCATGTGGTCTTGATTTCAGAGGTAGTTAGGATGAGTATTTGCCATTGATTGAGTTCGCTTATAATAACAGTTACCATTCTAGCATACAGATGGCCCCGTTTAAGGATCTTTATGGAAGGATATGTAGATCACCCATAGGTTGGTTTGAAGTGGGTGAGGTTACTTTGCTTGGGCCTGACACAGTGTTTAAAGCTATGGAGAAGGTTCAGTTGATTAGAGAAAGATTGTAAATAGCCCAGAGTCGTTAGAAATCATATGCAGATATGAGAAGAAAGAAACTCGAGTTTCAGGCTAGTGATTTAGTGTATCTGAAGATTTCAGCCAGAAAGGGGTGAAGAAATTTGGCAAAAAGGGAAAGCTTAGTCCTCGGTATGTTGGCCCTTATAGAGTTTTGAGCTGTGTTGGGAAAGTAACTTATGAGCTTGAGTTGCCCGCAGACTTGTAAGCCGTTCATCCTGCATTCCCCGTCTCTATGCTTAAGAAGTACATCAGCAACTCCACTGTTGTAGTTCCTCTAGAAAGCTCAGATATTCAGAACAACCTTTCATACGAAGAGATTTCAGTTGAGATTTTAGATCATCAGATCCATAGACTGAGGAACAAAGAAGTTCCCTTGGTCAAAGTTCTTTGGCGGAATCAGTTTGTTGAGGGTACCACTTAGGAAGAAGAAGTAGATATGTAAGCCAAGTACCCTCACCTTCTTTTCACAAATTTAGATTCAGTCGAAGGTAATACTCTTTCTTAATTCAGTATCTTTCCAATTTCAGATTTAGCTATATAGTCGTCCTCATTGAAAATTCATGCACTCACGGATTAGCTCAGAAGCTCAGTATAATTTAGATTCAATTGTGCAATTTATTTAAGTCGTGCATGCTATCATATAACCTCAGATTCCTCGGTCTCCTTAGTCGAACTAGCAGCATTCGAGGATGAAAGTTTTCAAGGGGGAGATATTGTAACACCCCATACTTTTCCTAGTTCAATTTAACATTGAGAATGTCATGTATTGGCTTCTAGAGAGAATGAATTTTCATACATATAGAATTTTCTAGATTTAGACCCTCAAATGTGTAGGACTTTGAATTATCTTTCCAACGATATAAGATTTCCCTAAATCCAATAACCGAGTAAGAAGTTATGGCTATTTTAAGTTTTCATCGTAAAACACCATGATTTGCACCCGTAACGCATCGCGGAGAAGTGTAAAATCACAATTGTCAATTTTTAGTGAGATTTCGCAATTTTGGCGCATCGCGAAGAAGTCCAAATTCCCAGTTGTCCATTTTTAGTAGACCCACAAGATGTTGGCGCGTCGCGCCAGTAGCTAAAATGGCACTCCAAAGGAGCACCGCGATGGTGGGGCGTCGCAGATGAAGCCCAGTTCCCATTCGTCAATTTCCAGTAAGCCACCGCGATAGTGGCATGTCGCGATGGCCATCCAGTTCGAAAAATATTGTTTTTTCAGTTCCGCATAAATATTAACAGGGGTACTGTGGTCAATCCCCAAGGCTTCAATCCTTCCTAAACAAAGAATTAAGCATATTCCGAAGAACTTTATGCTTATTTCATCAATTCTCTCTCAAAATAAAACCATAGATCATCAAACTTTCTCTCCAAGAAAATCCAATTTCTCCATTAATTCTCCAAGAAAATTCAAGATTAAGGATTCCTAATTCAAGAACTCTAGGAATTCATCTCCAAAGCATCAATAGGGATCCAAGATTCACGTCTTAGCATCTAGTTCATCAATTGAGCTATTGGGGGGTTTTTCAACAAGGATAATCCTTTCATCCTTATGTCTAAAACTTATTTTAATTACAAATTTACTGAATTTTATGTGATTTCCCATGGGATTAAAGTTAGGGTTTACACCCAATATGGATATTTATGAGATTATGAGATTTCAAGGGATTTAGAAGTTGAATTGCATGTCTATGTTCATATTTTCATGCATATTGTAGAAATTTTCAGATTTTAAGTTGATTTATAAATGTTTACATTACCAAGCATGAATATAATGATGTTTTAACATGAGTTTGATGCATGAGTCATTAATCCCTAATTAAAGATTGTTATTTCAAGGTTGATTGTGCTATGAGAACTTTATGACTAGACTCTTTTCAGATTATTGATAACGATTTGACCTTTTGGTCTCATGAATAGATATGAATTCCACTTTATAGATTCAGATTATAGCTTTAGCTTTATAGATATACAGTTGGTTTTCATTATAAACCATTATACTATTTTAGAAGTGGATTTCCATCAGAATGAGCATACATATTTAATGGGAGTAGTATTTAGCATCACGATAGGTATGTTACTATGGTTCAATACCCCAGAACTATGTGCCAACATAGGATTTAGATTGTTCCCACTTCTACATGGATGATAGATATGTGATCACATAAATAGGTTATACTCCCTGGCAAGAGTATAACTCCTCTTCCCAACGCGAGGATTCCTCCTTAGGGCGCAAGAACATTGGACTCCATGAATGCTCACATAGTTTATGTAGGTTAGAAGAATCTCCCTTGTAGAATAAGTTTTCAGATTTCTAAACCCTTAAGATAAAGTATTTAATGTTCTCGAGTTTAAAATATTGTTTTACATAAGACTTCAAATGTAGACTTACAGATTTTACTTAGTCTGTATGATTTGAGAATAAGAACAAAATACAGATTTTAGAACTAAATGTAATGGCGCACAAGATTTATACTATATGCTTTATTGTTCATGATTTATGATCTTTAGTTTTCAGATTACTCCAGCCGCTGTAAGTCATTTACCTTTAGCATGCATGATTTTATAAACTGGATGATATTGCTTACTTATTGCATCCACCTCCATATGCTCAGTACATTCCCAAAGTACTAGTCCACATATACTTCTATGTGCTACATTGTTTCGTAATGTAGGTTTAGGTGCTCAGTCTCAGCAGCGTGGATGATTTTCGAGCATCTCATCTACATACTTACAGTTGGTGAGTCCTCATAGTTCGGGGACATAGTTATTCAGATTTCTAGTTTATTAGTAGATGATTCAGTATTCTTTTCAGATAGTATAAGTCTGTTGGGTCCTGTCCCAATGACTCTCTAGATTCAGTCAGTAGAGGCTTGTCAGACTACTAGATTTGATTTTAGATTTTAGTTGTAGTATTTAGATTTTCAGTATTTTCCTTGTTAGACTAATGAGATTAGTATTTTCAGCTATACTTAAATAATTCAGCTAGTTTTTCTGCATTTATTATGATTTTATATTCATATCCCTCTATTTTGAGATTCAGATTTAGTAGAAGGCAGCCAGGGTTAGCTCAGGACTAATTGTAGTTCGGAGCACCGTGTGGCGTTCTGGGAATCAAATTTTAGGGCATTACAGTTATATGATTAACAAATTTATATTTCTATTTGCATTATATTTGTGTCTTTAACATTTTTCTCGTTTATATTATATTTTGATAAAATTATTGTATAATGTTCATATACATCATAAATTGTTGTATGTTCTTTTGGCTTTAATTTCATTAACAATTGCTCACATATATAGACTACATAAATATACAAAAACAGTCATGTGTATAATCAAACTTCATATGTATATTGATAATTATACATAATCTATGTTATGTACATTAATCTATATACATAACATAGTTATGTACATTACTCTATATATATATAACGCAGTTATGTATAATATTTATTATACATAACTGTGTTGTATATATTTTATAATATACATAACTGCGTGGTGTATATTTTATAATATACATATATGTGTTGTGTATGGTCGACAATATACATAACTGTATTATGAAATATATACCAATGCAATTAATATTTTGTTTATTAAATTAGATCGGTGAAGAATCAAACATTTGGCCAGAAAGGAAACAATCAATTAGTTTGTGGTTGAAGCAATTAAAGTTTATTTATGACAACTTCTTTGTTGAAGTTGATTTTTTTGAATTTATTTTTACATATATTTCATAACAAAATCAAAAGGATCATGATGTGGAATGTTAACAAAAGGAAGATGTCCCATCAAAAGAGCAGAAAGACAAAGGAAAAGCGATACTTTTTATAAATATGTCTTTTTTGTTATCCTACATTGATGCTATTAAAATTATTCTTACCTATATTTAATAATAATGTCATTAGGATGATGAAGTGGGAGGTTTTACAATGGGAGGTGCACCAACAATAAACAATGTCGATGAGATGGATATCGTCACAAGATCGAAAGAGAAAGGAAAAAAGGTAAGTTTTCAAAATAATACCTTCACATAGGTCATTTCATAGATGATATTATCTTAATTTTTTTTATAATTTATGATATATTGTTAGTTTAGTTTGTCGTGTATGTTGACTGATGTGCATGGTTGTTATATTGTTATTACGGTGTATATTTAATATATCATATATATATGTTTATAATATACATATTTAATATATCCAAATGAGAACGTTATCATAAACAATGCAATATATATTTTAAACTTTTAGGTTGTCGGTAACATTAATAAATCATTAGAAAAATCGTTTGGTGATGATATAAGGGAGGAAACTATTGTTGTGAGGACCATAGTCATGTACAAAAACAATCCGAGTTTAGATATCTCATATTGTAAAACTTATAATTAAAATAATAAACTGATTTAATTTTGTATATGTTTTATATTATCTATAACTGGATTTTGAAGGTTTTAGTGCGGATGTTGGAACTTCCACATTAAATGCTCTTATCGAAGAAGTGGTAAATCAGGAACCGAAGGATATTGGAGCTGCCACATTTGATTCTCTTGTCAAAGCTGTGGTAAATCAGAAATTGGATTACTCCAAAGTTAAAACAGCTATGATAGAGAATATCCATAAAGATCATACGGTAAATACATAAAGTGATTTTTTTTTTCTAATTTAAGTGTCAAATTTTATGCACATGACACTATTTTTATTAATGCGTATAAACAAAACTAACATTAAACACATAAAATTTCACTTTTAGGATGTTTACTTGAGTACCATTCCAGAATTTACCCAAGCCGAGATAGATGCCATAATGGAAGCACCGGTGGATGATATTCCTCTATGTGTTGTTAAATCCATTGAAGAAACTCTTAACCCGCATTTCATATTTGATAGTCAACTTTCTTTAGATTTTCCTGATATAGTTGTTGCGGCTCATCAAGCTACAAAAATTCCTGCTAAGAGAACCAGGACTAAATCTAAAGTTTTCAAGTCACTATATCTGACAGAGTATGCTTCTGGTTCAAAGACTCTTGAGAATGAAACCACATGTTTAAAATAGAAATTTGCATTTGAAGGTTTCATAATATCTAAAGATATGTCGAGGGGTATCATAGAGTACAAGAAATGGGTTGACGAAGGTCTATTGAAGTGTCATGCAAAAAAATAAGTTTTAACATTATTTTAATGAATATTTTTTGTCAATATGTATATACAATTTATATTTTATTCTTACTAACAAAATTTAACATTTTTATAGAAAAATGAATGAGGACCACAACATAGCAAAAGCATCCTCTCTTGGAGTTCCTAAATTCGATTTTGTTGTTGCTCAAGCTCGGTCTAAAAATTGGTTTTACTTGATGTCTAAAACAACTTCATGCTAGAACGATGGGGTATTTTTACTTTGTATTTTCTTTTTTTAAAATTTTCATATTTACATACATATACGAAAGCTTATGTATATTATAAAATATACACAACAAAGTTATGTATGTAGTATTATATACGTACACAGTAATGTATATTAAATAATATACATAACTGTGTCACATACATAACACAGTTATATATATTAAACAATATACATAACTATGTTACATGAGGTTTTTTTAATTTGAATTGTTTTTTAAAAAACATTCATATTTACATACATATACGAAAGCTTATTATCATACATGTACCAAAATGTGTACATTTTATCAGCTTAAATGAAGCAATAATACACATATTAAGTTTGCATATACAAATAACATATGAACAAATTAATACACATATGCAGTTTGCATATACGGACAACAGTTTGTGTATATTTAAGTAGTATATATATGTGTAAAATCTGCTTTATATTTTATTTTTATAGCATCGTGATGTGATATTCTATCACCTGAGGATGAAATCAAAATTAAGAATTGATCAGGAATATAGATTCACAACAACAAACTGATTTTTCAAGAGCTATATTGAGAAGACGTACCGTAGATATTATCCCGATGATTCAGATACGGTACTTTTAACTAAACAGGATTACGCTCAGTCTGTTGTTGTGGAGAATGAAGAGGCAATAACAAACATAATCAAGAGATTTTGCATTCCAGTTGGGTTACCATGGCATCTAGTGGATGAGGTGTATGTTCCTGTCAACTGCGATTAAAAGTTTCATTGGGTATTAGCTGTTATTGCTCTAAAGGATGGACGTATATGTGTGTATGACCCACTGTGCAATCTAAGAAATATGGAATCATCGCTCGATATTCAAAAGTTAGCGGTGATGCTGCCAACTTACCTGTACGATCGTGGATTTTTTGAAGAAACATCACGTACAGATTGGCCAAATCTTGATGCTTATAGGGATAAAATGAGTCAAAGGACACAATTAGTGAATCAACACCTATTTGTAGTTGAGTATGTTGAAAACATTATGCAACAAGAATGTGAAAGCTTGTAAGTAATCTTAATATAAGTTTTTATGATTTATTTATTTAAGATGTGTTATAGAAAATAACGGGTTTGTTTTTGTGCATGGAAGGGACTGTGGAGACTTTGTTGCTGGGTATGCAGAATACCTAAGTGAAGGAATACGCGTCCCTCCAAGATCAAGGTAAAAAATACACCCACTTCTAGATGAAAGGGCAATAGTTAGCATTGAGTAGGTTGTTAGATGATTATGATTTACAGATTTTATTTATATGAATTTGTTAGGAATGTTGCATTTTAAATTATTTAGATGTTTTGTTTTTACAATTCTGTTATAACATTTTTTAACCTATGTTTATGGATTATTGATAAAAATATTTTGGCATGATTATTGTGTTTTGTACATGATTTTTTGATGTATTTGTATGCGTGAACTAGTCTACTTATACATAGAATTATTGTTTCTTCAAAATAAATTATCGTATTTTTTCGTTTGTGTGTATATGCATACATATACATATGTTTACACATTGATAAGGACAATCAGATGAATAGTTTTCGACAAGTTTGAAAAAATCCAGCAATGCAGATTTTTGACTGTGCGTTTATGTCATCATATGCATAGTACTTCTATATTAATAACACATTCATTTTTATATCTGTAATATACATAGCATTTCTATATATGATTTATTTACATAGTATTATTGTATCCATTGTATCTATTTGATGTTCATTACTATGCATATATAGGTCCACATATACATAGGATTAAAACTTTACATACATAAATAAATAGAAAGTTTCCAACAATATTGTAAAAACAACTACACGGTATATACTTTTAAATGAGTGTATATGTCCTCATATACATAGCATTTGAGTCTACAAAACACAATCATTATTTTGACATAACTTGATTCATTCAAACATAACAAGTAGACAAAGAAGTTTTACTGTAATTTATTTTTTTTCTTTCACACTATTTTGTGATTCATATTAGACTCTTAAATTTTGTATCCGTGTACATGTACTAATATAGATAGAATATTTTGTCATCTATAATTACTACAAATATATTCAGTATATATGTAAACATTTAAATATACATTTGCTTAACTTTTTACAAATAAACAAGCATGAAGTCATTATCTCAGCAAATAAATACATAAAAAAAATGGTAAACTAATTATCCCAGCAAACACATACACAACACAAATGAGAAAAAAAATACATAAAAAAATGATAAACTGAAGAAAAATCTTATTTATTTCAAGGTTAAAATAACAAACTAAAAATGTTCAATGAAGTCATTACTAAAAAATGGATAACGATAATCGAGTGATTAATTTTCAAGAGTTTATGAAAACTAAAACTTAGTTCTCCTTTGGGAAGAAATTGCAGGAATGTTTATTGTGCCCTTCATTTTCGCAACGTTCACAACGATTTGTGCTTGATGAAAGTGTTTCACTGGATTTTTTTTCTCCCTTTCTGCGGTCTTTCAAGAAGTATTTTGTATATCGGAGGCAACACATTTTCACCCTTTCCAGTGGTTTCTTCCTCATCTACACTATTAGGAACATTCCAGTCTTTCTTATCTAGCATTGAAATAATTGGAACTTTATAAGTTTTCACCAAAGTGGCTAGTTTGTAGTATTCAGAATAATATGGACCAAAATCTTTTGTATGTTTAGCCTTCAAGGCGGCAATAGCGTGAGGACAAGGTATTTGATCTATTTAGAACATCCCATAGTTGCATGAGCGACTATCAAGGTTGATAATGTATCTTCTTCCAGATCCATAAAGTGTGTATATATAAGCTGAGGGTGCCTTCACCTGAACAGATAACAAAAGAATTCAAACATACAACTTTTTCTGGAATTTTTTTTAAAATAAATATTTTACAGTCAATAAAATAATACATATAAAGTAACAGTAAAAAAAATCACAAAATTGATACATACCGTCATCCTCAAATCTTTCACACCATTGTGAGTTAAAATTTCATTGAATCTACGACCCAAAGTCATACTTGTATTAGAAGCTATCTCACTGTTTTTACAATTCCAAGATCAAAATAACATTCTCACCTCTTCTAAGAATCCATATATTAACAATTTCTGGGCCTCCACCAAACACCCATTAATACACTCAGCAATATTTGAACTCATCATCCGACTTCTGTTTACCGGTGAATGACACCTAATCCACTTTTCATATTCAGCTTCTTGTAGATATTTTTCACTCTCAGATTAGCCTTTTCATTCTTTGCCATTAGGTAGTCAAAATCATCTTTTCTGTAAGCCTTAGACATTGAATAATACAAATCGCTAATACTTTCTTTGCTCTTACAAAAGTAACCACACACATTTTTTAAGAGATGCCAAATACATGCAAGGTGTGGGATATTTGAATATACAACACTAACTGATTTATAATACTTTCGTTCCTATTAGAGACAACACACATGCTTCCACGTTCTCCAAAAGATGCTTTGAACTGGTTGAAAAACCATGACCATGAGTTGTTATTCTCCGTATCCACAACCCCGTAGGCAAGCGGTAATATGCATCCTAAGTTACATATAAACTATATTAATAAAAGTCAATCAAAAATTCTTTAAAATAAGGGTATTTTGGTCAAAATACTTTTGTTATACACTAACATGTGTTTTTAGAAGAAATGCAAATTCTAAAAATTAAAAAATAATAATTCACATACCTGCACCATCTAGTGTACTTGCTGAGAGAAAAGTCCCTTAATATGGTCCACTCAAATGCGCACCATCAACAACTAAAATGGGTCTGCAGAACTCAAAACCCTTTATCATTGGATGGAACACTATAAGAAGATACATGACTGATTATTCCACGACTTGTGCATTGAAATGTGTGAATTAGGATACACATTGTTCAATATATAAATGTATCTAGGCATCTGTCTATAACCATCAGCCGAATCACCCCTAAGCATCGCTATGGCACGCTCCTTTGCACGCCATGCCTTCATATAATTTATATCAACACCATATACAACTTTCATTTCTTCAATGATGTCTCCGGGTGTGTGCTTTCACTTATGGTTAACCAACTTAGGAGCCATGAATACACATACAAAAGCAGTAGTCACCAAAATATTCTTCAGTACCCTATCACTCAAACAACTCGTACGATCTGGGATAAATCTTTGAATGATAAAAACATTTGTTCTTTTGTAACTAAATGCTTCCAACTTCCATTTGCAATCCTCATTGGAACATCGAAATACATAGCTGCAATAGGCATTAACATATAATATTATAAGTAAGTGTATTAGGTTATATGTTTTTAAGATTTCCATTTTACAAATCAAACATTCTTTAACAGAAAAATAACATATACAACACAACTAATTAACTATTCATTAGTAAACAAACTAAACTAAAACATTTTTTAGGTGTCAAACACTATTTCACAAAAGAAAAAAAATGAAAGAATAAAATTGATTTTATTACACAATTACAAAATATAGATTATGTATATGTTAACTAATAAAAAAATGGTCATGCATATAAAAATGTAACGCCCTAATTTTTCTGAACCGGAATGCTGCACGGTGCTTATGACCTCGAAGGATCACAAGGTAACCCATGACTGATATCTATAACTATACATTGGAATATATAATGTAATAATGCGAAAAACATGAACATGTAGGCCATAAGGTTCAACTGAATAAAAAATCTGTCAAAACATAACATCCATATGGGTGAAAGATACCCAAAACAACTGAAAACTGAATCAAATCTGAACATAAGTCTAAATATTGAATCTGAAAGCCTCTAAGTGCTGCCTGAATAAGGAGTTGAAGAAACATGTCTCCAACTAACTCCATAAATTGATAACTAGCTAAAATAATAATGAATAAATCAAATCATATTATCCTCGAATAAAGAGGACTCACTGAATCTCTGCGACTGGAAATTCTACTGCTACTGCTAATCTGGAGATCGTGTCTCTGAACCTATGGTGTAACATGAAAAGAAAGAACCATAGCGCAAATGCATCAGTACGAAGGAATGTACTGAGTATACGAGTGAGGTAGACTAAATATAAATAGGGTTTACATGCATGAACAATGCTAACTGTCTGACTGACATGAACCTAAGAGTACAAACATGCACACATAGTAATTGAAATTGTAGGTGCATGATAGCTAGTACTGTATGCTAATACATGGTTTAATGACGGATAACGTGACTGATACTGAAATTCTGATAACATGGGCGACTGTATCTGACAATCCTAAATCTGATGGAACTATCTGAGTTCCATACTGTAACTGAGTCTGACTCAATCTGACAGTCCTGATATACTAAAATATAAAGACCTATCTGAGTTCTTTTACTGAGTCTGATTACAAAACTATGGGAGGTAGTTGTTTAACCAACATGCCCCAATAACGCATATAGCTAAGTTAGGGTCCAATCTCTGCCCCAACTGGAGGGGTGTCAATACCGTGCCACTGGTAAGGACAGTTATGGGTGACCCTTAGCTGGCAGGTATTCAAAAGGAGAATGGTGGGAACCCTAAACTAACAGGTTAAGACACCTCATCAACCCCAATCTGACAGGCTAAGATGTCTCAACCTATGCTGGCTACATAGTTTTGGAACACAAGGATGGATGACTGCTAAGAATTACACCCTAAACTGGTAGGTGAGTCCCCATCCTTGTGTTCACTTGGTGCTAACTTCTACTCCCATCTGAAGATACTAAACATGATTCAACTAACTATACATGGACAGATTAACTGATTTCCGTTGACTGACGGAGTAGTACTATTATCTGAGAGTTAACTGAGATCATGAGATTTCTGAGGTTTCCTGAGTCACATGACTGACTGAGTTCTATATATTATAGCTTGACTGAGATTATTGTGACAACATGACATGACTCTAGGCACACAGATATGTTTTTCGGGTACAAATACCCCCAGGACTCGATAGAAGGAAACTGACACACATGACATGACTTGATCACAAGATTTGAGTCCACAATTCATAATATCATAAGTAGGGGATATCATATTTTATATAGTTATTCAACATCTTAAACATTGTAGGGAATGCATGGATATATTTCGTGTACATATTGTATATCTCCATTATCTTACATGTTTCATACCACCACAATAGCAACACATAAAAAGAGTGAAATTCATATTGAAGTATATAGCTAACATGGACTTGTCCCTTAAACATCATAGAACCATACAAACATGAATTTCTAGCATCCTAAGTATTTTATCAAACACCTTGCATGCATTCTTTAAGGAATAGGTGAGTTTCAAACTTGCATCATATTAAACCACCTAAAGTTCATGGTTTTTAATTAACAAACATATATATTCCATGAAAACACCTTTAGACATCACATTGAAACTTAAACAACAATCGTCAACATGTACATACTCATATCACCACAAAAAATTTACAAAATAATATTTAAAATATGGTTCTTGAGATCTATGAGTGGATTAGATCCATAGATGAATACTACTCATACCTTAGAAAGGAAACCTTGATGATTTGTTGGAGAGTTCTTGGATTTGGGAAACTTAATTCTCAATTATCTTGGAAAAAGGCTTGAATCCTTCTTTTGAGAGATGAGTTTGATGGAAACCCTAATCTTGTGGTTGAGAGTGTAAGATAGGGTTTTTGATATGCTTAACTAAAGAAAAAATATGAAAAATTATGCCTCTTTAGGGTTATAAGTCGTGGAAGGTGAAGGAAATGACCAAAATACCCTTATCAAATAAATTCCCAATTGTTGAAAAATCATAGCTGACGACCTTCATGATAGGGCATCACAAATGTGGTAATATGTCACGAATGTCATCACTTAGGAGCTGGTTTCTGCCTAAGGTTGACGACCTTTGCGATAGGGCATCACAAATGTGGTAAGCTACCACAAATGTCGTCACTTAGGAGCTGGTTTCTGCCTAAGGCTGACGACCTTCATGATAGGGCATCACAAATATGGTAAGCTATCACGAATGTTATCACTTAGGAGCTGGTTTCTACCTAAGGCTGACGACCTTTGTGATAGGGCGTCACAAATGTGGTAAGCTACCACAAATGTCATCACTTAGGAGCTGGGTTCTGCCTAAGGATGACGACCTTCGTGATAAGGTGTCACAAATGTGGTAAGCTACCACGAATGTTGTCACTTAGGAGTTAGTTTCTGCCTAAGGCTGACAACCTTCGTGATAGGGCATCACAAATGTGGTAAGGTACCACGAATGTCGTCACACTGTTTCCAGCCTGACATATTGGAGTAAAATAGGAATAACTTTTTTCTCTGATATCGGATTTAGGCAAAATTAGTATCGTTGGAAATATAATTCAATTATCTATCTATTTATAGGTCATGAGGTCAAAAATTCCAACTATAATGAGAGATATTCTCATTTGAAGTTGACTATACCAATATCCTTCTCAAGAATTCAATCGGTAAGGAATGTTTTGATTCGTTTGATAGTTGGAAATTATTTGAAGCCTTAATATACATCTAACCTACTCATAAAACTATAAAATAACCATGATTTACTATGCATGAGCTTGGTATATGGCTCTAATATTGGTTGGGATTTTTTGGGGTATTACAATATCTCCTCCTTGGAAACATTCATCCTCGAATGATGACTGCTTGAGAGGGGAGAAAATATAAACGATGCATTCACTGATCATGCTCAACTGGCACATGATTTTAGGACTGGATTGAATTCTAAACTGAATATAGCCCAACTGAACATGCATATCTGATGCATGAGTGATAAGCTGAACTCATGAATGCATGATAAGCTATGCACTGATGCTTGATACCAATTTTATACTGGAATTTTGAACACGTAACTGAATAAGCTTAAGGAAAATGGTTACCTTGAGCTAATTCTGAATGAGCATAGAAAAAATGAGGGTACTTGGTTTGCATGTCTGCTTCTGCTTCCCAAGTAGCTCCCTCTATGGATTGATTCCGCCAAAGAATCTTGACTAGAGAGACTTCTTTATTCCTCAGCCTACGAGTCTGATAGTCGGGGATTTTGACTGGAATCTCTTCATAAGAGGGGCTATTCTAAATGTCAATGCTCTGAATAGGGACTACAACTGCTGGGTCACCTATGCACTTCTTGAGCAAAGAGACATAGAAGACTGGATGAACTGAGGCTAGATCTGAAGGCAATTCGAGCTCATAGGCTACTTGCCGAAGCAACTGAGAATTCTGAAGGGACCGACATATCGGGGACTGAGCTTTTCCTTCTTGCTGAATCTCTTTACTCCCTTCATGGGAGAGATTTTGATATAGACATAGTCATCGACCTTGAATTCGAGATCCTTTATAGGAACATCCGCATAAGGCTTCTGTTGGCTCTGAGCAGCCCAGAGTCTTTCTCTGATCAACTGAACTTTCTCTAAGGCATCGAATACTAAGTTAGGACCTACTGTGGTCTCACTAACTTTGAACCAACCGATCAGACCTATATCTCCTACCATAGAGAGTTTCGAATGGAGCTATCTAAATACTGGAGTAATAGCTGTTGTGGTATGCAAACTCAATCAAAGGCAAGTAGTCATTCTAGATTTCCTTGAAATCAATTGCACACACCCTTAGCATATCTTCTAGAGTCTGAATGGTCCTTTCTGCTTGACCATCTATCTGAGGATGAAATGTTGTACTGAGATGAACTTGGGTACCAAGACCCTTTTGGAATGCTTTCTAGAAGTGAGAGGTGAACTGGGTACCTCTGTCTGAGATGATAGATAGTGGAACACCATGTAATCTGACCAACTCCCTGATATAGAGTTTGGGATAATCCTCGACTGAGTAAGAGGTACGAACTGGAAGAAAATAAGCTGACTTGGTCATTCTATCTAAAATGACCCAAACTGAATCATGCTGATGACGTATTCTTGGCAAACCCGTCACGAATTCCATGTTTACTTCTTCCTACTTCCAAGTAGGAATAGTGAACTCCTGCATGGAACCACTAGGTTTCTGATACTCTATCTTAACCCGCTGACACGTAGAGCACTTAGCCATAAACTCTACAACGTCCCTCTTCATCCCACTCCACCAATAGAGCTTCCGCAAGTCGTGATACATCTTAGTGGTCCCTAGATGAATAAAGTATCGTGCACCATACACTTCTGCAAGAATTCGTTGCTTCAAGTCATCTACACCAAGAACACATAAATGACCCTGACAACGAAGAACACCATCTCTCCCTTGGGAGAAAACCTCTACTTCCTGACTCAGAACTGACTCTTTTAGCTTGAAAAGGCTAGGATCCCTGTCTTGCCTCTCTTTCACCTCAGAAACTAGTAATGACTCTAAACTATTCTAAATACATACACCACCCTCTGAAGAGTCGAATAAGAAAACTCCTAGTCTAGTAAGCTGATGAATCTCCTGAGCTAATTTCTTCTTACTATCCTCAACATGGGAAACACTACCCATGGACAGTCTATTGAGTGAGTCAGCCACTACATTGGCCTTGCCAGGATGATAAAGGACACTCATGTCATAATCCTTCAAGAGCTCTAACTATCTTCTCTAACAAAGATTAATATCTTTCTTGGAAAAGACATACTGAAGGCTCTTATGATCTGTGAAGATGTCTACATGAACACCGTATAGATAATGCCTCCAAATCTTTAAGGAAAAGACAACTGCTGCTAACTCAAGGTCATGAGTAGGATAATTCTTCTCATGGGGATTTAACTGTCTGGAGGCGTAGGCTATGACTCTACCATGCTGCATGATGACACAATCTAAACCTACTCTGGATGCATCATAATATACTACGAATCTATCAGAACCATCGGGAAGTGCTAAAACTAGAGCTGAGGTGGGTCGAGTCTTCAACTCCTGAAAACTCTTCTCGCAAGGTTCTGACCACAGAAACTTGACCTTCTTCTGAGTCAATCTAGACATAGGAGATACAATATAAGAAAATCCCTCGACAAACAGTCAGTAATAGCCAGCCAAACCCAAGAAACTCCTGATATCTGATGGAGAGATAGGGGGAGGCCAATTTCTTACTACTTCGGTTTTTTGAGGATCTACTCTAATGCCATCACCAGAAATAATGTGGCCAAGGAATGCTACTGATCTTAGCCAAAATTTGCACTTACTGAACTTGGCGAACAACTGGTGATCCTTGATAGTCTAAAGAACAATTATGAGATGGTCTGAATGATCACGCTCTATGCGAGAATAGACCAGAATATCATCTATAAAGACTATGACAAATGTGTCTAAGTACTGCTTGAACATCTGGTTCATCAAGTCTATGAAAGCTGCAAGGGCATTGGTAAGACCAAAGAACATGACTAGAAATTCAAAGTGACCATACCGAGTACGAAAAGTTGTCTTCAGAATGTCATATTCTCTAACTCTGAGCTGATGATAGCCTGATCTGAGGTATATATCTTGGAGAAATAACTGGCCCCATAAAGTTGGTCAAACAAGTCGTCTATCCTAGGCAGCGAATACCTGTTCTTAACCGTGACTTTGTTGAGCTGATGGTAATCAATACACATTTTGAGAGAATCGTCTTTCTTGTGCACGAATAAGACTGACACACCCTATGGGGATACACTGGGCCTGATGAATCCCTTATCTAAGAGATCCTTCAACTGATCTTTCAGTTCTGTGAGTTCTGCTGGTGCCATTCTATATGGAGAAATAGAAATAGGTTGAGTATCTAGGAGAAGGTCTATGCCGAAGTCTATTTCCCTTTTGGGAGAAATGCTTGAAAGATATTCAGGAAAGATGTTTGAATATTCATTAACCATTGGGACTGATTCGAGACTGGGAGATTCAGAACTGGAATCCTTAACAAGCACGAGATGATACACACACCCCTTATAAATCATTTTCCTTTCCCAAAGGTAGGAAATAAGCTGACCCCTGAAAGATAAAGTGCTACCCTTCCACTCTAGGATGGGCTCATTAGGGAACTAAAACTGAACTATCTTGTTTCTGTAGTCGACTATGGCATAGCAGGAATGAAGACAATCCATGTCGAGAATGACATCAAAATCAATCATTTCTAACTCGACTAAATCTACTGACGTGGATTAGATTGAGAGACTGACTTGAAATTATGCTTACTAGCACGACATGAATACTGAAGAAAGGGAACTGTCCCTAAAAAATCTCATAGCCTCCTATACATAAATGTGGCACGCAACACACCTATGTACAAGACTCTACTAGATACGGTTTTTAGACTTCCTAGGACTCTATTGAACCTTAGGCTTTGATACCAAGTTTGTAACGCCTCAATTTTTCTGAACTGGAATGCTACATGGTGCTTATGACCCAGAAGGATCACATGCTATCCCATGACTGATATCTTTACTTGTACACTATAATATATAACGTAATAATGCAGAAAACATGAATATGTAGGCCATAAGGTTTAACTGAATAAAGAATCTGTCAAAACATAACATCTATATGGGTGAAAGATACCCAAAATAACTGAAAACTGAATCAAATCTAAACATAGGTCTGAATACTGAATCTGAAAGCCTCTAAGTGTTGTCTGAATAAGGAGTTGAAGGAACATGTCTCCAACTAACTTCGTAAATTGATAACTGGCTAAAATAATAATGAATAAATCAAATCATATTATCCTCGAATAAAGAGGACTCACTGAATCTCTGCAACTGGAAATGCTACTGCTACTGCTGATCTGGAGCTCATGTCTCTGAACCTATGGTGTAACATGAAAAAAAAAGCACCATAGCGCAAATACATCAGTACGAGGGAATGTACTAAGTATACAAGTGAGGTAGGCTAAATATAAATAGGATTTACATGCTTGAATAATGCTAACTATCTGACTGACATGAACGTAAGAGCACAAACATGCACACATAGTAATTAAAATTGTGGGTGCATGATAGCTAGTCCTGTATGCTAATACATGGTTTACTGATGGCTAATATGACTGATACTGAAATTCTAATAACATAGCGACAGTATCTAACAATCTTGAATCTGATGGAACTATCTGAGTTTCATACTGTAACTGAGTTTGATTGTATCTGACAGTCCTGATTTACTGAAATTTGAAGACCTATCTGAGTTCTTTTACTGACACTGATTCTGAAACTATGAGAGAAAGTTGTTTAACCAACATGCCCCAATAATGCATATAGCTAAGTTGGGGTCCAATCTCTGCCCCGACTGGAGGGTTGCCAATACCGCGCCACTGGCAAGGACAGTTGTGGGTGACCCATAGCTGGCAGGTATTCGAAAGAAAAATGGTGGGAACCCTAAACTGACAGGTTAAGACACCTCATCAACTCTAATCTGACAAGCTAAGATGTCTCAACCTACACTGACTACGTAGTTCTAGAACACAAGGATGACTGCTAAGAATCACACCTAAACTGGTAGGTAAGTCCTCATCCTTGGGTTCACTCGGTACTAACTTCTACTCCTATCTGAAGAGACTAAACATGATTCAACTGACTATACATGGACAGATTAACTGACTTCAGTTGACCGACGGAGTAGTACTATTATCTGAGAGTTAACTGAGATCATGAGATTTCTGAGGTTTCCTGAGTCACATGACTGACTGAGTTCTATA
>NC_061111.1:216163806-216291905 GCF_002878395.1 Capsicum annuum | reverse complement strand
GAAGGAGTAGTACTATTATCTGAGAGTTAACTGAGATCATGAGATTTCTGAGGTTTCCTGAGTCACATGACTGACTGAGTTCTATAGATTATAGCTTGACTGAGATTATCATGACAACATGACATGGATCTAGGCACGCAGCTATGTTTTTCGGGTACGAATACCCCCAGGACTCGATAGAAGGAAACTGACACACATGACATGACTTGATCACAAGATTTGAGTCCATAATTCATAATATCATAAGTAGGGGATATCATATTTCATATAGTTATTCAACATCTTAAATATTGTAGGGAATGCACGGATATATTTCGTGTACATATTGTATATCTCCATTATCTTACATGTTTCATACCACCACAATAGCAATACATGAAAAGCATGGGATTCATATTGAAGTATATAGCTAACATGCACTTGTCATTTAGACATCATAGAACCGTACAAACATGAATTTCTAGCATCCTAAGAACTTTATCAAACACCTTGCATGCATTCTTTAAGGCATAGGTGAGTTTCATACTTGCACCATATTAAACCACCTAAAGTTTATGGTTTTCAATTAACAAACATACATATTCCATGAAAACGCCTTTAGACATCACATTGAAACTTAAACAACAATCGTCAACATGTACATACTCATATCACCACAAAAAATTTACAAAATAATATTTAAAACATGGTTCTTGAGCTCTATGAGTGGATTGGATCGATAGATGAATACTACGCATACCTTAGAAAGGAAACCTTGATGATTTGTTGGAGAGTTCTTGGATTTGGGAAACTTAATTCTCAATTATCTTGGAAAAAAGCTTGAATCTTACTTTTGAGAGATGAGTTTGATGGAAACCCTAATCTTATGGTTGAGAGCATAAGAGAGGGTTTTTGAGATGATTAACTGAAGAAAAAATGAGAAAAATTATGCCTCTTTAGGGTTATAAGTCATGGAAGGTAAAGGAAATGACCAAAATACCCTTATGAAATAAATTTCCAGTTACTGAAAATCATAGCTGACGACCTTCGTGATAGGGTGTCATAAATGTGGTAAGCTATCACAAATGTCGTCACATAGGAGCTGGTTTCTGCCTAAGCCTGACGACCTTCGTGATAGGGCATCATAAATGTGGTAAGCTACCACGAATGTCATCACTTAGGAGATGGTTTCTACCTAAGGCTGATGACCTTTGTGATAGGGCGTAACAAATATGGTAAGCTATCACGAATGTAGTCACTTAGGAGATGGTTTCTACCTAACGTTGACGATCTTCGTGATAGGGTGTAATGCCCCACACTTTCCTAAGCTAGAAAATGAACCGTTGTTCGTATATATGAAAACCCCAATTTTTTAAGCCATATTTGGGCACCTAAATTAACAAGAGTACCCTAGTTATAAGATATCTTATGATGTGTTAAGTGTGGTTATATGAGTCACTTAAGGTAGTACAAGCTAAGAGTTTCAAAATCCATCAAGTTTTAGTGTTTGAATTCGCAAGGGTCATCTTTGAATGTGCATAACTTGATAAATATGTGGTATTTCTGCATATTTCTACCCACAAAATTATAGAGAATCGAATTAGCTTTCCAACAATACCAATTTTACCAAAATCCGACACCCGAACTAGGAGCTATGGCTTTGCGAAGTAGAGTGCGTCGCCTAACCAATCGCACATGGCCACTGGAAAGCATATGCGGCGCCTAAGTAAATATAGGTGATATCATATGCGGTGCCTATGTAAATATAGGAGATATCATATACGGCACCTATGTAAATATATGTGATATCATATGCGGCACATATCTTATGGTTTCAAGTGACTTAAACACTCCGTTTTTGGGTTATTTTGAGGGCAATTAAGTCTTTTGGCACACCTTACACACCCCTAAACTTAACCTTATGAATTTAATAGATTCTAAACACATCATAACCCTATTATCAGTCTAAGTTCATCATCCAAGAGCACTAAAGGAGAAAAACAACTAGGGTTACACAATCAACATTGAGGGTCCAATCTTTCAACGAATTCGTTACCATAAAGGTATGTGAGGTTATGAACAAGAACACCCTTTAGTTCTTGTGCCTAAAGTTTGCATTATTTTACAAAGATACATGATTTTTACATGTTTTATCATGAATTTGAAGTGATAAATCTTATCCTATGTTGTTGTTCAAGATACTATGATTATTTTGAATGTTTAGAAAATAAACTCCATGAGTTTGAGATTATTGTTATGATTAAAGGCTGAAATTTTTCAGATTTCCGTATAAATTATGCATACTTGTGATATAAAGCATAAATGTTGAAATGGTTTGATTAAGTATCGCTATAAGGGTCATTAACCCACATTGAGATTGTTGTTTTGAGAATTTGTGTGCTACATGCACCCATGTTTAGACTATTTTGATGAAGTACAGAAAGATTTGACCTTTTGGTCACAACAGAGTTAAAATCCACTTTATGAAACAAGTTACGAATTTTATCATTTATTTAACTTAAGAAATATGAGATTACCCTTAAAGTGGAATTTTCTTGAGACTTTTGAGCATATTATTGGGAGTAGTATTTAGCACCGAGTTGGGTATGTTACTACAGTTTCATACCCCAGAACTACGTGCCACCGTAGGTTGAGACATTGACTTCCACTATATGTGGAAAATTGAGATAGTGATCACTGAGATAAGATTGTTCTACACCGATGGCAAGGGTAGGATAGCCCTAACCTTACGGGGGCAAGTCGTGGGACATCATGGGTGCTCACATGGTGTACATGTCGGTTAGAAGAACCTCCCAAAGAGTCGTCCCTCATTCTTAGATTGATTTTACTGATTTAAAAGAGATTTGAAATACAGATTTATGATATATTCAATATTCCAGATTTCACTAAGATTGCTTGATGAGAGAATAAGAAAAGAATCTTCATATTTGGATTAAGTGTAATGGCTCGTGATATCCAGATTGGCATGTTTTACCATTCATTGTGTATGATTTCAGATTTTAGATTTCTTTCAAGCTTTATGAGCCACTTACAAATGTCCTGCATGATTTGGAAAGAAAACTTATGACATGATCATTATATATATATATGCATATAAATATTTTTATTTCATGCACCCCTATGTACTCGATATATATTCCATGGTACTGACCCACATGTTCGCATGTGGGCTACATTTTCCCTATAATGTAGGTTCAGGTGCTCATTCCCAGCTTTGACCATGATTATCCGAGAACATTGATCTACATCCTCTGCAGTGGTGAGTCCTCATGGTCCGAGGACTAGTTATTCAGATTTCCTCATTTACTTTGAGTCGTTCAGTTTATTTCCTGAGTTCGGGTCAGTTGGGGTGTGTACCAATGGCTCATGGATATACAGTTTAGTAGAGACTTGTCAGACTAGATGGATAGATTGATCAGATTTGTCAGAGAGGTCGTATTTTGTTACTTTCCGTATTTCATTCGTATTGCAGTATGATATTATAGAGGATGTTTAGATGTTTTGATTATGATGACTTTGATTATACGTGTTGAATGGTAGAAAAACAACTAAAAGGTTTAGCTTGGGACTACTTGTAGCCTTAAGCACAATATGACACCTCGGGACCCATTTTCGGGGCATTACATAGGGCGTCACAAATGTGGTAAGCTACCACGAATGTCATCACACTGTTTCTAGCCTGACATGCTGGAGTAAAATAGGAATAACTCTTTGCTCTGATATCGGATTTAGGCAAAATTGGTCTCGTTGGAAAGATAATTCAATTATCTATCTGTTGATAGGTCATGAGCTTAAAAATTTCAAGTATAATGAGAGATATTCTCATTTGAAGTTTACTATACCAATATCCTTCTCAAGAATTCAATCGGTAAGGAATGTTTTGATTCATCTGATAGCTGAAAATTATTTGAAGCCTTAATATACATCTAACCTACTCATAAAACTATAAAAGAACCATGATGTACTATGCATGAGTTTGGTACATGGCTCTAATATTGGTATGAATTTTTTGGGGTATTACAAAAAATGTCACATTTTTTTTACTGTTTCTAAGAAAATATATACATAAGAAGAACTATGTATATGTTACAAATTAAACATTACCTTAGCTTCTGGAAATACGTTTTTCATTGGTCTGTTATTACTAGACTATATTCACATACACAAAACATGCAGAATATATATGTTAATTGACAATCAGTTACTTCATGTGACCATAGAATTTCAGTTTTTTAAGAATTCAACTCACAACAAATTCAATTCATAAAAAACATCAACATAACTAACAAAACATGAAAACAATATATGCTTCACAAACTTTATCATCCTAATAACATAAACTATATAGTTTACAAGATAACTTTTTAAACACAACAAAATAAACATATTATCTTTTTTTGTGTAAGTGTTTAGCTCTGCAATTGAATTCATGTGTCACAACATAGTTCGACATCATTGAAACGAGCGACTTTTTATCCTTATACATCATTTTCATCTTCCCATCAATACTCTTACTATCACATATGATATTATCAACTTTGAACTTCGGCACATACAATGCATATTGATTATGCATCTATACAATAACGAGAGCCATATCATTGGATTCAACACCCTCCATGCAAACCATAACTCTTATCTCTCTACCGAACTGTATGTCATCTGAAGATTTATCAATCATTGATATGCACAATGGATACATCACGAAGGCTGATTGAGCTTTCTTCAAATTGACATACAAATGAACTCCATTGTTATTATGGATATAAAAAGGTGATTCATTGTCGTCGACTGCATAACATACGTCAATATTTTTTTGTGCTTCATTAATGTTTAATTCGGCAGTGATCGACGAAATCCACCTCAAATAACTTATTAATTCAATAACAATGATCCCTTCACTTTTATATTTTACATACTCTCTTTTGATTTTACATTGACCAGAGTACCTTAAAAGAATAACAATATTTATCTTCTTGAATTTCAATTCAATTTTTTTCTTCAAAACAAAAATCAGTAGCTGAACATTATGTATTTTGAATTCTAGTGATTGGATTTTTTTTGTGTGAATTTTGTCTGATTTTTTTTAATGTATTTGTATAATTCAAAATTTAAATTTTCAGTATCTATTACATAATTTAAGGGATGCAGTAATCCATTTAATTAATTGGTTGAGTTAATTGCTTCCTTAAAGGAAGGGAATCCGTTATTCCTATTTTTAACGACAGTAACAAAATCACATATACACAGGATGCTATGTATATGATGCATATCTTATGTATATGAATATGGAGAGAGTGTAATTACTTCTAAAAGGGTTGGTATTTGTGTTATTTATACTAAATTATTAATAGTGAAAAGTTTTCGTCAAAATCAGTTTAGCCCATGTTTGTAGTTTGAAAAGGAAGGAGCTTCTTTAATAAATAAAAAAAAGTACAAAAGGTTTTAGCAAAAGAAGAAGAAGAACAATGAAAATAATAATAAAAGAAGAAGGAAGATTAGCAAAAATAACAAGGCTACCTATTGTCGATTAAGTTATGCTCACCATTCGGTTATCATTAGTTTACATTGAATAACCAATTCTACCATTTTCCCAATTCTACTTACTTCCAAAGTTTGGACTTGAAGCCCATTTTTCTTTTTGTTTCTTGTGCCTTTAACCCTTCAGAATTATAACCTCTTTTAAGGGCAAATCACAAAAATTTAGTAGCCTCACATTATAATTACAGGATGCAACATAGATTTTGAAAATTTACAGTATTTGTCATGTATCTCAGATACCTTAGATGAGATCGTATATCTATGTATCTTCACGTACACATTTTATACAAGAAAAAGAGAATGTGTTTCTTCAGATACACAAGTTTTGCTATGTTAGGCATTGTTAAAACCTGTATTTTAGGTACACATTGTTTTGTAATTTTCTTAAAATTATGTGTGGTTATATAAGTTGAACGCTGATATTTATCTAATTTTTTAATTTTTTCGTCTTTTAATCTTTTTGGACTTCTATTACTACTGGTTTCCTTGAGCTTCAGCCCATAAATATTTGTTTAGGACTTTTATTACTGCCGATTTCCTTGGGCTTAGGCCCATAAATATTTGTTTCCAATTTCTTTGACAGAATGGGGCGTGACTCAAGAGATTATTTGGGCTTTTCAACCCAACTCAAGGAATAGAATTGAAGTCCTAATGGACTCAAAGTGCATGGAAAGAAAGAGAAATGGATTGGTGCACAGTAAATACAGTAAATTATGCAAGTTATCTCTCAAAGTGTTCGAGCTTGAATTTTTACACCCAAATATCCTTTAAGGAAAAATTACACACCATAAATATAATAATTTTTTATTACATGGTATGATTAAGGTTTTAAAAAATTACCCTACATAGTTATCTGTTAGTTATAAAACTATTTTTTGTGGGCCCCTATATACAAATGTAATATGCAATGTATATAGCAAATAATACTCTCTCTCTTATGTAATTAATATTCATAATCTCTCTTAGCTAATTGGCTAGTTTTACGGTACTAACTTATGCACGCTTCTTGAACAAATCTCAAAGAATTTTTTTCTCCCAAATCAGTAGATTTTTTGTCTTCCCTTAAACATCCGTTGTTGGTTTGCATTGAAGATTTTTTGGAGTAATTTCTCATCCCTAAACATCCGTGGGGATATGCATTGAAGATTTTACGATAATCTTTAGTTTTTTTGGGTATATAGATTTGTTTAGGTAACGAGCCGCTTAGTTTCTTTAGATTTTATCTATTTTCATTGAATATAATGTATAATTTGAAAATTAAATTGTATATTAGTGTCAATTTCATAGAATAAATCTTGATGAATTATTTTATCCGCACCCCCTACAATTGGTATCAGAGCTTATGTTGTTTAAAGTTACCAGAAGTAGTATATATTTGGATTTATTTGATTAATTTATTAATTATGATAAAATTAGATTAGATATCTACAAAAATATTATAAATATTGTTTAGATGAATAACGTACAAAAATATAATAAATTAAAACAAATAATATCTGAAAAAACATAAAGAATTAAAAATAAGGATAGAAAGACTACAATATAACATAATTGTCGGAGTTAGTAAGAATTCAATAAATGCACAAAAAGAAGAAATATCAAATTTAGAATCAACAATAGATAGTCTAGAATATATATATATCAACATAACTTATATACGTTTAAATAAAATGAACAAAGAAGAATTTATAGTAGATGAAAAAACATATGAAAATCACGAAAGATTAAAAATAAAAATAGTATTCTCTACTTTAGGAAGAAGATATAAGAAAATAGGTGAACATTTATATCTAATGTTAGAAAAAGAAGAATTAAAATTAGAAGATAAGTTGGCAGTCATGGTAAGAATAGAAAGAGAAAGCGAAGAGATAGACAGAAAAAAGGAAATAGATAAAATAAAACAACAAATCACAGAAGAAATACGAAAAATAGAAGAAACTAAAAATAATAGGATTGCTGAATTAGAAAAAGAACTACAAATACTAAAAGATTTATATGAAAAGAGACAGAAAGAAAAAGAAGAAAAAGATAAAGAACAAAAATTATTAAACGAGATAAATCAATTTAAAGAAAAATTAGAAATAAAAAATAAAGAACCATAAAATAGTGAATTAGAAATAAATGCAATAGATGCTGAAGAAACAGATAATTATGATTCAGAAGATAGTGAAACATATACAAAAATTCTAGAAAACATAGGAAAACTAGAAATTCATGGAGAACAAGAAGTAATTAATAAAGAAAATTTAGAACTAATAAATACAAAAGTAAATACTCTAGATAAAAATAAAATACCTAGTACATCAGAAATAAGAAAACCAACATATAATTACAAAAGTAAGTTTAAAAGATATAATCCAAAGGATGAATATAATAAATGGACACCAAAACAAACAATTAATTATAACTTTTTAGATTTAGACTGTGTAATAAACACAAATAAAAAATTACAACTATGGGTAGGATATAAGTCAAAATAATTATTAGATAATAAAATAGATACAACAAACACACCAGAATATATAGAAAAGACATTAATAGGAATAGTAAAATTATGGTTTTTAAACCTAGTCGAAGCAAGTAAAAAAATATTAAGATTTAATAATAAAACAGAAGGAACATCAACAACTACTAAAATACTACCAACAGAAATATTGAAAAAATATGAAATAACTATAAGAGATGAATTTAGCAGTGTAACAATAGAAGAAGAAGAGCAAAATAAAGAAAAAGATATAAATAGAAATTTAATGTTAAAACTAGCAATATGTAATATGTGTTATATAGATGAGTATACGTGCGCATTTAAAGAATATTATTATAAAGGAACATATAATATAGAAGAAAGTAAAGAAATAAGAAGATTATATTTTAGTAAATTACCTGAACCATTTAGTTCAAAAATAATAAAGAGTTGGGATGAAGCAAAAACAGTAGATACCCTAGGAGCAAGAATAAAATTTTTACAACAATGGTATAGAAATCTATGTAAAAAATATAGAGAAAAAATTAAAAAAAAAATATTAATAATAAATTTAGCATATTGCAAAGATAAAATAGCACCTCAATTTGGATGTGAAGAAAGATATTATAAGAAAAGAAAAAGACATAAGAAATATAAGAAATACAAAAAATCGAAATATAAATATAAGAAACCAAGAAAAAGATATTATGTAAAAAATTATAAACATAAAAGACCATATAGAAAAAAGAAATCTATAAAAGAATGTACTTGTTATAAATGTGGAAAACTAGGATATTTAGCTAAAGATTGTAAATTACCTAAAAATCCAAAAAAGAGACAAATATCAGAAATAAAAATAGAAAATACAGAATATATGCAGATAGATTATATAGATTATGAATTAGAAAGTGAACATAGTATATATGAAATTTCAGAGAATGAAACAGATAATGAAATTGATAGTGAAGTAGATGAATCAAATAACTGAAGAAGATATAAAAATGAACCAAATAACCTAAGAAGATATAAAAATAATAACAAAGGAAGAATATTTAAATGAAGAAGGAACAGATCAAAAAATAATAATTGATAGTCATATATTTGACGAAATAAAAGGAAAAGAGTTAGACTTAAGTGTAGAAAAAATATTTAAAATACCAACAATAAAAAATATATTTAGTAGAAAAAAGGAAGAATACTACGTAGTAAGCCAAACAAAATATGTAATAGACTGTAGATATGCAAAAGGAAGGGCTAGTATACCACTAGTAACAAAAAGAATAATTAATAAAGAAATAAACGATATAAAAAATAAAGACCCAATAAAATATGTACACCTTGGAGGAACAGAAATATTAATAAAAACATGTTTTAGAGAAGGAATAGATACACCAATAGAATTACATTTAGCAAATGATAGAATTATAAAATCTATAGAAAAAAGTATAATAACTGCCATAAAAGGAAATTTAATATACCAAAAATTTAAATTTATAATAAGTGCAAATTATTCAGTACCAATAACAGATAAAAATATAGATAAATCATTAGTGTTATATTGGAAAATTTCAGGAATAGAACTAACCCCAGGAAGTAAAATATTTACAGCAAGATGTAAAAATCTATACGTATTAACAACAAAACATAAAATAATGGGAAAAATAAAATTAATAAAATACAAATAGAAAGTCCTTTCGAACAATTTGTAAAAACAATTAATAATAATGATTATAGTTACAAAGACATAGATATAGAAGAAGATTTAGAAATTATAAATGATAGAATAAGCACAACAAAAAGAATATCTCATGAAAAACCAGAATCATCAAGCTCATAAAAAAGAACAAGTTATGAAACAACTTCAACAGTTAATTTAAATCAATATTATATAACAGGAACAATTAATAAAAAAAATATTTAATACTCTTAAACACAGGACAAGAAGAAAATTATATAGCAAAATATCTAGTAAAAAGTGAAGAAATAAAATCTAATAGTAATATATGCCCAGATCTACCAAGGAGTCTAATAAACAATAAAGATATAGCTGAAAAGGAAATAAAAATAGGAGTTAGAAAAATAAAAATAGAATTTGAAATAAACGAAGATATGCAAAAAGCAGACATAATATTAGGAATAAAATGGTTAGAACATGATATGAAAATATATGTACATGTAAAATAATAGTAGAAGGACATTGTAATAGTTATTATACACCTATGATAGATACAGGAGCAGAAGCAAACTTATGTAGATGCAACTGTTTACCAAAATATAAATGGGATAAATTAAAAATACCAATAGTAGTCAAAGGATTTAATAATGAAGGAAGTTTAATTACATATAAAGCTAAAAATGTAAAAATACAAATATGGGATAAAATAATAAAAATAGAAGAAATCTATAATTATGAACTAACATCAAAAGATATGCTTTTAGGAATGCCATTTTTGGATAAATTATACTCACATATAATAACTAAAATAAATTGGTGGTTTACAACACCATGTAAACAAAGAGTAAGGGTAAAAAGAGTTATTAATAAAATAAGAAAGAAAACTGATTGGATAAAAGGAAGTAAAAAAATTACACAAAAGTTAGAAAATATAAAATATATAGAAGACACAGTAGAACTAGTTGTATTTTCGATAAATAAAAAGAAATAACCATATTTTCAATAAATAAGGTAGGAATAATAAAGAAAAAATTAAGACAATTATATAGTGAAGATCCATTAAAAGGATGGGAAAAATATAAAACTACTATAAAAATTGAATTAATAGATAAAAATAACATAATAACTCAAAAATCATTAACATATAATTTTGATGATTTAAAAGAATTTAAAAATGCATATAGATGAATTATTAGAAAAACAATATATACAAAAAAGTAATAGTAAATATAATAGTCCAGCATTTATAGTAAATAAACATAGTGAACAAAAAAGAGGAAAAAGTAGAATGGTTATTGACTATAGAAATTTAAATGCAAAAAATTTGCCATATAATTATCCAATACCAAATAAGATATTAAAAATAAGACAATACAAGGATATAACTACTTTAGTAAATTTGACTATAAATCAGGATTTTACCACTAAAAGTTAGATGAAGATTCTAAGGAATTAACCACATTTACGGTACCACAAGGATTTTATGAATGGAATGTATTACCATTTGGATATAAAAATGCACCAGGTAGATATCAACATTTTATGAATAGTTATTTTAAACAATTACCTAGTTGTATAGTAAACATAGATGATATACTATTATATACAAAAACTAAAGAAGAACATTTAAAATTACTAGAACAATTTACAAATATAATAGAAAAATCAGGAATAAGTTTAAGCGAAAAGAAAACTGAAATTATGAAAAACCAGATAGAGTATATTTAGGAATACAAATAGATAAAAGTTGAGTAAAAATGCAACAACAAATAGTGCAAAAAATAATAAATTCAGAAGAAGAATTAGATACAAAAAAGAAATTACAATCATTTTTAGGATTAGTAAACCAAGTAAAAGAATATCTACCAAAATTAGCAGAGAACCTAAAGCCTTTACAGAAAAAATTTAAAAAGGATGTAGAATATAATTACAACGAAGAAGATAAAAAAACAAGTTCAGAAAATAAAAATACTTTGTAAAAAATTACCAAAATTACAATTCCCAGACAAAAATAAAAAAATTTACATATATAGTAGAAGCAGATGCAAGTGAATATAGTTATGGAGGATTACTTAAATATAGATACGAAAATGAAAAAATAGAACATCATTGTAGATATTATTCAGGAATATCTAATGAAACAGAAATAAAATGGGAAATAAATAGAAAAGAATTATGTTCATTATATAAATGTTTATTAGCATTTGAACCATATATTGTATATAACAAATTTATTGTGAGAACAGATAATACCCAGGTTCGACGGTGGTTAACAAGAAAAATACAAAAAAAATACTCAAAACCCTAACTACACTTTCAATTAAAGTGGACAGTATGAGTAATGAAATAGAAAAGCTAAAGACTAATGAAGTTAAACTGAAGTCTAAAGCTATGAATCAGCTAATTCAGCAATGTGCAGAGCTATGTCGATCGGAAGACAATAAAATTCCAGAGCTAAAAGGAGACGTTGGGACACTCCATAAAACCCATAACATTTACCAATCTACAATTGCAGGTACAAGCAAAGGAGTTAGTGGACAAAGATACCAGAACATGAACTTGAATAAGATATTTGAAAAACCATTTATACCAAAAACACAAAAAGACCCCTTATTCATACCCCCACAAATTACCACATATCGAGATAGTTTAAACCAAGATAAAAAAGCTTATAAACATATAGCTCGAGCATACATAGAAAATATCCACAAAGTACAGACTTATCTAAACCTTAACCCCAGAGCTACAAATATCCAAGAACCAAACACAAACTATATAACCCAAAAATTGCAAGGTCACAACAAGCTAATCGCATTACCAAAAACCAACCCAAGCTTAGTTAAAACTTGTTTCAGCTATGGATTATTAAATACCGTATATACCCAAGATGGAGAAGAACTAACAGCTATAGAAGAATTACATAAAGTACTCACCATCTATAAAAGAGTAACCAAAGGAAATCTATTTTATATAAAGTTTTATACTGCATCAGCAGAGATATTATACGACGAGATCAAACTAGTTATACAAATTGTAAAAATAGGATTAACCAGAGATATGATTATACCGAAAGATATTGTCCAGCAGCCATAGATACCCAAAATTAAGATACTTGATTTTTATGCAAATAAATGACTTATTGGAATAGCTATAATTGTTCAAGAATTAGCAAATAATTATATCAATGGAAACCCAATATGGAGATATTATTCAAGAGACCATCAAATGATTTATTCAAATTCAAAAGAACTACGACAAGCAGATATGGAAGACGTTAGACAATGGATAATGACGTTACTTAACCCAGAAAAATAATCTACTGCAAGAGAAATTAGGAAGAGATTCATTTCAGATGAATTATTAACAAGATATTGCAAGTTAATTGGACACAAATATCCAGACCATCAATGTTCAAGATGTAATGGAGAAGACAATATTATCCTAGAAATTCAACTGGAATAGAAAAAGATAAGGACAACAATTGGAAGATACACGACAAAAAGATAAGAAGATGGAGCAATAATGAAAAGATAAGGAGACAAAAACATCAAAGTGAAGAAAGCGACATATGAAGAAAAAGCTAACTTTGTGAAATTTGTACTACGTAAATCATGTAAACATTTAATAGCTTTACTATTTTTAGGAGAGGCTTTTTAACTTTTGGCACTTGCCATTAAATGTAAAGACATAGAACCATTATTAGTTTTTATTAGTTTTTGACTAGAAATAGTATATAGGTAATGTGTAAAGTTATATTGAGACAGATGTAAAGATGTAAAAAGTTTACGCGTTTCCTTTAGGATTATAAATAGAAGAGCATTTGCTCAGTTAGAGGCAAGACTTTCATGTTTTGAAAGCAAGCCTCCTCTTTTGTAAACAAAAAACTTTTGAACATTTAACGAAAAAACAGATATATTTCCAAGGAAAAGCTATGGATAAACAAAGCCCAGAATTATCAAACCTATCAGAACAGGTATATTTATTTACGATTATGAATAGCTAAATTTATAAATTCCTGACAATCATGATATGATAAAATAAGTTCATGATAGTTACTTTATAGTAGAGTTATTCGAAAAATAGCATGTTAAGAAGTTTATTAGCAAAGAGGAAAAAGGAGAAAAATCCCTAAGAACTATGCCATCCTAAAGGTGAAACCGGTGAGGCAAGAAAGCCGTGATAGGGGAGTAGTCAGAGTAGAGGCGCTGTTTAAGGAAAAAGTATCCAGATTACCATGCTAATAGTGACCGAAGAACATGTTATTTAAGAATAATCTAGTGTACAGTAATCTAAAATGATCATATTTTGTTATGTGTATGATTGAAGGGAATATTTTGAAAAAGCATCATATGAAAAATGAATACTTATTTATCTGACGAAATGGTAGATAAATTCAAAATACTTGTTTTGTATATACTTAAGGACATAGAAATTGTAGATACAAGAAAAATCATATTGGAAAAAATATTTGATAAATATTTTATGACTAGAATAAATTACATACCTCACCTACCTACTTATTCTTACAAATACTTACATACCAAACCTACACATCAACAATGATAAATTACGTATATTTAAAATATTGAAAAATGGATATGAAAAATATGCAATTAATAGAAAAACTAATGAAAACAAATTTAGAAGAATATATGAGAACTAAAGACATAAAATATATAGAATTCCTTAATGAAAATATAGAAGAATTATTAAGATTAAAACAAACAACTAATAAATACTATGATAAAATAATTAATTATTAGAATCCAATTCCAAGTTATCCAAGTTATTCGTAGAAACCTAAGCATAATATGGATAATATGAGAAGATATATATCTGATGAAACTTAATTGTAGGGGGGTGCGGCGGCGGATATCTAATGTATGAAATAGATTCACTAGATACCTAATAAATCTATTTCATACATTAGATATCCGCCGCCGCACCCCCCTACAATTGGTATCAAAGCCATATAATTCAAAAAATACGGAAGTGAGATATATATTAGAGTTATTAGAATTTACCTATAAATTATTAAATTAATTATGCGAAGACCATTTAAAAATAGAGAAGCTTTTAGAAAAATTAAAGAATCTTTAATTAGTAATTATTTAGAATATATAAGTCTAAATAAAACAAAAGAAAACCCACAAAGATTAGCCTACTTAATTACATTAATATCCAGTATTGAATCAAAATTAATAATCCATTTAAACTCTAGAAGAATGAAACACATACCACCTAATTATGATAAAATTAGATTTAGATATCCGCCAAGATATTATAAATATAATTTAAAATGAATAAAGTACAACAATACAAAGAATTAAAATAAATTATTTCTGAAAAACGTAAAGAATTAAAAATAAGAATAAAAAAACTACATTATAATATATTTGCCGGAGTTAGCAAAAATTCAATAAATACACAAAAAGATGAAATATCAAAATTGGAATCACAAATAGATAGTTTAGAATATATATATCAACATGAACTATTCACAATAAAATGAACAAAGAAGAATTTATAATAGATGAAAAAATATATAAAAACCACGAAGGATCAAAAATAAAAATAGTATTTTCTAATCTAGGAAGAAGATATAAGAAAATAGGTGAACATTCATATCTAATGTTGGAAAAAAAAGAATTAAAATTAGAAGATAAATTAGCAGCAATGGTAAGAATAGAAAAAGAAAACGAAGAAATAGATAGAAAAAAGGAAATAGAAAAAATAAAACAACAAACTACGGAAGAAATACGAAAAATAGAAGAAACTAAAAATAGTAGGATTGTTGAATTAGAAAAAGAACTACAAATGTTAAAAGAGCTGTATGAACAAAGACAAAAAGAAAAAGAAGAAAAAGATAGAGAACAGAAATTACTGAACGAAATAAATTAATTTAAGGAAAAATTGGAAATAAAAAACAAAGAATTAGAAATAAATAATATAGATGTTGAAGAGACAGAGACAGATAATTATGATTCCGAAGATAGTGAGACATATACAGAAATATTAACAAATACAAAAAATTTAGAAATCAATGAAAAACAAAAAGAAATTAATGAGGAAAACTTAGAAAGTACCCACACAGAAATAAATACTCTTGATAAAAAAGAAGATGAAAATATAATACCTAAAACAACAGAAATAAGAAAACCTATGTATTATAAGAATAAGTTTAAAAAATATAATGAATATGACAAATGGACACCAAAACAAATAATAAATAAAAATTATAACTTTTTAGACCTAGACTGTGTAATAGATACAGAAAAAACAATACAATTATGGATAGGATATATGACAAAACAATTATTAGATAATAATATAAATATAACAGATTCACCAGAATATATAGAAAGAACACTAATAGGATCAGTAAAACTATGGTTTTCAAATCTAACCGAAAATAGCCAAAAAGTATTAAGAACTAATAAACCTATAGAAGGAACATCATCGACAACAACTAAACTAACACCTATAAAATTATTAAAAAAATATGAAACAACTATAAAAGATGAATTTGGTAGTACGACAACAATAGAAGAAGAACAAGATGAAGAAAAAGATACAAATAGAAATTTAATGTTAAAATTAGCAATATGTAATATGTGTTATATAGATGAATATACTTGCGCATTTAAAAAATATTATTATAAAGGAGCATATAGTATAGAAGAAAGTAAAGAGATAAGAAAATTATATTTCAATAAATTACCCGAGCCATTTAGTTCAAAAATAATAAAAAGTTGAGAAGAAGCAAAAATAGTAGATACGTTAGGAGCAAGAATAAAATTTTTACAACAATGGTATAGAAACTTATGTGAAAAATATAGAGAAGAATTAAAAATGGAAAAAACATTAATAAGAAATTTAGCATGTTGCAAAAATAAAATAGCACCCCAATTTGGATGTGAAGAAAGATATTATAAGAAAAGAAAAAGACATACAAAATATAAGAAATATAAAAAATCAAAATACAAGTATAAGAAACCAAGAAAAAGATATTATGTAAAAAATTATAAATACAAAAGACCATATAGAAAGAAGAAATCTATAAAAGAATGTACTTGTTATAATTGTGGAAAGTTAGGACATTTAGCTAGAGATTGTAAATTACCTAAAAATCCAAAAAATAAATAAATATCAGAAATAAAAATAGATAATACAAAATATATGCAGATAGATTATATAGATTATGAATTAGAAAGTGAGGATAGTATATATGAAATTTCAGAAACAGATAACGAAATAGATAGTGAAATAGATGAATCAAATGACTGAAGAAGATATAAAAATAATAACAAAGGAAGAATATTTAAATGATGAAGGAACGGAACAAAAAATAATATTTGACAGTAACATATTTGATGAAATAAAAGGAAAAGAATTAGATTTAAGTGTAGAGAAATTATTTAAAATACCAACAATAAAAAATATTTTTACTAGGAAAAAGGACGAATATTATGTAGTATGCCAAAAAGAACATGTAATAGACTGTAGATATGCAAAAGGCAAAGCTAGTATACCACTAGTAACAAAAAGAATAATTAATAAAGAAATAAATGATATAAAAAGTAAAGGAGATCCAATAAAATATGTACACCTTGGAGGTACAGAGATACTAATAAAAGCATGTTTTAGAGAAGGAATAGATACACCAATAGAATTATATTTAGCAGATGATAGAATTATAAAACCTATAGAAAAAAGCATAATAACTGCCGTAAAAGGAAATCTAATATACCAAAAATTTAAATTCACAATAAGTGCAAATTATTCAGTAGCAGTAACAAATAGAAATATAGATAAATCACTCGTATTATATTGGAAAATATCAGGAATAGAATTAACCCCAGGAAGTAAAATATTTATAGCAAGATGTAAAAATCTATATGTATTAACACCAAAACATAAAATAACAGGAAAAAATAAAATTAACAAAATATGAATAGAAAGCCCATTCGAACAAATTGTCAAAACAATAGATTATAATGATTATAGCTATAGAGAAATAGATACAGAAGAAAATTTAGAAATAGTAAATGATAGAATAAGTACAACGAAAAGAATAGCTGATGAAAAACCAGAATCATCAAGCTCATCAAAAAGAACAAGTTATGAAACAAATTCAATAAGTAATTTAAACCAATATTACATAACAGGAAAAATAAATGAAAAAGAATATCTAATACTTTTGAATACAGGACAAAAAGAAAATTATATAGCAAAATATCTAGTAAAAAATGAAGAAATAAAGACTGATAATGATATGTGCCCAGATCTACCAAGAAGTTTAATAAATAGTAAAAATATAGCAGAAAAAGAAATAATAATAGGAGTTAGGAAAATAAAAATAGAATTCGAAGTAAAGGAAGAAATGCAAAAAACAGATATAATATTAGAGATAAAATGGTTAGAACAAGTAAAACCATATAATATAGAACATACACAATTAACCTTAACATATAACAAAGAAAAGTTATTCTTAAAAAGAGCCTTAACATGAAATAAAGATATATGTATTAATGAAGATAGTAGTAGAAGGATATTACAGTAGATATTATACGCCTATGATAGATACAGGAGCAGAAGCTAATTTATGTAGATATAATTGCTTACCAGAAAGTAAATGGGATAAATTAAAAACACCAATAATAGTTAAAGGATTTAATAATGAAGGAAGCTTAATTACTTATAAAGCTAGGAATGTAAAAATACAAGTATGGGATAAGATATTAACAATAGAAGAAATTTATAATTATGAATTAACATCAAAAGATATACTTTTGGGAATGCCATTCTTAGATAAATTATACCCACATATAATAACCAAAACAGACTGGTGGTTTACAACACCATGTAAGCAGAAAGTAAGAGCAAAAAGAGTTAATAATAAAATAAGAAAGAAAACTGATTGGATAAAAGGAAGTGAAAAAATTACACAAAAGTTAGAAAATATAAAAAATACTGAAGATACAATAGAACTAGTAGTATTTTCGATAAATAAAACAGAAATAACTATATTTTCAATAAATCAAATAGAAATAATTCAGAAAAAATTAGAACAATTATATAGTGAAGATCCATTAAAAGGATGGGAAAAACATACAACTACTATAAAAATTGAATTAATAGATAAAAATAGCATAATAACCCAAAAACCATTAACATATAATTTTGATGATTTAAAAGAATTTAAAATGCATATAGATGAATTATTAGAAAAACAATATATACAAAAAAGTAATAGTAAACATAATAGTCCAGCATTTATAGTAAATAAACATAGTGAACAAAAAAGAGGAAAAAGTAGGATGGTAATTGATTATAGAAATTTAAATGCAAAAACTATAACATATAATTATCCAATACCAAATAAGATATTAAAAATAAGACAAATACAAGGATATAATTATTTTAGCAAATTCGATTGTAAATCGGGATTTTACCACCTAAAGCTAGAAGAAGAATCTAAAGAATTAACCGCATTTACGGTACCACAAGGATTTTATGAATGGAACGTATTACCATTTGGATATAAAAATGCACCAGGTAGATATCAACATTTTATGGATAATTATTTTAAACAATTATCTAATTGTATAGTATACATAGATGATATATTATTATATACAAAAATTAGAGAAGAACATTTAAAATTATTAGAACAGTTTACAGATATAATAGAAAAATCGGGAATAAGTCTAAGCGAAAAGAAAACTGAAATTATGAAAAATCAGATAGAATTTTTAGGAATACAAATAGATAAAAGTGGAGTAAAAATGCAACAACATATAGTACAGAAAATAATAAATTCAAAAGAAGAATTAGATACAAAAAAGAAATTACAATCATTTTTAGGATTAGTAAACCAAGTAAGAGAATATATTCCAAAATTAGCAGAAACTTTAAAACCACTACAGAAAAAATTAAAAAAGGATGTAGAATATAACTATAATGAAGAAGATAAAAAACAAGTTCAAAAAATAAAATTTCTTTGTAAAGAATTACCAAAATTACAATTTCCAGATGAAAATAGAAAATTTATATATATAGTAGAAGCAGATGCTAGTGAATATAGTTACGGAGGAGTACTTAAATATCGATATGAAGCAGAAAAAATAGAACACCATTGTAGATACTACTCAGGTACGTTCAATGAGACAGAAATAAAATGGGAAATAAATAGGAAAGAATTATGTTCATTATATAAATGTTTATTAGCATTTGAGCCATATATTGTATATAACAAATTTATTGTACGAACAGATAATACACAGGTACGCTGGTGGTTAACAAAGAAAATACAAAATTCAGTTACAACAAAAGAGATTCGGAGACTAGTTTTGAATATATTAAATTTCACATTTACAATTGAAGTGATCAATACTAACAAAAATATTATTGCAGATTACATATCAAGACAAAGCTACACAGACTGAAATAATAGAAGAAGATACTCTAGAAAAAATACTTAACACCCTAACTACGCTTTCAATGAAAGTGGACAGTATGGGTAATGAGATAGAAAAGCTAAAGACTAATGAAGATAAACTGAAGTCTATAGCTACAAATCAGCTAACTCAGCAGTGTGCATAGCTATGTCGATCGGAAGACATTAAAGTTCCAGAGCTAGAAGGAGACGTTGGGACACTCCATAAAACCCATAACATTTATCAATCTACTTCTGCAGGTACAAGAAAAGGAGTTAATCGACCAAGATACCAGAATATGAATATGAATAAAATATTTGAAAAACCATTTACACCAAAAACACAAAAAGACCACTTGTTCATACCCCCACAAGTTAGCACATACCGAGATAGCCTAAACCAAGATAAAAAAGTTTACAACTACACCGCCTAGAAATACATAGAAAATATCTACAGAGTACAAACTTTTCTAAACCATAACCCCAGATCTACAAACATCAAAGAACCAAACACTAACTATATAACCCAAAAATTACAAGGATATAACAAACTAATTGCACTGCCCAAAACTAACCCAAGCCTAGTAAAAACCTGTTTTGACTATGGACTATTAAATACCATATATATCCAAGACGGAGAAGAATTAACAGCTATGGAAGAATTATACAAGATATTCACCTCCTACAAAAGGATAACGAAAGGAAATTTATTTTATATAAAGTGTTATACTGCACCGGCAGAGATACTATATGATGAAATAAAACCAGTTATACAAGTTGTAAAGATAGGACTAACTAGAGATATGATCATACCAGAAGATATTACACAGCAACCGGAGATACCCAGAATTGAGATACCCGACTTCTACGCAAATAAACGACTTATTGGACTAACTACGATTATCCAAGAACTAGCAAATAATTATACTAATGGAAACCCAATATGGTGCTATTATTCGAGAGATCATCAAATGATTTACTCTAATTCAAAAGAGCTACGACAAGCAGATATGGAAGATGTCAGACAATGGATAATGACATTACTCAACCCAGAAAAACAATCTACCGCAAGAGCAATTAAAAAAGGATTTATTTCAGACGGACTACTGACAAGATATTGTAAAATAATTGGACACAAATATCTAGATCACCAATGTTCAAGGTGTAATGGAGAAGATAACATTATTCCAGAAGTACATCTAGAATAAAAGAAGACAAAATGCCAACTGGAAAGATAAGATAAGAAGCAATAATGGAGATATAGCAGATATGACAAAATCAACGGAGACAAGATATTGATGAATTATTGTACAAAGTGTTATTATTGTTGAATTATTGTACAAAGTATTTTAGACTTTACGTAAAAGATGTAGGTTTGTAGGAAATTAAAGGCTAGTTAGTAGCCTAGCCTCCTTTTTTGACTTTTTTAGTTTTTGTTAGCTTTTAGCAAAATGTGTAAAAAATTGATTGTAAATTTTGTTCTATAAATAAAGGAAACCGAAGGCATTGCAAAGGCAAGCCTTCATGCGTTGAAGCAAACATTCTCTCCATTCCACAACAAATATTTTACTCAGTTAATTAAATAGACATATTTCAATGAAAAAAGCTATGGAGGAACAAACTTCAGAAATATCAAAACTACCCGAACAGGTATATTTATTTATGATTATGAATAGCTAAATTCATAATTCCCAACAATCATGATATGATAAAATAAATTCATATTAGTTACTTTATAGTAGAACTATTCGAAGAATAATATGTTAAGAAGTTTATTAACAAAGCGGAAACGGAGAAAGATCCCTAAGAACTATGCCATCCTAAAGGTGAAACCAATGAGGCAAGAAGCCGTGGCGGGGAGTAACCAGAGTAGAGGCGCTGTTTAAGGGAAAAAGTATCCGGATTATCATGTTAATAGTGACGGAAGAACATATTATTTAAGAATAATCTAGTATATAGTAAGCTAAGATGACCATATTTTGTTATGTACATGGTTGAAGGGAATATTTTGAAAAAAACAATTTTATGAAAATGAATGATTATTTATCTGATGTGATGGTAGATAAATTTAAAATACTTATTTTGGATGCACTTAGAGATATAAAAGTAGTAGATATAAGAAAAATCATATTAGAAAAAGCTTTTGGTAAATATTACATGAATAGAGTAAATTATATACCATACCTACCTAATTACTCTTACAAATACTTACCATGATAAATTACATAGAAAATTTAGAAAAAGATATAAAAAATATACAATTACTAGAAAAACAGATAAAAATAAATATAGACAAATACATGGAAAATAAAGATATAAAATATATAGAATTTCTTAATAAAAATATGCAAGAACTACTAAGGCTAAAACAAACAACTACAAAATATTATAATAAAACCAATTTTAAAAGATAGATTATCTAGATTATCTTAAAGTTTTAATCTTACATATACTTAAAGATATAGAAATAATAGACATTAAGAAAATAATATTATAAAAAGTAATAGACTATGAAATTGAAATCATAAATTGGCTAGAACAGTTATACGAAGAAATTTACCCAGAAGGATATTATGCAGATTAAGAGATGTTAGAATATATTAGAAAAACTAGAGAAAATCAAGACAATCTAAATAATGAAATAAATTATAGAAACCGAATTAGAAAAATAATGGAAAATCTAAAATAAAAATTAATATGGATAGAAAAAACCTTAGAAAATTTAGATAAAAGTACATGTGATAGTTTATATAATTTAAAAAACTCACTACGAGAAGAACAACACAAGATAATAAATAACATTGAAAATCTAGAATTAGATATACATTACAGTACAGTTAGGATAAATTATTATACAGAAATTTGTAACTCTGCAATTACTACAGGATAAAATAATAAACCAGACAAATTAATGAATATATCTTACACAAAAAGTAAATCATTAAAAGAATATCCACGCACAAAGAAAAATAGATTCACTAGATACCTAATAAATCTATTTCATACATTAGATATTTTGATTATGAAGATGAGTTACTAAGTACTAATTGGATAGAAGATGAATTACAAAATATAGATTTCTATGGTAGAAATAATTCCGACAGTTATTATTTAGATGGATATTATACAGATTAAAAATGCTAGAATATATTAATAAAGTTAGAGAAAAACAAAGTTGGCTATACGAAGAAATTAATTATAGAAACCAGCTTAGAAAAGGAAGAGAACAATTAAAAGAAAGATTAATTTGGATAAATAAAACCATAAAACAACTATAATTAAAAGACAGTTTAGAATATGATTTAGACATGGAATTATTTATAGACGAAAAAGACAGGATAATTAACGAAATAGATAACCTAGAATTTAATATCAGATATAGTACAATTAGAATAAATTATTACAAAGAAATTTGCAGTATCACAACTACTTTAGGATAAAATGATAGACTATGAGTATTTAAAATATTGGAGACAAGATATGGAAGAAATAAGATTAACAGAAATACTTATGAAAGAGAATTTAATTGAATATTTTAGAACAAAAGATATAGAATATTTAGAATACCTTCAAAATAATATATAAGAATTACAAAGACTAAGAGAAAAAACTAAAGAATATTACGGTAAAGCATTTAATCAAATACCATCTAATCACGCCCCAAGATATGAACACTAATAAAACTAAAATAAATACACTAAAAATAAAAATGTTTAGAGAAGTTAAGAAATATCCACGCACAAATAAAAATAGATCCATTAGAGCTATAATAGATCTATTTAAGTTATCCGATTTATCCGCATCCACCTATAATTGGCTTGTTTAATTCAATGTGGGAGAGACATAGAGAGATAGGTATTCGTTGTCGCACTGTTGTTAAGGGGGAATATCTGAATTTCCATTATCAACCCCAATTATTGCTGCTTTAAGATACACTGGGCATGTTTTGAACACTTGCACTATATTAAATATAAAAGAAAGACAATATTAGGAAAATTTATATTAGGAAGCCATCTGTTTCCTTTACTTTGTAATAGGAATTCGTACACAGTACAAATAGTAGTATAAACTTTTTTCTGATTTCTTGAAGTTTATTCATGTATATTGTTGTGGATGCCTTCAGTTATAATATTGCAAGTAGTAACACCTTTTTTCTGTTTTCTTTTGTTTTTTTTCCTAACATCCGATATTCATTTTGGTATCAGACTAATTTGAATTCGTGTTGATAAAAATATTTTCTATTAAAGACAATTTCATATCAAAACTTGAATTCAAGACATCTGGTTAAGGATGAATCCATCGTTTGGTTTCTTGAAAATATTTTGTGCATGAATATCTAAAGGTAATTTTAAAAGTATGATCTGGTTTGTTAAATCTCAATAGATGATTTGTTGTTTCGTCCTGTTATTCTAGCAAGACGCGAAGCTTTTTTGGTTAAGTATTCATTTCGTAAATTTTATCATAATACCAATATGAAAAACAAAGGTAAAATTATTATGTTAACTTAGTTTAGCCTCTTCCATAGAGATATATTACAGTTCAAAATTTTATCATATGAGGGTTCCTTTTCTTAATAAATAAATAAATTAACTGTACAATGTTTCTCTAGACGTGCCACCTCTACTTGATTGTTATTACCACATCGAATGTCATATCAATCTCAGATAATACCTAGTATCATGCTTTACACTAGAAATGGTACAATTGAATTTGTAGGGGTCAAGAAGACATGTTATGATTTAACCTTGTTTTAAATTCGATTTATTAGCGGTTTGGTTATTACTAGATAACGAAAATAGACAAAATATAATGTAAATAACTTAAGTATGGTAAAGAGAACGAATCTAGGGGTGTGTGCCTAAAGCGAATATGAGTGATCCTGAGATCAACTACTTAGATTACTATTGAAAGCAGAAAGCCGAGGAAAAATATTTGTTGCCATTGCATTGCTTGAGATAATCAAAATTACAAATGCCTAAACAAGTGACTATTTATAGGCAACAGAGTTACGGCCTTGGCCAATAAGAAAATGCAACTAAAGCCCTAGATTACTTTCATCTATGTCCTTGTACCACACGTCCAATCCGTTTGAAGAAGCTAACTTATTAATATTCCTTCATAACTAAGATCTATAGTAGCGCATCCGTACCCGAGCAGTCTGATCTTTATGTCTCCTATTTGTCCATTCTTGTCGCGACACAATGAGTGATCCCTTATCTTGTACGAGATAGTGCCTCTACAATCGTATCTCGTAGATGACCTCTCGATCGAGGTTCAATGTTCTTTGATACTCATTGCCATAGACTTTATGTTCCAAATATATTTGATGATTCATTTATTGTAAGACCCCACATTTTTGAGCTAGTCTTTGAACCGTCGTTCCTACGTGTATTAGATATAATCCAAATGATCCACATGTGTTTTATTTCAAGTTAAAAGTATATGTGTTTTTCGAGTGGAACTAGCCAATACATATTTTGAATGTTATGATCTTCATACCAAATCCCTAAGTTGTGAATTGATTCATATAGCCATGATATTTTCGCATGCTTGCACATTCCCAAGAACAAGTTTATGGTCCCCATGTGTTTGATGAAATGCCCAAGTGATAGGTTTTTACATAATGCGTTCTTATTATGGTTTCAAAGATTTCATGTGTCCCTATTGTTGTTTCTATCGTGTCCTGGGTGTTATGAATGCCCGAAAACTTAGCTGTTTACTTAGTCTTAGTAATTTTAGAATAGTTTCAAATATATTATGAGCAGTATTAGTTCAGTTAGTTATTATAATTAGTTAAACTTAGATCAGTTCAGTAATCCAAGTTAGTTTAGTTGGTAGTAGGATTTAGCATCAAGCAAGCCCAGGGATGGGGGCTCACCTTCCTGTTGAGGGTGTGATCTTTAGTAGTAGTCCCTGTGTTTTAGAAATACATAGCCATCGTAGGTTGAGATGTTAACCTGCCAGTTGAGGGTTGACACATTTCACTAGAGCACCTGCCAGTAGAGGGTGACACTTTAGTCCTTCGGGACTTCACATTAGTGGATCCACACAACCAATATTAGTACTCGTCGCATAGTACTGACACCCTTCCAACTGGGGTCACAGGTTGGACCCCAATTAACTCTTTGGGGCATGTTGGTTAGATGATAGTTCCCACAGTCTCAGTTCAGTATTTAGTTCAGAGTTTAGTTTCAAGTTTGCTTGACCATAGCATATAGTTATCAGTTATTCAATTATTGGTATTTCAATATCTTAGTTTACAGACTATATCAGAATAATGTTTTATGCTTTGTCTTACATTCTAAGATTTTACAATTTTCATACATTTGTTCTCATCTATCTCATGTTGTTCAGTAGTCCGTATTCATATATCAGTTACTTAGTATGTATAAGCTAGTTATCTTTTTTTCTTAGATTCACTCATTCCATCACCCAGGCATCAACTATTCAGTTAATCAGATCAGCTCAGTACATATATGTTTGTTTTCGAATGTTCACTTATTCATGTTTTACCGTATCCTAGCTTTAGTTCTACATATATTATAAAAGGAAAGTTTTACGAAACTAAGTGTAGTGATTCACCAGCTTATCAGATTATGTTTGTTACTCATGTTTTAAGGTATTTCAGTCTCTTGGTAAGTCTACTTACACCTAGTCATGCATATTTCCAGATTACATATGAAACCAGTTTTACTTATTGCATTCACCCCTGCTTACTAAGTACATTCTAGAAGTACTGACCCACATATACATCTGTGTGGCCACATTGCTTCATAATGTAGGTACTATTTGTAGCCCATATCATGTTCAGACAGTTGCAGTTTCCAGTCAGCAGGTGATGAGTTCTCTTGTTTCAAGAACTCCAGACAGTTTTAGTTCATGTACACTTTATTTATTTTTCATATGTATTGATTAGTGGTAGTTTGAGGCATGTCTCAGCTATCTATAGTCAGTATAGTAGAGGCTTCATAGATGTCAGTCAGAGTCAGTCATGAAATTTGAGTTCTTTCCTCAGTTTTATCAGATTGTAAGTTTTATCAGTATTGTATTTATTCACATTTTCCATGATTATGTTTCTGCACAGTAAACTCAGCTATTTTATATATATTAAATCAGTTGCTTAATAGTATACCAATTCATGGGTTAGCTTGGGATTACTCGTGGTTCCAAGCATCGTGTTATGACTGGTGGTAGTCTCGGGTCCTGACAAACTTGTTATCAAAGCACCGAGTTTAAGTGTCCTAGGATGTCTATGAAGCCATGTTTAGTAGAGTCTTGCAGAATGGTATGGAGATATCTGTACTTTTCTTCGAGAGACTATAGAGTATTTAGAAAATATTTCCCTTCTTTCATATCTCTGATCGTGCTATATAAAGGTTCTCTAAGTGACTTATACAGATTCTTATCTTGCTCTATTCATGCCATCTCTGCCTTATTTTTGAGGTAACAGAAATAGTTAAGCTCAAATTCCTACAGACAGTTATGGGATTGTATGCAGGCTTGAAAGGATCCCATCAGTGCCCTTATATTATAAAGTTTGAAATATTTTATTCATGTTCATGAAAATCATGTACTATGCCAAAGTCAGATGTGCTTTCAGATCCTTTATCAGAATCCTATGATTGAATATGACCTAGAGTTAGAAGCATGAACCCAGAAGTTTAGCAGCAGTAAAGTGGGGATAGTGTTATCTGAATTTTGTGGATTATGTATCCATGGGAATATTTTATGAAAGGTGAATTAGTAGGCTTGAAATAGTGTATGCAGGAATTTAAGTTTATTGATTTGAAATTAAGTATGATGACGTGTTTATGACCTAGAGGTGTATCCAAGATAATATGAGATTGTATTATTTCTAAGTTTTAACAATGTGTTCTTAGATAGTACCTTTGAGTTATTAAGTGTGAATGAGGCTATGCAGTATATGATGTTCTTACTAGCTAAGTTATGGGATATAGGTTGATGACATTGGGTATGTTAGTATAATGATACTCTTGAAGATTCTGAGTTAGTAAGTGTTTAAGTTAAGTTATTAAATCATGACTATTAGAGCTATAGAAAGCTAAGAGTTATATATCAGAAGAAAGTACTAGCAGTGGGTTCTACACCTTCAGGTGTAATTTTTCAGTGTAAGTATAGTATTTATGTGTATTGTTATGTTTTAGACTCTAGAGTAAAGTGATTGCAGTTCAAATTAGAGTTTTTTAAGGGAGTCCAAAAACTTAGAGTGATAACTTAAATCTTAGGGGTAGATGATAGAGCAAGTAATCAAGTCAGGCTCTCAGATTCTAGTAGTGATGAAGTGTTTTATAGAACAACATTAAAAGAGGAAGATGCCTATCCCATTCTTATCTCAGTGTAAAGTTTTTCAGTCTTCACGATATCTACTATTGCCTTACAAGTCAGCTCCATAATCATAACTCATATTCATGCACTTTTCATAGAATCATGTAGAGGCAACTCCATAATCATAACTCATATTCATGTACTTTTCAGAGAATCATGTACGCTTCCAGTTCCTAGTATAAGGAGTTCTAGATCACTCAGCAGTACGAACCATGTTCCATGAAATTATGAACTCCAAACTCAGGTCATGCAGCTCATGATTCATGTACTCATGTTTCACAGTATGTTCAGATCTAGGTACTCATGCTACACTCCTAATGATCATCGAAATTCAGTTTATGTCATGTATATTCTTAGATTAGATCTCTTTGATGAATCCTTGATATTGATATTCTATTCCTCATGCCTCAGTTACGTGTCAAAGTTATCCTTTCATGTTTTAGGTCCTCATGTTCTAACCTTTTAGTGACCTTTTCTTAGGTCAAGGTAGTGATGATAAATAGTTATTTAGATGGGAGAGAGTAAACATTTATTATTGATTAAAGATTGTTGTATGCTTGTATTAGATAAGGCTATAAGTGTGAAGTAAGATTGAGGCCGAGTTTTTGATATATGTCATGGTTAATTAAAATTTTGTGTGTGTCTTCTTAATGATAGTGCATGAAAGTTGTTCTTGACAGAGGTTTGGAGGATATGAGAATGGTGCTTTTATGGGTGTTTTGGTTGGAAGTGCATATGTGGTTATAAATATAAGCTTGAATGCCATATTTATGTATATCTAGATGAATGCATGGCGTGTTAGTGAATGTCTAGTAAGAGGTTAAATATAGTTGTTGAAGTGGTAATAAGAATTATTCTTGAGATAAGAAGTTGTGAAAATGCAGGGTGTATTGAATTCATGGTTTAAACTAGTATTACAGTGTTATGTGTGAACTTTGTAGATTCGAGTAGGCTTGAACAAAGGTAGAGAATTCAGTTTAGCTCAGACTTCAGTAGGTAGAGTTTTCCGTGCCCATGTGAATATTATCAGTAGCCTCAAGTGAAGTGTAGTTTTGAAGTGGAATTTATAGTTGAGTATAAGCTTTCAACATGAGTTAATTCGCATAGCCAGCGATTCAGTTTAGTAGTCAGACAGATAAGTTTCTATGGTTTTCCATCTTTCCTATTCATGAGGTAATTCACATCCATTCAAATTCCGAATTCATCTCAGTTTATGCATATGCATCAGTTTCAGATTCCAGATATTAAGTCATGATTCAGTCCGTAAGTGCCCCATGCATCATCTCAGTCTTTCCGTAGTATTTTAGCTAAGTTAGTATTATTCGGGGGACAAAATATCCCAAGAGGGAGATGTATTATAATACCCTAAGTATTCATGTACTAAATCTTTGATCTTTTCTTCACAAAACAAGATCCATATTAAAGTAATGGTTACTCATCAGTTGACTCTCTCGTTTTTATCACAGCCTTATAACTATTCTCATGTCATTGTATGTATTCATGAAATCAGTTCAGTTCATGTATCATGCTCAGACTCAGTAATGCAGTCACGTTCGAAGTCATGCATGTTTAGAATATGATCTCAATTACCTTCGTACAGTACTCTCAGTCTAACCAGTCTCATTCGAGGATGAATGCTCCCAAGGGGGAGATAATGTAACATCCCACATTTTGAGTTAGTTTTTGAATTGTCATTCCTATGTCTATAAGCTATAATACAAATGATTCCCATGTGAATATAAGTTTCATGATATTTATCCTCGTGATTGATGTGATTTCAAGGTGAAAAATGTTCATATAAATCACTTAGAACAAAGTTGAGCTATGAGCCTTTGATTTTTCCAAAATTTGATATTTGATTCTACAAGGGTCGACTTTGAACGTGAATAACTTTTTATATAATTAGAATTTTCATCTAAATACCCACCAAATTATAGATAATTAAGTCAGCTTTCCAATAATACCAATACCTTTTTAATATGATACCCGAGCGAAAAGTTATGACATTTTTCGCGTGAGATAGTAAGTTGACGTGATTGGGACGTGGCACGCTAGTTTCTCGACGTAATAAGTGACGTGATGCATTGTTCTCCCAATGCGATATTTGACATGACGCGAAGCGTATTCCCCCTCTGTTTTAGTTCCTTAAGGGTCTAGGGGCAGTTTGGTCACTTACCCTCATTCAAATCCATCCATAACACATAATTAAAGTCCCCAAGGAGCATTATTTTCCTCTTTACTCATAATTTCTCTCCAAGAAAGCCTTCCCCTCTCAAGAACAAACCCTAACCTCCATCCAAGAACTTCAAATTCAAGTTACATTCTCTTCAAGATAAACAAGAATTTAAGTTCTCTAGTTCAAGAATTTCAAGAAAAGCTTTGAAGATCATCTCCAAGGGTTTCAAAGTCAAGCTTTCTACATTAAATCAAGTCTATTAAGGTATGTGGGAGTTCATCCATGGGTCCCCTTTCACCCTTGGAGACCCAAACCCCTCTTATCAACTAAAGAATGGATTTTTATTCTTATTATGGAATTTTGTATGTTTAAGAAAGATTTAAATTTCATGTTTTCATGGTGTTTTTAATTTAATTCTATCCATGTGTGATTCCATGCAAGATTTTGAATTCCTCATACCATAAATTTGAGTTTCCAATGCTTTATTCAAGTGAATTCCACGATAGATCCTAAATTCATGATTTTTAGCAAAATTCCCATGTTTCAAATTATTTCTCTCCATATGTTTGATGAAATTCCCATATCATGTTCAATTAATTTCAGGATGAACCCCAAGTTATGCATCTAGCTATGTTATCCTATTGTTTTCCCATGTTCAAGAAATTTCCATGTTCAATTTCATGATCCCACGTGTTTGATTTCAAGTTAAGAGTATATGTGTTTTTCAAGTGGAGTAAGCTAATACATATTTTTAATGTTATGATCTTCAAGCAAAATTCCTAATTTGTGAATTGATTTGTGTAACCATGATATTTTCGTATGCTTTGTGATTCACATGCATAAGTTTATGGTCCCCATGCGTTTGATGAAATGCCCAAGTGATGGGTTTTTGCATAATGTGTTATTATTATGCTTTCAAAGATTTCATGTGTCCCTATTGTTGTTACTATCGTGTCTAGGGGTTATGAATACCTGAAAACATAGTTTTTTTACATATTCTTAGTAATTTCAGAATAGTTTCAGATATGTTATGAGCAGTATCAGTTCAGTTAGTTGTTATAATCAGTTAAACTTAGATTAGTTTAGTAATTTGAGTCAATTCAGTTGGTAGTAAGATTTAGCACCGAGCGAATCTAAGTATGAGGGATCACCTTCCAGTTGAGGGTGTGACCTTTAGTAGTAGTCCCTGTATTTCAGAACTACATAGCCATCGTAGGTTGAGATGTTAACCTGTAAGTTGAGGGTTGACACATCTCACTAGATCACTTGCCAATAGAGGGTGACACTTTAGTCCTTCGGGACTTCACTTTAGTAGATCTACATAGCTAGTATTGGTACTCGATACATGGTACAGATACTCTTCCAACTAGGGCCATAGGTTGGACCCCAATTAACTCTTTAGGGTATGTTGGTTAGATGATATCTCCCACAGTCTTAGTTCACTATTTAGTTCAGATTTTAGTTTTAGGTTTGCTTCAGAATAGCATACAGTTATCAGTTATTCAGTTATTGGTATTTTAGTATCTCAGTTTACAGACTATATCAGAATCATGTTTTATGCTTAGTCTTGCATTCTAAGATTATACAGTTTTCATGCATTTGTGATGAGTTATCTCGCGTTGTTCAGTAGTCCGTATTCATATATTAGTTACTTAGTATGTATATGCTAGTTATCCCTTTTTCTTAGATTTCACTCATTCTGTCACCCAGGCATCAACTATTCAGTTAATCAGATCAGTTCAATACATATATCTTTGTTTTCGAATGTTCACATATTCATGTTTTACCGTATCCCAGCTTTAGTTCTACATATATTATAAAAGGAAAGTTTTAGGAAACTAAGTGTAGTGATTCACGTGCTTATCAGATTATGTTTGTTACTCATGTTTTAAGATATTTCATCTTTCAGTCTATTTCAGCCTCTTGGTGATTCTATGTAACACCCCGCATTTGGGCTAGAACGAAAAATCATTATTTCTATGCATAGATGATCCAAAAGCCATAAATCCTATGTAAATTTGGCATGTTAATCAATTATGTAGTATGGGAACCTATTTGAGCATAAATTGAGATCATATAGGTACCCAAACTCAAGGACGAGTTGAAAGGTTTCCTATCGTTCGAGTTTGAGTGGGCGTCGAAACTTTGTTCAGATTCAATCGACTATAACTCCTTTTATATCATGAAATGGGTGGCCTACTATATATCAAATAAAATCTCTTCGAATTAGCTTTCCAACGATACTAATTTCGCCCAAATTCGAGATCGGAGAAAAAAGTTATATCCATTTTACTTTAGCATGTCTGTCTGTCGACAAGTGATGACCTGCGCTGATAAGTTATCACATATGTGACGACCTATCGGCCATGTCATCAGTCCCAGGTAGTAACTCACAAAAATCAGCCTCTGAGTGACGAACTGGTGTGATATGTTATCACATATGTGACGACCTATCAGCCAAGGTCGTCATCTTTAAAATTCAGCATTTCCTAAACAGTTTTGGAGGAGTATTTTGGTATTTTCCCTTCATCCCATAACTCCATAAACACTGAATTCAACCTCCATTTCACTAAAAATACACTCTTTTCTCTCAAATCCTCTCAAGAAGCAAACTCTAGGGCCTCAACCTAAGATTCAAGATCCCTCAAAATTTCACCATTAAATTTCAAAATTGATTCAAGAATTAGAATCCCCAAACTAAGATCTTCAAGAATCATCCATCAAAAGCACAAATAGAGTCCCAAAAGCAAGTGTTTATCCAAAGTTCATAATCTAAGGTACGTGGAGTTTATCCTAAAAACTACATGGGCTTGTAAACACTAGAACATGATTTAAAGATTATCAAACATGAATTTAGAAAAGGGGTTTTTAAATACATGATTTTATTATACATAATGAATGTTTAATTATACAGTTGATTTGGTCTTCAGGCCTTTTCCCCCCTTTAAATTGATTTACATGTATATGTATATGTACGAAGATTTAGATTAAAGATTGTTTCAGAGAACAACTTATGAAATCCCTCTCTTGTGATAACTTTAAGTTTAGGATATCAATGTGAAGGATTTGAAATGTATGATTTATGGCTTGAAATAGTTTACTCAAATACCATAGTATTTTGAGCATGATTTAGAGATTTTGAGAGGGAGTTTCTTGACATAAATGTGTTTTGTTAAAGAGAGAAAGATTTGCATAAGATTAAGAATTTTTGACATGACCACCTTGTATCATTGAAATATTGTCAAAGAGAGTTGCATACATGTGTTTACACGAGTATTTAAAGAAAGGGTTCTTCGAACTGATTTATCGATATGGTGGTCCCAAATATTATATTTTGAAAACAAAGATTATAATAAACTAACAATGCAGAGATATGACTTGAAAGTCAATGGTATGATGATACCATAAGTATGTATGCCATAACAGAGTATGTTTTCAGAGAATGCATGTTTTAAAGAGTTAAAAATAGGCATAAAGAGGGTTAGGTGGTTACCTGAAGAAGGCTTGAGTTCAAGTAACTTTTAGCCTAAAATAGTATTTGCCACTATGGGTAGATTATTATTGTACGTTGGCGACGGCCATGTGGTATAGTAGATTAAGAGACTCCGACCTTTGCGGCATACTTGGGTTGGGGGTTTGGCTACCGAGTAAATGGCAGATTCCATATAGCCCATGGAATTTCAGAGTTGTAGGGTATACCACCTAGTGCAGAAGTAAAACAAAGAGTGTCACAGAGTTCATATGATTTTACAGAGTCTTTCAACATGCCCATGTGATTTCTTACTATACGATATGTTTATAAACTATTTTAAATTGCTCTCATATATGTTGAATATAAATTATTATTTTGGATTTGCTATGCGTACCAGTACATCTGTATTGACCCCCTACCTCCTAGGTTCAGAGGCTCAATCTAGGGGTCCAGCTAAATAGTAGAGTATTTTAGAGAGAAGTGATCTGTGCTTTGTTCCATAAGGCCTATTTATTTTAGATTATGTTATTCCATTTGTTTTGGTCTACTGGGGGCCTTGTCCCACTTTTCAAAAATTTGTCACTTGATTATGTAGTAGAGATTGCGCAGACTGTTTCAGATATTGTTTAGTTGATTTTGGATTTCATTCTTTATTGTTAAACTGAACAAAGAGTTTTGACCATGTTTTTTTGTTAAATTATATTTTCGAATTTTCTTTTATTATATGAATATTGTGGATGATTACCAGATAGAGTAGGACATCTGGGCCTTCATAGTTCAGGATGCCCGTTACGGCTAGGGTCTCGGTTCGGGTCATGACAAACTTGGTATCAGAACATGGTTCATGGTCATAGGGTGTCTGTAAAATCGCGTCGGGTAGAGTCTTATTTATGGGTGTTTAGCGTGTCACACTTATAAGTAGGAGGCTACAAGGCATTTAAGAATGTCTCGCTTTCTTTATGTTCTAATTCATGCTATGGAGTCAGAATGTTCTTCTTTCATGATCTAATTCGTGCTATGGTATCTTCCATGAGAAAGTAAAGTTATCCTAATTCTTTCCTTAATTTGATATGGTCATATGTCTCATTATTGGGGTGATTCAAGTGGAGAAGTTTAGAGTGTAAATGGTATGGTCCTTTTGGATCGAGTCATATAAGATTTTAAAAACTGTGCACGGGCTTTAGAAGAGTCCGTTAGTACTTTAGAGTGTACAGATCCTAGTGTGAGTTTTGATTCTGCTGAGATCGTGCTTTTCAGCCTGCAGTATTAAGTGTATTTGGCTCTCTTTAAAAAAAAATTATGTTGAAGATGGCATGCCTAAAAAGGGGAATGATGTGTAGCAGAATGTTGGAACTGTATTTCTACCCGAATAGTAGTATGAGTTAAAGTGTTATTGTCGTGACCTATTGGCAGTGATATTGGACCAAGAAGTTGGTGATGTGAAGTCACAAAGTTAGAAGTCAGAGTAAGGGTGACTTTTGTGTAAACAAATATTTTAGTTGGATAGCTGATGTTTGAGGATAATTTACCCCTTTATAGTGATAGACTAATGTGGTAGCTAATAACATGTGTTAATAGTATGGTAGTCTATGGGGGAAGTGTTTGGCTCAGATTTTTATTTATATAGAGTAAGATGTGTATTCTTAGATCATTGAATATTGTGTGTCAAGTTTCTATCTCTTGTAATCTTGTAATCATTGTGTTGTTGAAACTAAAAGTTTAGTGAATCCGTGTGAGGCTCTTTCGATTCACTAGCATAGTTTCCTTGTCATTCATCTCATTTCCTTGTTCAATACACAAAATCAAAGTCTAGTGAAGCCGTGTGAGGCCTATTTCGATTTACTAGCAACTTGTTGTTCATCTTGTTGTTCTTGTGTTGGTTGGAACTGGGGGTTTAGAGGCATAATGGCAACAAAAGTGGTAAGGACGAATTATTGAATATATGTATAGCCAAATTTTTTTGCATGAGATTGAGTTGGTAATGAAGTAATACGTCCTTATGTGTTAGTTTAGTAAAATGTAGGGAAGGAGTTATTATTTAAGGTGAATTATTGTTGGTTGAAGTATGGAAATGGCTAGATTAGCCAGTAAATAACAATTATATACTCATGGTTGTTTTGTGAATTTGAAGGTAGACTAAATGTACGCTTGGGTAAGTAAATGTGATGTTAGAAAGCCGTATAAGTAGATAAGATTGTATGCGGTTATGATATAAGATTAAGGTTGACCATGTCCATTATGTGACTTTACCCCTTGACCTTATTTTTGTTGGTAGTTGTAAACTAGTACTATTTGTGGGAAGGTATGTAGTAGATTTTTGAGGTATATTAGTAATGTCATAAAGATGTTTTAGTTGTGGTTAGTAGCTAGATAAAATAAGGTATTTAGGTAGGATGTCCCAATTTGGTGGACTAGTATATTATGTTGCATTTTTTATTTTTCATTTATGGTAGATGATTGATGCTAGACTATAGACATGAATTCAAATGTAGAATGTGGTTGTAAGAATAGTGGCTTAAGATTAATAATGTATGTTCTGCGAGAATTATGTGTAAGGTTGGGTTGTAAATCGTGTTTAGCACTAGACATTAAGTTTGAATAGTTGATGTCCATGAAGGTGGATGTGATGATTTCTTGGTTAATGATACTAGTTATATGAAAGTGATCTAATAGGCTTGAACGGTGTATGCAAGAGACTAAGTTTATTTAATTCATAATGAAGTATGATGTTGTGTGTATGATGTAGAAGTATGCCCAAGGTGATATGAGGTTGTGGTATTTTTCTAAGGCTACTACATGTTGCGTGTGGCTAGTAGTACCGTTGAGTTGCTAGGTGGAGAAATACTAGTAGATGGTACATGGTGTTCTAAAAGGATAAGTTAAGGAGTTTTGACTGATTGTGTTGAGCCTTTTGATATGATCTTAATCCTTATGGTAGAGAGATATAAGTTTGGGGTCGCGATATTGGTAGGCTATGATGGAAGAAGTTTGGTTAATCAAAGGCTTGGTGATATCCATGTTAAGTGTTAGAATCTAAGTTTGAGTTTTTAAGGATGAACTAATAGAAATAAGAGTAGAAACACTAGAGGGTGTGCACTTCAACTATGGGGATATTCATGAAGATTCGTAGTTAGTAAGTTTTCAAGTATTATATGATGACTATTGGTGGCTATAGAAAGATAGAGTGTATCTTAGGAGGTAGTATTAACAGTGGGTTTTTCACTTTCAGGTCTTGTTATTCGGGTTAAGTTCTATTAATTGCGTGTATTATCGCATTCCATACCCCAGAGTGCAGTGAGTGTAGTTCAGTTTAGAGTCTAGTAAGCGATCTCTCGAACTCAAGATGATGGCTTAAATCTAAGGGGGAGATTGTAGAACAAGTAACCAAGTCACTCTCAGATACTAATAGTATTGCTAGTATGATATAGAATATCAAAAAATGAGGGTGGGACTCAACCCATTCTTATATCAGTAATTATCAGCTATTCTAATACCTACTCATACCTTACATTTTGGTTCCATGATCAAAGTTCATGTTCATGTATATGATAGATAATCATGTACTATTCCAGTTCCAAAAAGAGGAGTTCGAGTTCATTCAGTAGTCGGAATCACATTCGATATGCTATGAACTCCAAATTGAGGTCATGTAGCTCATGACTCATGTACTCACACTTTATAGTGTCCTGAGTTCCTATAACTCATGCTATACTCCTAATGATTGGAAAATATTTAGTTAATAGCCATGTATGCCCTAAATTCAGAACTACTTTGATAAATCCCTGATGTTGATTTGTTATTCCTCAAGCCTCAGTTAAGTATCAAGTCTCATCTATTATCCTTCCATGTTTCAAGGTTTTATGTTCTAGAATTTTGGTGACTCCTTATGTAATGATAATAGTGATGAGTAAATGTTTCTTGTTTATGGAAGATCATTGTATGCTTGTTTTAGATAAGTCCATAAGTGTGAAGTGAAATTTGGGGCCAAGTTTTTGATACTTGTGATGGTTAATGGAAAATTTATGTGTGTATGTTCTTGGGGTACCGCGTGGGAGTTTTATTGATGGTGGTTTAGAGAATATATGACGTATGTCTTTATTAATGTTTCTTTAAAGGTCATATGTGGTTATAAAGATAGGCTTGAATGACATGTTGAGATGTAAATGGAGGAACGCAATATGCGCTAGTGAATCCATAGTAACAGTTCAGAGTTAGTCATTGAAGTGGTAGGGCACATTATGCTTAGGATGTGATAAAACAATATAGAAGTTGAATCATATGGTTTAGAATGATATCGTGGTGTAGCGTGTTGTAATTTGTGATTTAGATTTAGGCTTGATCACGGTGAAAGGATTTAAGCTACTTTAGATATTAGTACAAAGATTTATCGATGCCTATATGAGACTTTTAAGCTGAACTGAATCTGTATGGTTATTAATTGGGATAGTAAGGTTAAGGAAGTATTCGAGGAGTGTGCTAAGCTTGAAAGTAAGAAGTGGCATTAGGCCTGGTAATTCTATCCTAGTTTATGAGTCATATGTCTATATTCCATGCTATGAAGTAGTGTTATTTTTGTGATTCCTTAGTTGGATGTCTTGTGTAACTCATGCCTAAGATTCTTTGCTCCCTAATGCTACTAGGACTTTTTTTTTGAAAGAGTGTTGAAGAGATACTCTAGTTAAGTATGAGGGTCCAGGAAAATTCAGTCTGTATAGCCAGTAATTCAGTTTAACGGTCAGATAGACAAGTTACTGTGGTTTTCCACCTTTTCACCTAGTCCTACTATACGAAGTCTCATGCGTAGACCATCCCAAGAGATAATCTATTCCATCCATGTAATTTGAGATTTTAGTTCAGTCAAAGCATCATGTTTCAGATTCTATTACTTAGTCATGACTCAGTTCATAATAGTCAGAGGATAATTTCAAATACTTCCAGGTATTTTAGCTCAGGCAGTATAGTACCATAGTACGATCAAAGTCGTGTTACCTCATGGTTCGTACTTGCATAATTTATCACTTCTCAATTCAATATATATGATTGGATCATGAACACTTCAAGGAAATCCTAAACTCTCAGCATGAATCAGCTCCTTAAAGTAAGTAAAGTCAAGTTAACTCGGAATTCAGTTTCATGATAAAAGTGTAAATGTTTCAGCTCGGCTATATTATTTCTTAGAATACATATCATGTCCACATTATTCCATACCTTTAAGACTTCAACATTCCAACCCATCATTCGGGGATGAATGATCCCACGGGGGAGATAATGTAACACCCCACATTTCTAGCTAGAACAAAAAATCATCATTTCTATGCGTAGTTGATCCAAAAGACATTATTCCTATGTAAATTTGGCATGTTAATCAATTATGTAGTGAGTGAACCTATTTGAGCATAAATGGAGATCATAGAGGTCCCCAATCTCAAGGACGAGTTTAAAGCTTTCGTATCGTTCGAGTTTGAGTGAGCATCTAAACTTAGGTCATATTTAAGTGACATTAACTCCTTGTATATGAAGAACTGGGTGGCGTACTATATATCAAATGAAATCTCTTCGAATTTTCTTTCTAATGATAGCAATTTCGCCCAAATTCGAGATCGGAGCAAAATGTTTTACCCATTTTTCTTCAGCATGTCTGTCTGTCGACAAGTGATGACCTGAGCTAATAAGTTATCACATATGTAATGACCTATCAGCCATGTCGTCAGCCCAAGGTAGTAACTCACAAAAATCGGCCTCTGAGTGACGACTTGGTGTGATAAGTTATCACATATGTGATGACCTATCAGCCAAGGTCGTCATCTTTAAAATTCAGCATTTCCTAAATGGTTTTGGAGGGGTATTTTGGCATTTTCCCTTCACCCCATAACTCCATAAACACTGAATTCAACCTCTATTTCATAAAAAATACACTCTTTTCTCTCAAATCCTCTCAAGAGCCAAACCCTAGGGACTCAACTTAAGATTCAAGATCCCTCAAAATTTCACCATTAAATTCCAAAATTGATTCAAGAATTAGAATCCCCAAACCAGATCTTCAAGAATCATCCATCAAAAGCATAAATAGAGTCCCAAAAGCAAGTGTTCATCCAAATTTCATAATCTAGGGTACGTGGGGTTTATCCTAAAAACTACATGGGCTTGTAAATACTAGAACATGATTTAAAGATTATCAAACATGAATTTAGAAAAGGGGTTTTGAAATACATGATTTGATTATACATTATGAATGTTTAATTGTACTGTTGATTTGGTCATTAGGCCCTTTTCCCCTTTAAATTGATTTACATGTATATGTATAGGTATGAAGATTTACATTGAAGATTGTTTGAGTGCATAACTTTTGAAATCTCTCTCTTGTGATTACTTTACAATTATAATATTAATGTGAAGGATTTGTAATGCATAATTTATGGCTTGAAAATAGTTTACTCAAATACCATAGTATTTTGAGCATGATTTAAATATTTTGAGAGAGAGTTTCTTGATATAAAAGTGTTTTGTTAAAGAGAGAAAGATTTGCATAAGATTAAGAATTTTTGACATTACCATCTTGTATCATTAAAATATTATCAAAGAGAGTTACATAGATGTGTTTACATGAGTATTTAAAGAAAGGGTTCTTCGAACTAATTTATCGATATGGTGGTCCTAAACTTTATATTTTGAAATTTTTTTTATAATAAACTAACAATGGCTTAGAGATGTGACTTGTAAGTCAATGGTATGACGATGCCATAAGTATGTATGCCATAATAGAGTATGTTTTCAGAGAATGCATGTTTTAAAGAGTTAAAAATGGGCATAAAGAGGGTTAGGTGGTTACCCAAAGATGGCTTGAGTTTTAGTAACTCTAGCCTAAAACCGTATTTGCCGATATGGGTAGATTATTATTGTACACTGGTGACGGCCGTGTGGCGTAGTAGATTTAGAGACTCCGACCCTTGCGGCACATTTGGGTTGAGAGCTTGGCTTCCGAGTTAATAACAGATTCCCTATAGCCTATGGAAATTTAGAGTTATAGGGTATACCACCTAGTGCAGAAGTAAAACAAAGAGTGCCACAAAGTTCATATGATTTTACAGAGTCTTTCAACATGCCCATGTGATTTTTTACTATACGATATGTTTATAAACTATTTTAAATTGCTTTTATATATGTCGAATATAAATTATTATTTTGGATTTGCTCTGCGTACCAGTACATATGTATTGACCCCCTACCTCCCAGGTTTGGAGGCTCATTTTAGGGGTCCATCTAAGCAGTAGAGTATTTCAGAGAGAAGTGATCTATGCTGTGGCGAGCCTTCTCTTTTCCAGAAGGCCTGCTTATTTCAGATTATGTTATTCCATTTGTTTTGGTCTACTGGGGACCTTGTCCCAGTTTTCGAACAGTTGTCACTTGATTATGTAGTAGTGATTTTGTAGACTATTCCTGATGTTGTTTAGTTGATTTTGGATTTCATTTCTTATTGTTAAACTGAACCAAGAGTTTTGACCATGTTTCCCTATTAAATTATATTTTCTTATTTTCTTTTTTTATATGAATGTTGTGCATGATTACCAGATAGAGTAGGACATTCATGGTTTGGGATATCCATCACGGCCAGGGAACCAGTTCGGGTCGTGGAAAATTTGGTCTCAGAGTACGGTTCATAGTCCCAGGGTGTCTGCAAAATCTTGTCGGGTAGAGTCTTATTTATGGGTGTGTAGCGCGCCATACTTATAAGCAGGAGGCTACAAGGCATTTAGGAACGTCTCTCTTTCTTCATGATCTAATTCATGCTATGAAGTTAGAATGTTCCTCTTTCATACTCTAATTCGTGCTATGGTGTCGCCCATATGAAAGTTATCCCAATTCTTTTCTTCCTTTGATGTGCTCAGATATCTCTCATTATTAGGGTGATTCAAGTGCAGAAGTTTAGAGTCTAAATGGTATGGTCCTTTCTGATTGAGTCATATAAGATTTTAAAAATTGTGCAAGGGCTTTAGAAGAGTCCGTTAGTGCTTCAGAGTGTACTAATTCTAGTGTGAGCTTTGATTATGACGAGATCGTGCTTTTCAGCCTACAATATTAGGCGTATTCGGCTTCTTTCAAAAAAAAAAAATTATCTTGCAGATGTCATGCCTAAAAAGGGGATGATATGTAGCAGAATGTTGGAACTATATTTTCACTCAAATAGTAGTATGAGTTCAAGTGTTGTTTTCATGAGCTATTGGTAGTGATATTGGACCAAGAAGTTGGTGATGTGAAGTCACAAAGTTAGAAGTCAGAGTGAGGGTGACTTTTGTGTAAACAAATATTTTAGTTGGATAACCAATGTTTGAGGATAATTTAACCCTTTATAATGATAGAATAATGTGGTAGCTAGTAGCATGTGTGGATTGTATGGTAGTCAGTGGGGGGGAGTGTTTGACTCATATTTTTATTTATACGGAGTAAGATATGTATTCTTAGATCATTCAATATTGTGTGTCAAGTTTCTATCTCTTGTAATCTTGTTATCATTGTGTTGTTGAAACTAAAAGTCTAGCGGAGCCATGTGGGTCTCTTTCGATTCACTAGCATAGTTTCCTTGTCATTCATCTCATTTCCTTGTTCAAAACACAAAATCAAAGTCTAGTGAAGTCGTGTGAGGCCTATTTTGATTCACTAACAACTAGTTGTTCATCTTGTTGTTCTTGTGTTGGTTGGAACTGGGGATTTAGAGGCATAATGGCAAGAAAAGTGGTAAGGATGGATTATTGAATATATGTATAGCTGGATTTTTTTGCATGAGATTGAGTTGGTAATGAAGTGATACATCATTATTTGTTAGTTTAGTAAAATATAGGGAAAGAGTTATTAGTTTAGGTGAATTGTTGTTGCTTGAAGTATAAAAATGGCTAGATTAGCTAGTAAATTATAATTATAGACTCATGGTTATTTGTGGAATTTGAAGGTATACTACATATACGCTTGGGTTAGTAAAAGGCTTGAACGGTGTATGCAAGAGCTTAAGTTTATTTGATTCGTAATGAAGTACGATGTTGTATGTATGATGTAGAAGTATTCCCAAGGTGATATGAGGTTATGTAATTTTTCTAAGGCTACTACATGTTGTGTGTGGCTAGTAGTACCGTTGAGTTTCTAGGTTGAGAAATACTAGTAAATGGTATATGGTGTTCTAAATGGACAAATTAAGGAGTTTTTACGATAGTGTTGAACCTTTTGATATAATCTTAATCCTCATGGTAGAGAGATATAAGTTTGGGGTTGTGATATTGGTAGGCTATGATAGAAGAAGTATGGTTCCTCAAAGGCTTGGTGATAGCCATGTTAAGTGTTAGAATCTAAGTTTGAGTTTTGAAGGTTAAACTAATAGAAATAAGAGTAGAAGCACTAGATGGTGTGCACTTCAACTATGGGTCTATTCATTAAGATTCAAAGTTAGTAAGTGTTTAAGTATAATATGATGACTATTGGTGGCTATACGAAGATAGAGTGTATCTCAGAAGGTAGTATTATCGGTGGGTTTTCCACTTTCAGGTGTGGTTATTCAGGTTAAGTTATATTAATTGTGTGTATTATCGTATTCCAGACCTCAGAGTGCAGTGAGTGTAGTTTAGTTTAGAGTCTAGTAAGGGATCTCTCGAACTTAAGATGATGTCTTAAAGCTAAGGGAGAGACGATAGAACAAGTAACCAAGTCAGACTCTTAGATTCTAATTGTATCGCCATTATGATATAGAACATCAAAAAGTGAGGGTGGGACTCAACCCATTCTTATCTCAGTAATTTTCAGCTATCCCAATACCTACTCATGCCTTACATTTAGGTTCCATGATAATAGTTCATGTTCATGCTTATGATAGAGAATCATGTACTATTCTAGTTCCAAAAAGAGGAGTTCTAGTTTATTCAGTAGTCGGAATCACATTTGATATGCTATGAACTCCAAATTGAGGTCAGGCAGCTCATGACTCATGTATTGACGCTTTATAGTATGCTCAGTTCCTATAACTTATGCTATACTCCTAATGATCGGCAAAAATTAAGCTTATAGCCATGTATACCCTTTATTCAGATTTACTTTTGATAAATCGCTAATATTGATTTGTTATTCCTCAGGACTCAGTTAAATGTAAAGTCTCGTATAATATCCTTCCATGCTTCAAGGTTTTATTATCTAACCTTTTGGTGACTCCTTTTGTAATGATAGTGGTGATTAATGAAAGTTTTTTGTTGATGAAAGATCATTGTATGCTTGTTTTAGATAAGTCTATAAGTGTGAAGTGAAATTTGGGGCTAAGTTTTTGATACATGTGATGGTTAATGGAAAATTTGTGTTTAAATATTCTTGGGGTAGCGTGTGGGAGTTGTATTGATGGTGGTTTAGAGAATATATGAAGTACGTCTTGATTAATGTTGACTTGAAGTTCATATGTGGTTATAAATATAGGCTTGAATAACATGCTTGGATATGAATGGAGGAATGCAATATGCGATAGTGAATCCATAGTAAGAGTTTAGAGTTGTTCATTGAAGTAGTAGGGCACATTATGCTTAGGATGTGATAAAAAAATATAGAAGGTTGAATCATGTGGTTTATAATAATATCGTTGTTCAGCGTGTTGTATTTTGTGATTTGGAGTTAGGCTTGTCACAGTGAAAGGATTTAAGCTACTTTTGATATTAGTAGAAAGATTTATCGATGGCCATATGAGAATTTTAAGCTGAATTGAATGAGTATGGTAATTAAGGGGGATAGTAAGGTTAAGGGAGTATTCAAGGAGTGTGCTAAGCTTGAAAGTAAAATGTGGCATTGCCTAAGGCCTGGTAATTCTATATTAGTTTATGAGTTATATGTCAATATTCCATGCTATGGAGTAGTGTTATTTTTGTGATTCCTTAGTGGGATGTCTTGTGTAACTCATGCCCAAGATTCTTTGCTCCTTAATGCTACTTGGACTTCTTTAGAAAGAGATTTGAAGAGATACTCCAGTTAAGTATGAGGGTCCAACAAAATTCAGTCTGTATAGCCAGTAATTCAGTTTAACAGTTAGATAGACAAGTTACTGTGGTTTTCCACCTTTTCACCCAGTCCTACTATCCGAAGTCTCATGCGTATGACCATCCTAAGAGATAATCTATTCCATCAATGTAAGTTGCGATTTCAATTTAGTCAAAGCATTATGTTTCAGATTCAGCTACTTAGTCATGACTCAGTTCATAAGAGTTCAGAGCATAATTTCAAATACTTCTATGTATTTTAGCTCAAGTAGTACAGTACCCTAGTACGACCTAAGTCATGTTGCCTCATGGTTCGTACTTGCATAAGTTATCACTTCTCAATTCAATATATATGATTGGATCATGAACACTTCAAGGAAATCCTAAACTGTCAGTATAAATCAGCTCTTTACAAAAGGTAAAGTCAAGTCAACTCGGAATTCAGTTTCATGATAAAAGTTTAAATGTTTTATCTCGGCTATATTCTTTCTTAGAAGACATATCATGTCCACGTTATTCCATACCTTTAATACTTCAACATTCCTACCCATCATTCGGGGTCAAATGATCCCACTAGGGAGATAATGTAACACCCCGCATTTTGGGCTAGATTGAAAAATCGTTGTTTCTATGCGTAGACGATCCAAAAGCCATAAATCCTATGGAAATTTGGCATGTTAATCAATTATGTAGTGTGGGAACCTATTTGAGCATAAATTGAGATCATAGAGGTCCCTAAATCCAAGGACGATTTGAAAGTTTTTCTATCGTTCAAGTTTGAGTGAGTGTTGCAACTTGGGTCAGATTCAATCAACCATAATTCCTTGTATATGACACACTGGGTGAGCTACTATATATCAAATGAAATCTCTTTGAATTATCTTTCCGATGATGCCAATTTCGCCCAAATACGTGATCAGATCAAAAAATTATACCCATTTTACTTCAGCATGTTTGTCTGTCGACAAGTGATGACCTGAACTGATAAGTTATCACATATGTGATGACCTATCAGCCATGTCGTCAGCCCAAAACAGTAACTCACAAAATCATCCTCTAAGTGGCCAAGGTCGTCACCTTTAAAATTCAGCATTTCTTCAACGGTTTTGGAGGGGTATTTTTGTATTTTCCCTTCATCCCAAAACTCCATAAACACTGAATTCAATCTCCATTTCACCAAATATACACTCTTTTCTCTCAAATCCTTTCAAGAACCAAACCGTAGGGCCTCTACTTAAGATTCAAGATCCCTCAAAATTTCACCATTAAATTCTAAAATTGATTCAAGAATTAGAATCCCCAAACTAAGATCTTCAAGAATCATCCATCAAAAGCACAAAAAGTGTCCCAAAAGTATGTGTTCATCCAAAGTTCATAATCTAAGGTACGTAGAGTTTATCCTAAAAACTACATGGGCTTGTAAACACTAGAACAAGATTTAAAGATTATCAAGCATGAATTTAGGAAAGGGATTTTGAAATACATGATTTTATTATACATTATGAATGTTTAATTGTACTATTGATTTGGGCTTTACGCCTTTTCCCCCCTTTAAATTGATTTACTTGTATATGTATATGTATGAAAAATTATATTGATGATTGTTTGAGAGAACAACTTATGAAATCCCTCTCTTGTGAAAACTTTAAGTTTTGATATTAATGTGAAGGATTTGAAATGCATGATTTATGGCTTGAAAATAGTTTACTCAAATACCATAGTATTTTGAGCATGATTTAAATTTTATGAGAGAGAGTTTCTTGACATAAATGTGTTTTGTTGAAGAGAGAAAGATTTGCATAAGATTAAGAATTTTTGACACGACCACCTTGTATCATTGAAATATTGTCAAAGAGAGTTGCATACATGTGTTTACATGAGTATTTAAAGAACGGGTTCTTCGAACTGATTTATCGATATGGTGGTCCCAAACATTATGTTTTGAAAATAAAAATTATAATAAACTAACAATGGCTCAGAGATGTGACTTACAAGTCAATGGTATGATGATACCATAAGTATGTATGCCATAACAGAGTATGTTTTTGGAGTATTTTTTTTAGAGAATGTATGTTTTAAAGAGTTAAAAATAGGCATAAAGAGAGTTAGGTGGTTACTTTAATAAGTCTTGAGTTCAAGTAACTCGTAGCCTCAAATCGTATTTGCCGATATGGGTAGATTATTATTGTTCGCTGGCGACGGCCGTGTAGCATCGTAGATTTAGAGACTCCGACACTTGCGGCACACTTGGGTTGGGGGCTTGGCTGCCGAGTTAATGGCAGATTCCATATAGCCTATGGAATTTCAGAGTTGTAGGGTATACCACCTAGCGCAGAAGTAAAATAAAGAGTGTCACAGAGTTCATATGATTTTACAGAGTCTTTCAAAATGCCCATGTGATTTCTTACTATATGATATGTTTATGAACTATTTTAAATTGCTCTCATATATGTTGAATATAAATTATTATTTTGGATTTGCTATGCGTACCAGTACATCTGTATTGACCCTTACCTCCCAGGTTTAGAGGCTTAATCTAGGGGTCTCCAGCTAAGCAGTAGAGTATTTCAGAGAGAAGTGATCTGTGCAGTGGTGAGCCTTCTTTATTCCAGAAGGCCTATTTATTTCAAATTATGTTATTCCATTTGTTTTGGTCTACTGGGGGCCTTGTCCCAGTTTTCAAATAGTTTTTACTTAATTAAGTAGTAGAGATTTCGTAGACAGATGTTGTTTAGTTGATTTCAGATTTCAGTCCTTATTGATAAACTAAACCAAGAGTTTTGACCATGTTTCTATATTAAATTATATTTCCGTATTTTTATTATATAAATATTGAACATGATTACTAGATAGAGTAGGACGTCCGAGCCTTCATGGTTCGGGATGTCCGTCACGGCCAGGGTCCTAGTTTGGGTAATGACAACTTGGTATCAGAGCATGGTTCATGGTCCCAGGGTGTCTAGAAAATCGCGTCGGGTAGAGTCTTGTTTATGGGTGTGTAGCATGCCACACTTATAAGCAGAAGGCTACAAGGTGTGTAGGAATGTCTCTCTTTCATCTTATTCTAATTCATACTATGGAGTCAGAATGTTCCTCTTTTATACTCTAATTAATGCTATGATGTCGCCCATATGAAAGTAAAGTTATCCCAATTCTTTCCTTACTTTGATGTGCTCAGACATGTCTCTTAATTATTGGGGTGATTTAAGTGCAGATGTTTAGAGTTTAAATGGTATGGTTCTTTCTGATTGAGTCATATAAGATTTTAAAAATTGTGCAAGGGCTTTAGAAGAGTCCGTTAGTGATTAAGAGTGTACTGATTCTAGTGTGAGCTTTGATTCTAATGAGATGATGCTTTTCAGCCTGCAGTATTACGTATATTTGACCCTTTTCAAAAAAAAATTATGTTGCAGATGTCATGCTTAAAAAGGGGAATGATGTGTAGTAGAATGTTTGAACTGTATTTCCACCCGATTTGTAGTATGAGTTAAAGTGTTGTTGTCATGACCTATTAGTAATGATATTGGACCAAGAAGTTGGTGATGTGAAGTCACAAAGTTAGAAGTCAGAGTGAGGTTGACTTTTGTGTAAACAAATATTTTAGTTGGATAACCGATGTTTGAGGATAATTTACCCCTTTATAGTGATAGACTAATGTGGTAGCTAGTAGCATGTGTGGATTGTATGGTAGTCTGTGGGGAAAGTGTTTGACTCAAATTTTTATTTATACAGTATAAGATGTGTATTATTAGATCATTGAATTTTGTTTGTCAAGTTTCTATCTCTTGTAATCTTGTAATCATTGTGTTATTGAAACTAAAAGTTTAGTGAAGCCGTGTGGGGCTTTTTCGATTCACTAGCATAGTTGCCTTGTCCTTCATCTCATTTCTTTGTTCAAAACACAAAATCAAAGTCTGTGAAGCCGTGTGAGGCCTATTTTGATTCACTAGAAACTTGTTGTTCATCTGGTTGTTCTTGTGTTGGTTGGAACTGGGGATTTAGAGGCGTAATGCCAAGAAAAGTGGTAAGGACGAATTATTGAATATATGTATAGCTAAATTTTTTGGCATGAAATTGAGTTGCTAATGAAGTGATATGTCCTTGTGTGTTAGTTTAGTAAAATATAGGGAAGGAGTTATTAGTTAAGGTGAATTATTGTTGCTTGAAGTATTAAAATGGCTAGATTAGCCAGTAAATTATAATTATAGACTCATGGTTGTTTGTGGAATTTGAAGGTAGACTAAATGTATGCTTGGGTAAGTAAATGTGATGTTAGAAAGCCGTATAAGTAGATAAGATTGTATGCGGTTATGATATAAGATTAAGGTTGACCATGTCTATTATGTGACTTTACCCCTTGACCTTGTTTTTGTTGGTAGTTGTAAACTAGTACTATTTGTGGGAAGGTATGTAGTGGATTTTTGAGGTATAGTAGTAATGTCATAAAGATGTTTTAGTTGTGGGTAGTAGCTAGCTAAAATAAGGTATTTGGGTAGGATGTCCCAATTTAGTGGACTAGTATATTATGTTGCATTTTTTATTTTTCATTTATGGTAGATGATTGATGCTAGACTATAGACTTGAATTCAAATGTAGAATGTGGTTGTAAGAATAGTGGCTTAAGATTAATAATGTATGTTTTGCTAGAATTATGTGTAAGGTTGGGTTGTAAATCATGTTTAGCACTAGACATTAAGTTTGAACAGTTGATGTCCATGAAGGTGGATATGATGATTTCTTGTTTAATGATACTCGTTATATGGAAGTGATCTAATAGGCTTGAATGGTGTATGCAAGAGCCTAAGTTTATTTAATTCATAATGACGTATGATGTTGTATGTATGATGTAGAAGTACGCCCAAGGTGATATAAGGTTGTGGTATTTTTCTAAGGCTACTACATGTTGTGTGTGGCTAGTAGTACCGTTGAGTTGCTAGGTGGAGAAATACTAGTAGATGGTACATGGTGTTCTAAAAGGACAAGTTAATGAGTTTTGACTGATTGTGCTGAGCCTTTTGATATGATCTTAATCCTTATGGTAGAGAAATATAAGTTTGGGGTCGCGATATTAGTAGGCTATGATGGAAGAAGTTTGGTTAATCAAAGGCTTGGTGATATCCATGTTAAGTGTTAGAATCTAAGTTTGAGTTTTGAAGGCTGAACTAATAGAAATAAGAGTAGAAGCACTAGAGGGTGTGCACTTCAACTATGGGGATATTCATGAAGTTTCGTAGTTAGCAAGTGTTCAAGTATTATATGATGACTATTGGTGGCTATAGAAAGATAGAGTGTATCTCAGGAGGTAGTATTAACAGTGGGTTTTTCACTTGCAGGTGTGGTTATTTGGGTTTAGTTCTATTAATTGCGTGTATTATCGTATTCCAGACCCTAGAGTGCAGTGAGTGTAGTTTAGTTTAGAGTCTAGTAAGGGATCTCTCGAACTTAAGATGATGGCTTAAAGCTAAGGGGGAGATGATAGAACAAGTAACCAAGTCAGACTCTCAGATTCTAATAGTATTGCCAGTATGATATAGAACATCAAAAAGTGAGGGTGGGACTCAACCCATTCTTATATCAGTAATTTTTAGCTATCCCAATACCTACTCATTCCTTACGTTCCTGTTCCATGATCATTGTTCATGTTCATGCATATGATAGTGTATTATATGCTATTCCAGTTCCAAAAAAGAGGAGTTTCAATTCATTCAGAAGTCGAAATCATATTCCATATGCTATGAACTCCAAATTGAGGTCATGCAGCTCATGACATATGTTCTCATGCTTTATAGTGTACTCAGTTTCTATACTCATGCTATACTCCTAATGATTGGCAAAATTTCAGCTTATAGCCATGTATGCCCTAAAATTCAAATTTACTTTGATAAATCTCTGATGTTGATTTGTTATTCCTCAGGCCTCAGTTAAGTGTCAAGTCTCATATAATATCCTTCCATACTTCAAGGTTTTATGTTCTAACCATTTGGTGACTCCTTATGTAATGGTAGTGGTGATAAGTGAATATTTTTTGTTGATGGAAGATCATTGTATGCTTGTTTTAGATAAGTTCAAAAGTGTGAAGTAAAATTTGGGGCCAAGTTTTGATACATGTGATGGTTAATGGAAAATTTGTGTTTGTATGTTCTTGGCGTAGCGCGTGGGAGTTGTATTCATGGTGGTTTAGAGAATATATGAAGTACGTCTTGATTAATTTTGCCTTGAATTTCATATGTGGTTATAAAGATAGGCTTGAATGACATGTTGGGATGTAAGTGGAGGAACACAATATGCGCTAGTGAATCCATAGTAAGAGTTCAGAGTTAGTCATTAAAGTGGTAGGGCACATTATGCTTAGGATGTGATAAAAAAAAAGGTTGTATCATATGGTTTAGAATAATATCATGGTGTAGCGTGTTGTATTTTGTGATTTAGAGTTAGGCTTGATCCCGGTGAAAGGATTTAAGCTACTTTAGATATTATTAGAAAGATTTATCGATGCCCATATGAGAATTTTAAGCTGAATTGAATGAGTATGGTAATTAAAGGGGATAGTAAGGTTAAGTGAGTGTTCGAGGAGTGTGCTAAGCTTGAAAGTAAGAAGTGGCATTGCCTAAGGCTTGGTAATTCTATCCTAGTTTATGAGTTATATGTCTATATTCCATGCTATGGAGTAGTGTTATTTTTGTGATTCCTCAGTGGGATGTATTGTGTAACTCATACCCAAGATTCTTTTCTCCCTATTGCTACTATGACTTCTTTAGAAAGAGTGTTGAAGAGATACTCCAGTTAAGTATGAGGGTCCAACAAAATTCAGTCTGTATAGCCAGTAATTCAGTTTAACAGTTAGATAGACAAGTTACTGTGGTTTTCCACCTTTTCACCCAGTCCTACTATCCGAAGTCTCATGCGTATGACCATCCTAAGAGATAATCTATTCCATCAATGTAAGTTGCGATTTCAATTTAGTCAAAGCATTATGTTTCAGATTCAGCTACTTAGTCATGACTCAGTTCATAAGAGTTCAGAGCATAATTTCAAATACTTTTATGTATTTTAGCTCAAGTAGTACAGTACCCTAGTACGACCTAAGTCATGTTGCCTAATGGTTCGTACTTGCATAAGTTATCACTTCTTAATTCAATATATATGATTGGATCATGAACACTTCAAGGAAATCCTAAACTTTCAGTATGAATCAGCTCTTTACAGCAAGTAAAGTCAAGTCAACTCGGAATTCAGTTTCATGATAAAAGTTTAAATGTTTTAGCTCGGCTATATTCTTTCTTAGAAGACATATCATGTCCACGTTATTCCATACCTTTAATACTTCAACATTCCTACCCATCATTCGGGGTCAAATGATCCCACTGGGGAGATAATGTAACACCCCGCATTTTGGGCTAGATTGAAAAATCGTTGTTTCTATGCGTAGATGATACAAAAGCCATAAATCCTATGGAAATTTGGCATGTTAATCAATTATGTAGTGTGGGAACCTATTTGAGCATAAATTGAGATCATAGAGGTCCCTAAATCCAAGGACGATTTGAAAGTTTTTCTATCGTTCAAGTTTGAGTGAGTGTTGCAACTTGGGTCAGATTCAATCAACCATAACTCCTTGTATATGAAAAAGTAGGTGGCCTACTATATATCAAATGAAAAATATTTGAATTAGCTTTCCAACGATACCAATTTCGCCCAAATTCGAGATTGGAGAAAAAAGTTATACCCATTTTACTTTAACATATCTGTCTGTCGACAAGTGATGAACTGAGTAGATAAGTTATCACATATGTGAAGACCTATCAGCCATTTCGACTGCCCAAGGCAGTAACTCACAAAAATTAGCCTTTGAGTGACGACCTGGTGTGATAAGTTATCACATTTGTGACGACCTATCAGCCAAGGTCGTCACCTTTAAAATTCAGCATTTCCTAAACGGTTTTGGAGTTGTATTTTGGTATTTTTCCTTCACCCTATAACTGCATAAACACTAAATTCAACCTCCATTTCACCAAAAATACACTCCTTTCTCTCAAATCCTCTCAAGAACCAAACCCTAGGGCCTCAACCTAAGATTCAAGATCCCTCAAAATTTTACCATTAAATTCGAAAATTGATTCAAGAATTAGAATCCCCAAACCAGATCTTCAAGAATCATCCATCAAAAGCACAAATAGAGTCCCAAAAACAAGTGTTCATCCAAAGTTTATAAGCTAAGGTATGTGGGGTTTATCCTATAAACTACATGGGCTTGTAAACACTAGAACATGATTTAAAGATTATCAAACATGAATTTAGAAAAGGGGTTTTGAAATACATGATTTTATTATACATTGTCAATGTTTAATTGTACTATTGATTTGGTCTTTAGGCATTTCCCCCCCTTTATATTGATTTACATGTATATGTATATGTATGAAAATTTAGATTGAAGATTATTTGCGAGTACAATTTATGAAATCCCTCTCTTGTGATAACTTTATGATATTAATGTGAAGGATTTGAAATGCATGATTTATGGCTTGAAAATAGTTTACTCAAATACCATAGTATTTTGAGCATGATTTAGAGACTTTGAGAGGGAGTTTCTTGACATAAATTTGTTTTGTTAAAGAGAGAAAGATTTGCATAAGATTAAGAATTTTTGATATGACCACCTTATATCATTGAAATGTTGTCAAAGAGAGTTCTATACATGTGTTTACATGAGTATTTAAAGAAAGGGTTCTTCAAACTGATTTATCAATATGGTTGGTCCCAAACTTTATGTTTTGAAAATAAAGATTATAATAAACTAACAATGGCTTAGAGATGTGACTTACAAGTCAATGGTATGACGATACCATAAGTATGTATGCCATAACATAGTATGTTTTCAGAGAATGCATGTTTTAAAGAGTTAAAAATGGGCATAAAGAGGGTTAGATGGTTACCCAAAGAAGGTTTGAGTTCAAGTGACTCTTAGCATAAAATCGTATTTGTCAATACGGGTAGATTATTATTGTATGCTGGCGACGACTGTGTGGCGTAGTAGATTTAGAAACTCCGACCCTTGCGGCACACTTGGGTTGGGGGCTTGGCTACTGAATTAATGGTAGATTTCATATAGCACATGGAATTTCAGAGTTGTAGGGTATAGCTCCTAGTGCAGAAGTAAAACAAAGAGTGTCACAGAGTTCATATGATTTTACAGAGTTTTTCAAAATACCCATGTGATTTCTTACTATACGATATGTTTATGAACTATTTTAAATTGCTCTCATATATGTTGAATATAAATTATTATTTTGGATTTGCTCTGTGTACCAGTACATCAGTATTGACCCCCTACCTCCTAAGTTTGGAGGCTTAATCTAGGGGTCTAGCTAAGTAGTAGACTATTTCAGAGAGAGGTGATCTGTGCAGTGGTGAGTCTTATTTGTTGCAGAGGGCCTGTTTATTTTAGATTATGTTATTCCATTTATTTTGGTATACTGGGGGCCGTGTCCTAGTTTTCAGACAGTTGTCACTTGATTATGTAGTAGAGCTTTTGATGACTCTTCAAGATGTTGTTTAGTTGTTTCCGGATTTCATTCCTTATTGTTAAACTGAACCAAGAGTTTTGACCATGTTTCTGTATTAAATTATATTTTCGTATTTTCTTTTATTATATAAATATTGTACATGATTACCAGATAGAGTAGGACGTTCGAGCCTTCATGGTTTGGGATGTCCGTCACGGCCAGGGCCCCGGTTCGGGTCATGTAATTCTACTTACACCTAGTCATGCAAGTTTCAAGATTACGTATGAAACCAGTTTTACTTATTGCATACAGCCCGCTTACTCTGTACTTTCTAGAAGTACTGACCCATATATACATCTGTGTGCCTACATTGTTTCATAATTTGGGTACCATTTGTAGCCCACACATCATAATGTGACAATTGTAGTTTCCATCCAACAGGTGATGAGTTCTCTTATTTCGAGAACTCCAGATAGTTTTAGTTTATTTACAGTTTATTTTTTAAATATGTATTGATTAATGGTAGTTGGAGGCATGTCCTAGCTATCTTTAGTCAGTACAGTAGAGGCTTCATAGATGCCAGTCAGAGTCTGTCATGTAATTTGAGTTCTTTCCTTAATTTTATTAGATTGTAAGCTTTATCAGTATTGTATTTGTTCAGATTCTACCTTGATTATATTTTTGCACAGTAAACTCTGCTGTTTTATACATATTAAATAAGTTGCTTAGCAGTATGCCAGTTCATGGGTTAGCTTGGGATCACTTGTGGTTCCAAGCACTGTGTTACGACTAGGGGGTAGTCTCGGGTTGTGACATTTATTGCTTGTTAAACTTCATAGACTCTCCAAAATTACAACACGTCTAAGTTCTCCCAATTTGAATGAATGATAACTGGGAAGGTTAATACAACTACTATATATAGAGCTTAACTAAAAGAGCTAGGAGTATCAAAACACAACAAATTAGCAAAGAAGTGAACAACTATATTCTTATTAGTTATTTCCATTTCATTTTACTTATCCTTATTGAATTGACTCATCTCTCAATAAAACTTTGATTTGGGGGTGTATTTTACTAAATTAGCCCTATTAATGATGATTTGAAACTTTAAATTTGGTTATTATTATTTGATTTAGTTATTTAATTCTAAACGGTATTAAGGAGAAAATATAATAAAATTCTCTTGATTTTATAAATTGGTTAAGTAAACTGAAACAACTATTTTTAAAGTATAGAGGTCAAGTTAAATGAAATGGAGGGAGCATGGCTGAAATATATGTTGTTCCAATATCACGTTTAGTATTGTACATATTACTCATTGCCAAAGACTTCACAAATATTACCATTTTTATGATAATTTTTATAGATAGATAAGCAAAGTTTAAAAATTAATAAAATGGTTTTGATTTTTCAGTTTATGTACTAATAGTTTTTTAAAAGCAAAATGCATGTCCAAACATTAGTTTCAAAGTTTATAGATAATTTATTTTCCATCATATAACTCTTTTTCTTGAAAAAAATATGTACTTTTAAGAATCTTTTATTGGTCATGTACATTTATTTCTCGGAAGTTTTCTTCCAAAGTCTTTTCAGAAAGCTAAAGGCTAAATTTGAAAAAAATGATCTCAAAATTTCCTATACCAAAGGCATGAATATGACCACCAAAGGTTGTGGCAGAATGATATGTACTTCTCATACTTTATCGAAGGTTCCGAATTTGAGTCCTGGATATGGAATCACCTTTGGTAGAGAGTGCTTTTGTAATTCCCCAAAGTGTGATCCCAGGACGTCACGTAGTTCTCAAGGGTACGAGTAGCCTCAAGCTAACCCTTTGAGGCTGCTACTAAGTCTGAACCATACTTCAAGATCATTTAATAAAGAAATAATACTATGTTATACTAAAACTAACTGAATAAACTGTAGATAATGTCTGAACAACAAATGCTTAAAGTCTGTAAATAAACTCATAGTCCGACAATCCTTTACTACTAATAACAAACTAGAGAGCCATTAGGACAGACCCCCAACTGACTCAGACTAAACTAAAAATGATAACTCAAATACTATAAAAGCTGGAAATCTGAAGAAGAAGGCCCTTGGATCATGAGGACTCACCAACTGTGGGAGTGTAGATAAAGATGCTCGAACTGCTCACACTGTTATACTGAGCACCTGAACCTACATTATAAGACAATGTAGCACATAAACATATATGTGGATCATCACTTTGAGGATGTACTGAGTATATGGGGGTGTTATGCATAAGTAACCATCATCATAATTAGAAAGTAAATGCATGTGGATGTATATGACCCACATAAGCTTGATTATCCAAAATATTGAAATATAAAATCATGTATAACCAATCATACTTGTAAATCTAGTGAGTCATAACACTTAGTCTATTAAAAACCTTTCTATATTTCTTTTCTTTTGAAACTTAGAAGCTTTGGGACTTAGACACTTTGGGATTGGGAGTTTCTTCTAACCGACATAAACCATGTGAGTTGACATGGAGTCCAACGTCTTTCGCACATTGGGGAGAGCTATTCTACCCTTCCCATAGAAATAGAACATTAACTTTAGTGATCACTATCTTAGTCATCCACATAGAAGTGAGAATAATCTTAGTCCTACGGTGGCACGTAGTTCTGGGGCATGAGACCTTGGAATCATACCCAACTCGGTGCTAAGTACTACTCCCATACTTACGCTCAGTACTTTTAGAAAATCCACCTTAAAATATCATAAGGGTTTATAATTAAAACTGATTATGATTCTCTTCTTTAAATCTCAAACTATGTGAAAAAAATATGGATTCCTTAGCTTAGCTTATGATCAAAAGATCAATCTTTTCTTTTGAAAGCACTAATCAAACTTGTCAATAAAAATTGAGATCATAATCTCCTTATAAAATCATCAATGATACTTAGGAATCAAAATATAAAGATTTAATACATCAATAATCATACTTAAACTTCAGGCCCAACAATCATCTTAAAAGCTGTCAACAATCTCAATCAAGATAGTGAAAAATAACTCATAGTATGAATCTTATGATTTCAAACATAGATATATGTAAATATCTTGAAATTAAATCCTAAAATAACATGATAATTTCATAATCTTAAAATAATAAGAATTAGGTATCACCCTAACTTGTAAATCATGTAATCTTTAATAAAAATTAAGTTTTTAGGCACAAGGACGAAATAATTGTCCTTGTTCAAACCCCACATACTTTAATTGATGATCTTTGATTCCTATTGATGCTTTGGAGATGATTTATTAGTGTTCTTGTATTGGAAAATCTCAATCTTGAGTTATCTTGGATAGTTAATGGAAGAATCTTGGATTTCTAGGAGAGGAAGTTGATGAACTAGGTTTTTTGCTTTGAGAGAGAATGGTGAATAATGTATAATGTGCTCTCAAATATGAGTGATATTTTGTTTTTGGATGGATTTGGGGTTTGGGGATTTACAAAAATACCACCTTTATGCTTTTAAACGGGACTGGAAAACGATCAAAATCTTAGATACGCCACTATCGTGCTAAGCCACTGGAAAATACCAACTGGAAAAATGCATGGTGGCGTGACACGGTGGTATTACGTTTCCACCTTGGATGGGACCTGGACACTTGGCGCGATGCACCAATATCACGGTCTTTCATTGGAATTGGACAATGCGATGCACCAATATCACGGTCTTTCATTGGAATTGGACAATTAAGAATTTGGCTCTCTCCACGATGCTCCAATATCGCAGAGGGCCACTAGAAATTGACAATTAGGAATTAACACTGCTCCATAATGCACTTGTAATGCCCCGAGATACCATACCGAGACATCACATGGTGCTTATAGACCCGATGGACCACAAGCTAATCCTTTACTAATATCTGTACCTGTACACTACATAATATCTGAAGTAAATGTAGAAACTGGCCATAAGGTTCAATATATCTATACATACTCAAAACTGAAAACTGAATACTAATACATCTGTCTAAAAAGCCTCTAAACTATTTGAACTGTGGAGTTGATGGGACATGTCCCCAACTTTCTCCGTCAACTGAAAATATAAACAAAATCTGATGCAATAATAGTAAACTGAGATTCGTCCTCGAAAGAAGAGGACTCACTGCTACTATTGCTGACTGGGACTGAACTGATGAGGATACTCTGGATCCTGTGCCTCTGACTCTATGTTGTGAAATAAAACACCATAGCGCAAATAAGTCGGTACAAAAATATAAAAAATATGTAGACGAGGTAAGGCTAAATGCAAGGGCTTATGCATGAACATAACTTAACTGAAATAATATATAAGAGCTGGATTAGCATACATAAAGAGTCTATAATTACTGAACATACTGCGCATACTATCACTGAGCATACTCAGACTAACTCTGGTAACTGATACTGAATATACTAAAATTTTGAAATTTTTGGACGTACTGAGATTATAAGTATCTGAAGCTTCTGAAACTGATAGCAACCCTATCTAACAGGTTGTCTCTGAATCTACTAATAATAAGAATAATTGACTGAATCTGAGATTAACCCTATCTAGTAGGTAGTCTTTAAATCTGTGGATAATAATACTACTTGATAAATGATTTTGAGATCTGATAACAGATTTTGAGATCGGCTTATCTAGCAGCGGATCTTCGAATTTGCAAATAATCATACTTGATGGCCTGTATCTAACAACCTTGAATTCTATACACTGAACCGAGCTCTTTCTTAAAGTCTGAGACTGATTTTGAAACTGACACTGTGGGAAGTAGTCTTTTAACTGACATGCTCCTCCTATCTAAGTCGGGGTCCAACCTGTGCCCCAGTTGGAAAGGTGTCAGTACCGCGCCACTGATAAAGACAACTTTGTGTGACCCTCATCTATCAGGTACTCAAACAAGAATGGTGGAGCCCTCATCTAACATGTCAAGCCACCTCATCTACCCTCAACTAGCAACTATGATGTCTTAACCTACGCTGTCTACGTAGTTTAGGAGTGCAAGGATTGCTTCTAAGAATCACAACCTATACTAGTAGGTGAGTTCCCATCCTTGAGCTCACTCGGTGCTGAATCCTACTCCCAACTGAAAGACACTGATCTGATTCTTAACTGAACTTAGACTGAGTTGAATCTGATATTGATCATATTTAACGGAAAAAGGTATCAAATTATGGTATCTGACTGACGATGCAGAGCTCGAATAAATTACTTAAATCACTTCTGAGATTAAAATTAAATTATTTGAATACTACTAGATCTGAGTTGATTTACAGGACTGGGGATAGATTACCAGCGATACAGTGATTACAGAGATTTTTGAGATTATTGAGTTTTCTTATGTTCTGCACTTGTCTGAGGATACAAAGTTTTGTAGTTCACTGAGTTTTAAGAATTGTGGATCGATTGAAATTATCGTGAAACTAACACAGGTTCTAGACAACAGCTCTATTGTCGGGTATAAATACCCCCAGGACTCGATAACATAAAAGCAAAACATAATTATTCTTGCATCATCACGATCATCCATTCATTATCACAATCATTCATTCATCAACACAAGTATTCATTCATCATCATAATCATTCATGTATCATCGCAATCATTCATGTATTATCACAATCATTCATTCATCGTCACCATCATTAATGCATCATCACAATTATTAAAGTATCTCTCCAAGTAATTAGAAATCATAACATACTTTCCCCCTCAAAATCCTTAAGGCATCGCATCAAACATTTAGGAAACATAGACCTCTATTCATCATCACAATCACCAAAGGGTCACTTCCAACATTTAAGGATCATCAACATCGGTTCATCATTATATACTAGCCTAGGGAAAATATGCTATTAGATTATACCCCATTCAGCGAGGTCTTACATCAAGTGCTTCATACCTACATCAGTCTTGACATGTATTTGGATATCACATCGCTTGGGATACTTCATACTATCATGTAATAACTTACTTACTAATCACTTGGCATGTATTAAAAACTTGGCATATAGAAAAGAGCACATAATTAGGGAATTTACTACTATCACATCTCCACTTGTTCACAAAGATCCTTCAACAAACACTAGACATGCATAGGTTCACACTTATTTGGAGATTTCCTACTATCATGGAATAATTCATTTACTTGGGCATTTGATGACACTCATATTTCTCAAAGTCTTATACATGGAGGGGAGTGCATATAAGAACATGCCATACGTCAATCGACCTAGCTTCACGAACATTTCATCAACAACCCTAGCACATAACAATATCTTAGAAGTCATTATTTTCATAAGGGTGTAGCATGCATTTGTTATTAGATCACAATTTAACTACAATGCTTGATTTCTAGTCTCTTATACATTCTATCGAACACCTCACATGGACAACTTAGACATAGGTATAATAACCCAACTACTCATCATGAACAACCAAATTTACATGTTTCCAACTCATATATTATCATAGATTCATAAAAACCACATAAATATCCCATATTAGGGATCATTCAACATAAAAAACAAGTACATAATCCATTTACCACACAAATACCACATACTAAGGACAAGGCTTGATTCTTGTAGACAAACATGAATCACAACTCAATCATAGCAAGAACATCAATTTAAACTCACAAGAATCATTAAAAATTCATAAATATAAATCTTGGAGATTTAGAAAAGGGTACTTGGGATTCTTGGATGAAAGGGACCCAAGAATCAACATCTACATACCTTGGGGAAACTTCTTTCTTGAAGGTTCTTGGAGAGATTCTTGATTTTTCTTGGTTATTCTTGAAGAAGAAATAAGGTTTTTGATCTTGTAAATAAACTCTAATTTGATGTTTTGGATGAAGGAGAAGTTATGAGATTTGATTTGGGGTGACTGGGTATTAAATTGGGTGAAAAATGACCAAAATATCCCTTCAAAATGGTGCTTTAGCGCCTTCTCGAACAATTCTGACGGTCAGAGTGACGGATAGTCACTCTGGTGACTAACCGTCACTACCACCATCACTTTTGGTCCAGAAAAGGCCCTTAATACTTTAGTTTTAATGGACAAAGTGTCAGGAAATCACTAACTTGAGAGTCCGTCAGTTTGTCCGTCACTTCTGGACAGCTCGGACAGCTCTCAGCAAAACAGTCATAACTTCTTACTCCGATATTAGATTTTGAAAAAATTGGTATCATTGGAAAGATAATTAAATTTAATATCTATTGTTAGGTCATGAGCTCAAAAATTCTTTGTATAATTGGAGATATGCTCATTTGGAGTTTACTTTGGCAATGTCCTTCTCAAGAATTCAATCGGTAAGGGATGTTTTGATTCGCCTAATAGCTAGGACGTATTTAAGGCCTTAATACACATCATACTTGATCATAAAACTACCAAATCACTAATATTTATTTCTTATGATCTTGAATCATGGTTCTACTATCGATTGAGATTCTTGGGGTATTACAACACTAATGGTCCAAATGATGGTGTTTTGCAATTGGAACTTTAAATAGCCATAACTTCTGGCCCGGTTATCGGATTTAGGCAAATCTTATATAATTGGAAAGCTTATTCGATTTCCTACACTATGAAAAGTTCAAATATAAAGAATTCCACACAAATTAAATAATATTCATCTTGGAATCTATACCTTAACATCCTAGGGACGGATTCTAGCTAGAAACGGTACGGGGTATTACAGCTTTACTGCCCATAGTGGGAATTTTTGGCTTAAACCCGAATATTTGGGCTCAAATATGGATACGAACAATGAATGAAAAAATTAACAAGGAATGAATATATCTTCTTTACTTTTCTTACTTTTATTTTTCTTATAGGAAAATATAAAATCCTTCCATATTTGGTAAACCACTTTGTTGGAGGAAAGATTTTGGACATCTATACATAGAAGACCCCCTTCTCATACAACAAAACAAGAGCATCCATAATGTAGCCTTTTGATTTGAGGAAAATTTTCTCTCTAAAGTTTTTATGTTTTCTTTTATATTAGATTTTTTTAATATGTAGGCCATTTGGCCAAAACATATAGTAATAATTTTATGCTTTTTAATATTATTTTCTTTATCATCTAATTTATCATCTCATAGCTTGCAACTAATAGCTTTCGCATAATGCCCTCTCAATTTCGAACCCAACAGGTAGTATCAGAGCCTATGGTTCAAAGATCCAGTGGTTTGGTAAAATGAGGTTGAAGACAATGGTTCTAATCAATTTGAAATCAATTGGCTTATAATGAATATTTTTGTCCAACTACATGTGGAGAACAAGTTTCAACCATATTTTAAATATTACTGTTGCTGCATCTTTAAAAATAAAAATAAAATATTAATTTTTAACCAATTTTTAATCATGATATTTTAAAATTTATTTTTAACCATGGAAAGCAACAGTTATAAAGATTATATCAAGAACTAAGTTCATGCATGTGATGTGAAGAAGGGGGATCAAGTGAAGAAAATCAAGTCAAAAAGCAGAGATTTGTTAGGGTTTTTCCCCTGATTTTCTTACTAAATTTAATTTTTACTTTTCTTTGAAGAAAAATAAAAGTAATACCATAATTACTTTTATTTTTCTTAAAAGGAAAATAAAACTCTTCCATATTTGGAAAACCTCTTTGTTGGAGGAAAGGTTTTGGACATCTATAAATAAAAGACTCCCTTCTCATACAACAATACAAGAGCATCCACAATGTAGCCTTTTGATTTGAGAGTTTTGTTTTGAGGGAATCTTTCTGTTAGAGCAAAGAAGTTTGGATGATTGACATATGTGAATGAAACATGTTAGTCATACTGGTCCTCACATGTGAAGAACATTAAAGTAGATGCAAGGCTAATGATTAAATAATGTGTAAAGTCCAGAGTGGATAAGTAAAAAAATTCAGATATGCTTTCAATGTTTATCACATATATAAAAGAGGTTGAAAGGAAGATAAACACAACACTTGAAGATTGAGCAAATAACGATATCCTACTCAGTCAAGGAGATACAATGCAACAAGAAGTAAAAGTACCTGATAGAGTCCTAGTGAAAAAAAAAGATTAGATCGTCTGCAGGACTTCATCAGATTTAGCTTAAATAGAGGAAACTATCTCAAAGAGTTTCACTTATGTACTAAAAAGAAAAGTATCAATTAGCAAATTCGTTCACTAGCTTGAAAAAAAACCTGTCCTTTACTTAGAGAGTTGTAGACATTGTGTAATAGGTTGATTCTTTGAGTTGTAATGAACTTTAATTCAAGTATTAGTGAAATATAAACTGAGTTAGGAGTTGTGTCTTCAAGTTAGGGAACTTGAAGACTTGGGAAAACTTATCTTGGGAAGTTTTGTGTTATTGTAGAAATAAGAGTTACAGTTTAATTCCTAGTTTACAAGATCTTGTAATTTGTTGATTGTTGAGGCTCAAGAGTATTAGTGAAGTTGGGGTTAAATCTTGTAAAGGTATAGATCATGTTTTTTTACACCTTTCTTGAGATGAGTGTTTTCCATGTAAGAATACTATCTTCTCATTTACTCTTCATAAGTGAACCACGTTAGTGTACTTGTTCCACTGATAGACAACTAATAGAGCAAAACTATAAAATCAGTAGGGTACGTACTCTAACAAGTGGTATCAGAGCTAGGTTATCTTAAATAAGGTTATCACCTAAGAAAAGATCACTCTGATGAATTCTGCACCTCCTACTAGTCACGGTAAAGGTCATTCAACTACTAAACCTCCGCTGTTTGATGGTTCTCACTTTATCTGGTGAAAAGCTAGGATGAAAATGTTCGTTCAAGGAGAAGAATATATATTATGGGATAGGATCACTGATGGTACTACTATTCCAATGAAGTTGGTTGATGGTGAAAAGGTCAAGAAAGTACGAAGTGAGTTTATTGTTGATGACTTGCTAGCATTAAAGAAGGGTAAGGCCAAGAATATCTTGGTTTGTGGATTAGGGCTAGCTAAATACAACAGAGTATCAAACTGTACCACTCCTAAGTAAATTTGGGATGCCCTGTTCAATACTCATTAGGGTACCTCTCAAGTAAGGAAGTTTAGAATTGCGCTTCTTTTTACTGAATATGAATCTTTCAAGTTGAAGGAGAATGAATCTCTTTATGAAATAATGACCAGGATTACTGCACTAACAAATGAATTGACCTCCTTGGGAAAAGACATTCCTATGGAGGAACAAGTTGAAAAGGTGTTAAAGGTATTACCTAAGTCTAAATGGGATGTTAAAGTCACTACCATTAGGGAAGCAAAGGATCTCACTCAAATGATATTATATGAACTGGTAGGTAATCTGAAGACCTATGAAATGTAAATTGATGGGATCAAGAAAGAAGTGGTAGCTCCTGAGAGAACCTTGACATTGAAGGTATCAAACAGTGATGAAGAAGTTGAACTTGATGAAGAACAAGTTGCCTTCATAACTAAAAACTTCAGCAAGTTCTTTAAAAAAAGAAACAGGTAGCAAGAAACATTCCAATAACAATCCAAATGGATGCTACAAGTGTGGTAAGACTGATCATTAGAATAGTGACTGTCCTTTATGGGAAATAGAGTGGAAAAAGGAAAGAGCTAAAAAAGAATTAAAAGAAAAGGCTAAAAAAGAAGGAGGAGTATGCTATGGTAGCCACTTGGGGATCTGATTCAGATGAGTATGAAGATGGAGAAATTAATGAGACTGCACTTATAGCCATTAGAGATTCAGACTTGGAAGAAGAAGATGGCTCTTTAGAGGTAAGAAATCTTAAGCTTACAAAAACTACACTTATTTTCTAAAACAAAACTTATGTCCTTAATAAGTGCTCTAATTGATGATTTCCAGGAATTAACTTCTAATAGGGATGGGTTATTCAACAGCCTTGCAAGCGTCAAATTTGATTTCATTAATTTAGAAGCTTGTAAGAATACTGTCGAAAAGGAAAACAACACTCTTAAGGAATAGGTTGTACAACTTGATTCTACAAATTTTACTCAAATCTGTAGTCCTAAAACTAACACTTATTGAAAAAGGAGTAAAGGGTAAAAGAAAGGAACAAGAAAATATTGAACTTTAGTTAATCAAGTACAAACAAGAGTGTTGTGATGAAAAAGAAAAAATTGAATAAGTTGAGTCAAGAAATTACCAAACTAAAGCTTGATCTTGAAAGAGCAAACAGGTGGACAAACTTTGTAACAATTGTTCACAAATTAAGTGAGAGAAGTCACAATGAAAAAGCTGGACTGGGTTTTTACAAAAGATTTGATATTACTCAAGATTTATGATACATAGTGGCAATTCAGGTCATCCAACTACTGAATGTCCTGTTGCTACTAAAAGCAGGTCTAGGAGTATAAATCTGGTAAATAAACCAGCTTAAACCAACATAAGGAAAACAAAAGCTATGAAAAGGAATAGGTTGTGCAACCTATTGCCTGCATGGACTAGAAGAAATCTGATTCATACTTTTACTCATAATAAAGGGCCCAAGCTTGTCTGGGTTCCTAAATCTAACCCCTAATTTACTTTTGTAGGTGAGCGTGAAAGAAAGAAAAAAGCATTAGTACCTGGATAGTGCATGCTTAAGACACATGACTGGTGATAAAAGAAAAATTACTTTCACTATCCAAAATAAGGGAGGGTGGAGTTTTATTTGGTGATGGCAAAAAAGAAATCATTATAGGAGTTGGAAAGATTGGTACATCCGAATCAAGGGAATTGGAGGATGTCTACCTTGTGGAGGGATTGATACACAACCTACTCAGTATATCACAACTGTGTGATAAAGGTAACAAAGTTTTTTTCTTACTTCTGTAGAAGTCAAAGTCAAAAGGATGGACACCAAAGAGGTTGTACTCACTGAAAGAAGACACAGGAATATGTACAAAGCTGATATAATAACAATGCCAGGAACAAAGTTGACCTGTTTGAGTTCTATAGAAAATGATCCCCTCTTTTGGCATAGGAGACTTAGACATGCAAATCTAAAATAGTTAAACAAACTCTCTTCCAAGGATATGGTACTGGGCTTGTCCAAAACCAAATTCATGAAAGAAAAGTTTACAATGCTTGTGTAAGAAGGAATCTAGAAAAATATTCTTTCAAGTCAAATAACCATGTTAGTACAAGTAAGTACCTCGACCTGATCCATATGGATCTGTCTGGGCCGATGTGACTACAAAGCAAAGGTGGAAAAAGGAACATTTTTGTGATTATTGATGATTATTCCAGCTTTACCTAGACATTATTTCTAGCTTCCAAAGAAGATGCTTTTGATGTCTTTTTTATTTTCCTTAAGAAAATTGAAAAGAAACTTGGCACTTCTCTAATTTCCATAAGATCTGACCATGGTACAAAATTTGAAAATGTTAAGTTTTTGGAAGTTTATTCTGCAAATGGTATTGATCACAATTTCTCTACTCCCAGAACCCCAACAAAATGGAGTAGTAGAAAGGAAAAATAGGACCTTGGAAGATATGGCTTGAACAATGATGCTTGTAGGAAATACTGCAAAAAACCTTTAGGCTGAGGCAACTAGTACTTATGCATATATCATAAATGGATGCATGATTAGACCTATTCTAGAGAAGACTCCCTATGAATTACTAAAAGGTAGAAAACCAAATATTTCTTATTTTAAAACCTTTGGTTGTAAATTCTTTATTCATAATAATGAGAGGGATCAATTGGGAAAATTTAATGCTAAGAGTGATGAGGGAATCTTCTTAGGATATTCACATCATAGTAAGGCATATAGGGTTCTAAACAATAGAACAAATTGTGTTGAAGAAAGTGTGCATGTAGTTTTTGATGAATCTTATGCTAAGACTAGCTTGCAGGAAGGAAGTGATTTTGAGGAACAGGTTACTCGACATGGTTCATCTACTGGAGTTTCCAAGCAAGGAAGAACCTCGATAGGGGAAACTGATTCTGAAGGCACATTGATAGAGGGAATTAAACCACCGACTACCTCTATTTAAAGCAATTACAGTAATCCTAGTAGCTCACTAGTAGTGGTACCAAAAGGATACAAGTATCAAGTATCACATCCTATTGAAAATATACTCACTGATCTCACATCTGGGATCACCAAAAGGTCTGGGTTGAGAAGCATGTGTTCCTTCAAAGTATTCCTATCAAAATTTGAACCAATGAAAGTGAATGAAGCACTATTTGATACTGATTGGATCATAGCCATACAAGAAGAGTTAAATCATTTTGAAAGATGCAAAGTGTGGTACTTAGTTCTTCTTCTAAAAGATAGTACAGTGATTGGAAATAAAGGGGTATATAGGAACAAGGTTGATTATCATAGAACAGTTATAAGAAATAAGGCAAGATTGGTGGTCCAAGGATATAATCAAGAAGAAGGCATAGATTTTAATGAGCTTTTTGCTCCTGTTGCTAGAATTAAAGTAATAAGGCTTTTTGTAGCTTTTTCTACTTACATGGAGTTCATTATTTATCAAATAGATGTTAAGAGTGCTTTTTTGAATGAAATTCTTAAGGAAGAGGTGTATGTCAAACAACCACCAGGTTTTTAGAGTAAGGACTTCCCTGATTATTTATAAAGGCTTGACAAGGCTTTGTATGGTCTCAAACAAGCTCCAAGAGCTTGGTATGAAAGATTGTCAAAATTCCTCTTGGAGCATGGTCATACTAGAGGTAAAATTGACAATACTCTTTTCTTGAAAACTAATGGAAAAGATCTATTCATCGTGCAGGTGTATGTTGATGATATTATCTTTGGCTCCACAAACATGAACATGACTCATGACTTTGCAAAACTCATGAGTTATGAATTTGAGATGAGTATGATGGGGGAGCTAAATTATTTCTTAGGATTGCAAATAAAAAAATAGCATCTGGAACCATGATTCATCAACAGAAGTATGTCAAGGAACTTCTTAAAAGATTTTCCATTGAAGAGGCAAAAGAGATCTACACTTCAATAGCTACTGCCACAAAACTAGATATGGATGAAATAGGTCTTGATGTGGAGCAAAATCTATACAGAGGGATGATGGGATTATTACTGTACTTTACAAAAAGTAGACCTGATATTATGTTCATTGTGGGACTGTGTGCAAGGTTACAAGAAAGTTCTAAAGATTCTCATTTGAAATCTGTGAAGAGAATATGTAGATATCTCAAAGAAACTAGTGATCTTGGACTATGGGATCCAAAAGATAATAATTTTAACTTGATAGGTTATTCTAATGCTGACTATGCAGGATATTTGGTGGACAGAAAGCGCACCATAGGCATGGCTCACTTCCTTGGATCATGTTTAATTACCTGGTCCACTAAGAAACAAAACTCAGTACCTTTGTCTACTGCTGAGGCTGAGTATGTTGCTGTTGGATGTTGCTGTGCCAGTTGTTATAGATTAAATGACAACTCAGGGATTTTGGTGTGGATGTTAGAGGTGTTCCTATTTAATGTAACAATACAAGTGCTGTTAATATTGCAAAGAATCCTGTCCAACATAAAAGAACTAAACATATTAATATTAGACATCATTTTCTTAGAGATAATGTTGAAAAAGGTCTTATATCTATCATGTTCTATTCTACAGAAGAATAAATTGCTGATATATTTACTAAGGCATTAAGCAGGGAACACTTTGAAAAGAATAAGTTAGCCTTAGGGATAATTAAGATTACATAAATCTCCCTCAATGATTGACTAGAAAAGTTGATGTTTTGTTTATTTTTAATGATTAATCTAGTCTTGCACATTTAGTCATGTGTCCTAATTCCAGAATTTTGAGTGTTTTAACCTTCATGTAGTTGGATTTTACGGTGATGTTGGAACACTTACAGCAATTTTGTTCAAAATGTTCAAGAGTTCAGGTATGGTTATCAGTTTATCTTAAATTGACTAAGGAGAAATAAGTTTTCCTTTTTGGTCCCTTATATTTTTCTAAACCGCCAAATCTCAAGAGTCCAACATTTTCAAAATGGCTGCCACACCAATCCCATCACTACTGCAACTCTTCATCATTATCCTGCTACCCATCAAATCCCTCTCCTTTACATTTCAACTTCTTCTCCCTTTCTTATATATCCGTTCCTCTTTCCTTCTCACCTCATTCATTCACTAACTCAAAAACAAGGCTAACTTAGTGTTTCCTTCTCACCATGGCATCCTCGTCTTCAGCTTTATCTTCAGCCTCCTCTATTTTTTCTTCCACAACTATCATTCTTTATCCCACTGCTAACACAACACCTCCCATTCCACCTACTATTCCAATTAAATTATCCGATTTCATCGCCTTAAAAAATTTCAAAAAATCCTTTTCTTAATCCATCCCAGAACCCATTTCACTACCTCCTATTCCTCTCTAAATTATTAATCCTGATGATGTTCCAATTGCAAATTTGATTCCAAGAAAATCAAGGTCTCACTTGAAGAGAAAACATTCCTCTTCTCCCATGATTGTTGAAGATGAAAATATTATTGAGCCTCCTCCTTTTGTAGACTTTCCTAGAACTCCTTACACTCTTGGGAAAAAAACAACATGAAAAGGTCTCTCTAGCTGAATCCCTTTAAGAAAGCAATAGGAAATGTGTAGTTACACCTACTCCTCCCCCTCTCCCTTCCTTGTCTCTAGATATACTTCTTTGTTCTATGCGTAAAGGCATGATGGTAAAATGCACAATCCCAAAACCCTTTGCTTTTCGTACACCTTCAACTAAGCCAAAATCCATCCCTACCTTAAAATCTTCCTCATCTTCCAAACCCACTCCACATAAATCATTCTTCCATAGAAGAAATAGGTTACCAAACCTGTTACCTCCAATTCTTCTGAGTCTAACTCACCTCCTGATACTCCTATTGAGTTAGATTGAGATTTTGAGATTCATGAATCCTCTGCCAATTAGGAATCTCCTATAGACCATCATCTACACTTTCAAAAGTGCAAACTAACTAGAGGGAGTGTTGTTAGTGGTTTTAGGGGTGCTGATATTGATGTATTATTAACCAAATTAGAGGCCCAGAGGTGGTCACACGTGTTTTTTCAAGGTGACTTACAAAAGAAGTTTGCAAAATCTGAGGTTTATGAGTTCTATACAAATGGGGTTGCTATTGGTGAGATGTTGTCTACCACTATTAGAGGGGTCACTATAAATATCTATGCTACTGATACTGCTAGAATTTTGAACATTCCTTTGGGGGGTTGGGGTCACTATGTCAAGGTCATTTAGCCTCCACTTGACAATATTGCATCTACCCTTGATATCTCTCATAAGTTTTCTGGTAATACTTAGCTGGTCAATCATCATAGGGTTCTCAAGAGAGAGATGACTCATTTTCATCGTGTATACTTTGATGTCATTCACAAGATGATCACCCCTATGAAGGAAAAAAAGACTGTAGCAAATTTTCTTGATCTTACTCTCATAGAGCTGCCATATACTAAGATGAAAATTGATCTGCCTAGGATTGTTCTATAGCACATGCAAAGGTTTCTTCTCAAAGATGTGAGTGGTCATACTCTCTCTTATGAATTTTGGCTCACCCTTCTATTTGAAGAGTTTAGGGTGCCTATTCAAATGTGGTCTCTGCAGACTACCAAAGATGTTATAGGGACTGTGAACCATATAGAGCTACCTATTTCAATGGGGAGTGCTAATAATCCTATACAACGATTGAGGAATGCCCTTGCAGCCAAAACTGATGAGTTGGAGGCTACTCATGCTGAACTGGAAGCTGCTCAAACAACTCATGATGCTGAAAAACTGACACTTCAAGCTCAGATTGCTTCTCTTTAAGCTACCATTGAGAGTGAAAGATTTGCAAATGCTAAAATCATGCGAAAGTTGATTATCATTATTCCATCTTCTTTCTCTCCTTAGATATCTCCTTAGTACCTAGGACTGCCTTTGTTTTACCCTGCTTCTTCTTTATCAGTTTTTGGTTCTCTTAGTTATGTCCTGCTTCTGAATAAAATGGACTTAATTGCTTCTTGTGTTTTTCTTATGTCTTACTTAATGCATGTTGGTATTTTTTTTTTTAAGTTTTGATTGATTTAGTGCCAGCCCCAGTGGCCATGGATTATTAAACAATATTTTTCTAACTTTAAGCCTTGCTTTTCAATGATGTTAAAAGGGGGAAGTATTAGATTGTGCAATGTTTACAACTCAATAACTAACCTGTTTTCTTGTACTTTTGTGTTTTATTCCTTTATTGAGTATGTCAAGAATTTATGAAGTATTGCTATGATATTGTGATACTGTGAAACATGTGCTGTGTGTTTTTTAATCTTAAAAAAGGGGGAATTTGTTAGAGCAAAGAAGTTTTGATGATTGACATATATGAATGAAACATGTTATTCATGCTGGTCCTCATATGTGAAGAACATTAAAGTAGATGCAAGACTGATGATTAAATAATGCGTAAGGTCAGGTGTGGATAAGCAAGAAAATTTCGATACGATTTTAGCGTTTATCACATATAGAAAAGAGGTTGAAAGGAAGAGAAACACAATACTTGAAGATTGAGATAATAAAGGAGTCCTACCCATTCAAGGAGATACAATGCAACAAAAAGTGAAACTACCTGATAGAGTCCAAATGAAGAAAGAAGATTAGATCATCCGCAGGACTTCATCAGAGTTGGCTTAAATAAAAGAAACTATCTCAAAGAGTTTCACTCATGTACTACTAAGAAATGCATCAATCAACAAATTCGTTCACTACCTTGAAGAAGAACCTGGTCCTTTACTTAGAGATTCGTACACCTTGTGTAATAGGTTGGTTTGTAATGAGTTTTAATCTAGTCTCAGTAAAATATAAACTGAGTTAGGAGTTATGTCTTCAAGTTAAGGAGCTCTAAGACTTGGGAACACTTATCTTGGGAAGATTTGTGTTATTGTACAAATAGGAGTTAGATATTAATTCCTAGTTTATAAGAGTCTTGTAATTTGTTGATTGTTGAGGCTCAATAGTATTAGTGAAGTAGGGGTTAAATCCTATTGAGGTACAGATCATGATTTTTTACACCTTTCTTGAACCAGGTGTTTTTCACATAAAAATATTGTCTTCTCATTTACTCTTCATAAGTGAACCACGTTAGTATACTTGTTCCACTAATAGATAATTAATAGAGCAAAACAGTAAAATCAATAGGGTACGCACTCTAACACTTTCTCTCTAAAGTTTTTATGATTTCTTTTATATTAGATTTTGTAATATGTAGGCCAGTTTTCCAAAACATATATTGATAATTTTATGCTTTTTAGTATTGTTTTCTTTGTCGTTTGATTTATCATCTCATAGTTTACAACTAATAGCTTCCACATGACGCCCTCTCGATTTCAAACCCAACACCGCCATTGTGTTTTTTTTTTGCAAAAATTTTTTGCCACTGAACCTTATTCAAGAAATAAGGCACCAAATTTGGTACCAATAGTTCATCCTTCTTAGTCTCACACTATGCTATCCAAGGACTTGCATCATCTTACATAATTCACCATTTGAGTGTTGGAATTATGAGTATGCTAATACTTGTTATTTTAATTTTAATTTATAAACATTGGCCTGAAATTAATTTAAATGGAGAAACATTATCAGCAAGGATTCATAGAGTCAATCATAAAAAATTGTTTGGTACTGAGCTGTAGATGTTGTTTACTATAGGCAAAACAAATATGAAGATCTTGGTTGGTCAAACACCAGAGAAGTTTTCAAAAAGAAAACATTAAGGCATTCACTTCGGATAATGACTATATATTGTGACTAAGTTTAAGTTTCATTTATGCGTACCTAAAGTTGATGATATTAAGGAAGTCATCCTAGAAGAGGTATGTAGTTATATTTATTACATCCAGGTTTTACAAAAAATAAACCAAGACTTGGAATAATTTTACAGGTGAAGAAGCATGAAAATGAATGCTACATATTTTATGTCTACATGTTCAACTTGCCAACAAGACAAAGCAGAGTATCAGAGGCAGGAAGTCTGCATCAGTCAACAAACAACAACATACGTAGTGAAATCCCACAAGGTGGGGTCTGGAGAGAGTAAAGTGTATGTAGACACCTTACATCTATCATTTGGAGGTAGATCGGCTGTTTTGGAAGATCCTTGGCTCAAATTCAGCAAAATACAAGACAACTAATAGTAAAATAAGGTGAAAGAACAACACAAAAAACAGGGTGCGACCATCTAAATGATTAATAATAGATTAAAACATCTAAAATCCAAAAACTACATGAATAGGCTAACACTATGACAGTGCTATAGACTACCACCAAACTGAAGACAAAATAGGTCAATACTAAGAAAGCACTCAACTACCTACTAACCTTCTGCCTTAATCCTCAACCTCCAAACCCTCCTATTTAAGGTTATGTCCTTGGAAAGCTGAAGATGCATTGTATTCTATCTAATCACCTCTCACCAATACTTTCTTGGCCTAACTCTGCCTCTCTTTATCCCCACTATATCCATCCTCTCATACCTCTTTATTGGATAAGCTGCACATTCCCAAACCATCTTAATCTTTCTTCCCTTATCTCACCCAACACAGAGGCCACTCCTAATTTATCCTGAATATCCTCATTCATAATCCTATCACTTCTAATATTTCTACACATCCATCTCAAAATACTCATTTCTGCCACTTATATCTTTTGAACATGAGAGTTCTTGACTGACCACCACTACATCCCATATAAAAGCCAATTTAATCACTACTATCTAGAGCGTACCTTTAAGTTTTTGTGGTACCTTCTTATAACACAAGATTCCAGACCCAATATTCCACTTCATATATGGTGCACTAATATGATTTGTGACATTATTATTGGTCTCCCTCTTTCCTTGGATCAAAGACCAAGATACTTAAATCTTTCGCTCCTGTGAATAACTTGTTTATTAGTCTTACTTTTACGCCTGCCTTATGTGTTGCATCTCTAAATTTACACTCCAAATATTCTATTTTGGTCCTACTTAACTTAAACCCTTTAGACTCTACACCTACAACCTATCATTAGCTCCCCCATGATTTTCCTTAATAAAAACAATGTTATCTACAAATAACATACATCAAGGCACCTAACCTTGAATATGACACATTAGTTCATCCATTACCATGGAAAATAGAAATAGGATAAGTGTTGATCCTTGGTGCAACCCAATCTTGACCGCAGCATTCTGCACACTTTATCTCGATGAAGACTACCAATAAGGGATATTATTTAATTGCACATAATGTCAGTTATCTAACATATCCGACAAGGGCTCACAATTTACCTTACCTTTGAAAAGCATTTCATGAGGCTCTAGGCATAAGAGTGGATCTTTGAACACTTTTTCACCAAGAGTCTAATGAGTATTTAGACTACCAATACAGGATATTGTTCAATTGCACATAATGTCAGTTATCTAACATATCCGACAAGGGCTCATAATTTACCTCACCTTTGAAAATTATTTCAGGAGGCTCTAGGTATAACAGTAGATCTTAAAACAACTTTTCACCTAGAGTTTGATGAGTATTTAGAATGTACACCATAGATATCCTAGAAGACATACTAAAGCTAGTTTCATTCATTTTAGTGGCTATTGGAACAATCACATACTTTCGTTGAAACTATAACAATCATATACTTTGTATAGAGTTTGATTACAATTACAGTTGTCAATCTAACAATAAAATGGTGTCGTACGAGGTTTTTGTAAATGGGAAAAAATGTATATCCCTAATAAAATGGTTCATACTTGCATAACTATATCGTTCAGACCAGGCATGGTGTAGCATTTCCTTAACAAGGCTCAACTAATCACGGGAAGCTTAAAAACAACTTAGAGTAGGCAAAAGAATTATACAGATAATAAAGCAAGAGTTAAAGTATTTATTTAAGTATGTAATTCAGTTAGGTATAAAGGTGAAGCCAATTCGGTATAAAGGTGAAGATAATAATGTGGTTCATCGATTTTTATGAGATCATTAAACTAGTTAAAGTTGTGGCCTACTGGATAATACATCCACCGTAGTTATTAACAATAGTACATCTTGTTTTTTCACATTCCTCTGTTGAATAAATATATGGTATGGTAGGAAACCAAAGAATTCATTTAAAAAAGCTTTGGAATTCTATACCAGCATACATCTTCTAGGTTATATGGTGCAAACGATACCAAAGACGTTTTAAAGGGAAAGTTGAACTTGTATATAGTCTTAAATATAAACTTTTACATTTTGTCATTTTTTTGTAGGACGCATAAACAAATGACCCTTACATTCATTAGTTCCCTACATACATAAAGGGACAATATGTTCTTTCTTGTACATATGCATGAACTTACTTGGTTCACTTTCAAGGAATAAAATTATTACTATGAAAAATATGTGTAAGCTACTATCACATATCATCTCCTCACAATAAATGCAAGGGAAAAAAACATGAACTACAAGAAGATGATACACATAGTAGATCAATAAGTGCAAAGATTACAATAAAGAGTATAAGATCAGAAGAAGTGATACATAAGAATCATGAAACTGAGGAAGCAACTGCAAAAACAATTGAGGAAGTCAAGAATTATATTAAGGTAAGGCATTCACACCTCTTCAAATATCTTTAGGTGCTTCATGTACATATTTTTTACTTTATTGAAACTGAAAGGATATAATTAAAAGATAAATGTACCAAAATGAGGGAACCCAAAAAAGAAAGGAAACAAAATCTTGAATTGAAATAAATATATGCCCCAAGAACAAGTACGTCAAATTTCCTAAGAGAATGCATACCCCTATACCTAGAATACGTAAAATAACATGTTGACTCCCAAGACAACAATTTAATAATATAGGAACAACAATATCTTTTTTTTGGTTAAATAAGTAAGGAGTACTATGAACTTTTTGTAACTTAGGAATATAATGGCACAATGAATGGAAGTTTTTCATATTAGGTTGACTATAATAATTAAACAAATATGTCCTTCAACATTTTAATTTTCTTAAGAAAGACCAAGAATGAGTGGTGTTATAAAATTTAAACCAAAAATACTACAACAATAAGTCAACAACAACATATCCACCGTAGTCCCACAAAGTGGGGTGGAGTATAGGGAGGATAGAGTGCACACAAACCTTAACTATACCTCAATGGAAGAGATATTATTATATATAGACCCTCAGGTCACGACTATAATATCCAATCTAAGGCCATTTCCTCACCATGCTTAGAATGCACCATGTTTATCTAATCACCTCCCTCAATACTTGTTCAACCTACCTCTACGTCTTTTGTTGCCAGCCATTGCCAACTTCTCACACCTCCTCTCTAGGGCATCTAAATTTCTCCTTTTCACATGCCCAAACCATCTCAATATCTCTTCTCTCATGTTATCTACAAGGGAGGTCATTCTTGCCTTGCCAAACATCCTTCTTCCTAATCTTATCTCTCCTAATATGCTCATACATCCACCTCAACATTGCCACCTCTATAACCTTTTGAAAATAATAGTTCTTGACTAGACAACACTTTATAGCATACAACATAGTCAAGATAAACATCACCACCATGGAACTTAATTGGCAGTATATTTTTATCACACAAAACTCCAGAGGTGAGCCTCTATTTCACATGCCCTGCCCTTATATAATGTGTGACATCATCATCAATCTCCCTATCTTCTTGAATTAAAGATCTGAAATACTAGAAACATTCTTTTTGTAGATAACCTGATTATCAAACCTTACTTCCATCGGCGTCATGCATAGTATTACTAAAGTTACACTTTTAAGTATTTGGTGTTGTCTTGGTCTTGTTCAGCTTAACCCCTTTTACTTTAGAGTTTGTCTCCAATACTACAGCTAATTGTGACTCTAATATGTATCTCATCAAATAGTACTATGTCATATATGACTAATAAACATCATTGAACCTCACCTTTTATATGATGCATCAGTTTATCCTAACTAGTCTAGTATGAAAAGAATCAAGATAAGAGCCGATCCCTAGTGCAACCCTATCATAATCATCGACTAAAAATTCATCATCTTTGTGAGGCATAAAATTAGGACAAACTTAACAATGAATCCTACTTTATTGTTCATGATAAGTTCGTGAAGAAATTCATTAGACACAAGCTGCAAGATCAAGATATATTAACATAAGGACCTAAAGTGATTAGAAATTTATTTATAATTAGTATGATATATTTTAAAATACATGATTTAGATAGAAATAATGGATTTTTGTTAAAACTATAGGTTCATCAGCTCAAATTAGTTACTGCTTTACTGTTGTATAGAAACTGTTTTCACTATTGAAACTATTTTTATTGTTTTATTGGATGTTGAGTTAGTTAGCCGAGTAGGTTAGTTAGTTAGCCACTTGATGAAGTTCTTAGAGTTTATTAGGAAGTTTCTAGAAGATCATGTGATGATTTTGTGAGTCTATAAATAAATGTCATATGAGTCATATTATGACTAACTCAATGCACAAAATACAATTCAATTTCTTTTTCTTCTTCTTCCCTTCACTAAGTTGAAGCTCAGCCTTAATAGCCATTGTATGTGTATGTGACTGAGGTATAAATAGTGTTTTAACATGGTATCAGAGTCATACGATCATGGAATTGTAGAAGTAGCAATCGATTGTCCTTTTATCTTCATTGTAGTGAAGTTTTTTTTTGATTTCTATCTATGCATTTTTGTTAGAACAACTAAAAGAGTTCAGATCTCTGTGCATAAGCCATAGTTTTCTAGGTTTTAGTGCTAGTTACAAATAAAGCTAAGCTGTAGCTTGCAAAGTAGCAATGGCTCCTAAGATTGACCCGAGTGATCCCTTATTTCTAGGAGCATCAGATAAGTAGGATCTATATTGATTCTTATTAAGCTAGTTGGTTTAGAAAACTATGGAGTGTGGTGTAGATACATGAAGATTAAAATATTGGAGAAAAGAAAGTATGGGTTTGTAACTGGTGCCTGCAGAAAAGACATGTTTACAGAGGAGTTACATGATCAGTGAGAGACATGTAATGCAGTGGTGTTATCATGGCTTATGAGCTCAGTAAGTGCAAAATTACATAGTGGTATTGTATATGCAATAAATGCATGTGAGGAGTGGGAATATCTAAAGGAGAGGTTTGATAAAGTGAATCGCATAAGACTTCATCAGCTGTACAGAGAAATCAACAATCTTCATCAAGGTATTGACTTAGTTTCTACTTACTTCACTAAGCTGAATGATGTTGGGTGTATTTATGCATGCTAGCATTTCTATTCTAGCTTATTTAACCTTGTTTTTAGGATGATTCATGTGTGTTACGTGTTATATTTATATAAATATGTATCCTAGTGTCAAAGTATGAGATTACAATGGTTGATGGTTCTTTCACATGAGTTTGGGTTCAATTTAAGCATTTAAAGTGTAGACGAGAAAACTAGTGTTCTAGCTTGAGTTACTAGTTCATGGTCGTGATTGTTGTATTATTTTAAGCTTTAATTCTGGGTGTGTAATTTTATAGGTGGATTCGTGAGATGATTATGATGATATATTATGGATTTACAAGCCTTAAATCAAGTGGAAACATCATACAAAAGCTTGGAGTTGACCGACAAAAGCATAAGACCACATAAGGAGAATATGACGCCTGGGAGTATGTCACTACGATAGGGTTCTAATAGCGATGAAGTCATGTAATGTTGTGGTAATGGTTCAATCTACAATTGTCACTTCCAGAAACTCAACACGATTTCTCTACGTCGCAGGCTTATATTGATAGACACCCTAGCACAATGCGATGATGACCAAAAATGGGAAAATTATGCCCATCTATAAAAGGACTGCATGAAAACCTAATCCTATGGGGTTTATGATTGGTATCTTATAAATATAACGTGTCAAAACCCATTTTGGACATCTTGGAACACATAGAATGTCTTGGACAACATTGGAGGCTACCACAACTTTATTTTTAGTTTTTTTATTCTTTAATTTAGTTTATTTATAGTTTTCATCATTCATACAATTTTTTGGAAGTTGATTATGGCTATGAGTGGCTAAAAGCTCCCTTTCCAGGGTTAAAGCCAAGAACATCACTACAATTGTTTTGAATTAATTTTGTTTAATTTGATTATCATATTTATCTATTGTGATTTAGTTTCACAAGCTCTTAACCCTCTTTGTTCCCAAGAACAAACTTAGGGTTTCTTCTCAATTAACTTCACGACCCCATCATACTCTCCACAAGGTAATCAAGAATTAAGATTCCCATTCCAGAACCTTCAAAAAAAGTCATTCTCTTTCAAGATTCAAGGTTTTGAGGTATGTTAGATGTTGATTCTTGGGTTCCTTTCACCTAATAAGTTCAAGAATCCTTTTCTAAATTCAAGATTATATATTTATGAGATTGTCATGATTTTTGTGAATAGAAATTGAAGTTCATGTTGTTGATGAGTTTTAATTCATGAATTGATTTCAAAGATCCAAGCTTTGATCCTACTATGTGATGTTCATGATAAAACCCCTTCAAGTTGCATGATATAGATGTATTCATTGTAATTAAGAATAGAATCTGTGGTATAACCAAAGCATGCTCCCTATATATTTGATAGAGTGCTTAAGTAAAGAGAATAGTGCCTTTTTAGTATGTTAAGCATGAAATCCCCAATTATGTGATAACTAGTACATGCCAAGCATTTGTTGAAATGCCTTAGTGAATGTATTATGATAAGTTGCATGTATTCTTATCCATGTGTATTCCTTATTGAACTACTATAAGATATTAGTATGCATACCCAATACATTTACATGTTTATGACATTCAAGTGATTGACGAGATATCGTATTGATTGTGTTATGAGTGAAAGTTCATTGTCATGATATTCAAGTGTGGTCCTATATTATTTATTTATGTTATCGAGTTCTGGGGTTATTTATACCCAAAAACTTAGCTGCTTGTCTAGAACCGAGTCAGTCTCAAGATAATCTCAGTCGTGCTATGATCAGTGAAATTCAGTTAGCTACAGAACTTAATAAAATTCAGTAATCTCAGTACTAGTTCAATCCAGTCTCCCTATCAGTCTAACTCAGTTCCGTATCTACTTCGGACTACATTAGTATTTAGAATTCAGTTTAAATTTTAGTAAAGCTCAGTAAGTTATAGAACTCAATAGTATTCAAACAGAAAGTAGAATTTTGAAGTGTTCCATCAGACAACGGAATCAAGTAAACTCAATCAGATCAGTCAAGTAAGATGATCAGTAACAAATTTAGCTCAGGCTAATATAGTTTAGGAATTAGTTTAGTGTCTTTCAGTTGGGATTAGGAACTAACACGGAGCGAGTGTAGGGACAACGACTTCCCCGTTATAGAGGCAGAGTCGTTAGCATCAATCCCTAAACTATAAAACTGCGTAGCCTGTGCAGAACCAGGAGTCACTCATTAGATTAAGGCTTTATTATCTTTTAGGAGTCACCTGATGCCGTAGGCTTGACTTCCTATTCAGGGTCACCCGTTAGAGAGGCTTGACTACAGTAGTGTCTTTACCCGTGGCATGGTACTGACACCCTTCCAGCTGGGGTTACAAGTTGGACCCCACCAGTTTAAATTGGGGTATGTCGGTTAAGTAAGAACTCCCACAGTTTTAGCTTCAGATTTAGTGTCAGTCAAGAACTCAGAAAGTTCTTCAGATTTAGGACTGTCAGATACGGTCACACAGCTCAGTGATGAACTTAGATAGTTCCCCAGATTATGAGATCACCCACTAGATAGGCTTGATCTCAAACTTAGTCAATCATTATGATTATTAGTAGATTCAGAGATCACCTGCTAGATAGGCCTAATCTCAGACATAAACCATTATTATCATAGTAGAATCAGAGGTCACCTGCTGATAGGCCTGATCTCAGATATAGTCAATCATTATTATTACAAGTATACTTAGTTGTTCAGTATCCCAGAGTCAGTGAACTCAGATATTAGTACTAGTAGACTCAGACATCAGTAAGTCAGTATTTAGAAACTAGTATTCAGAAGTTAGTATTCTTTGTTACTACAATTTTAGTGATAGTTTATGCATTCATGCATGTATTCTCATTTAGCATACTCAGATTGTCTAGTCAGTATTGTTCATGCATAAGCCCTTGCATTTAGCCTTACCTCATCTAGCATACCAGTACATTCAAAGTACTGACAAATACTTTTCTTTTGTGCTATGGTATCTTATACCATAGGTTCAGAAGTGCAAGATCCATAATACCCTTAGTAGTCCAGACTCAGTTAGCAGTAGTAGATATAGTAGTTAGTTCTCATTATTCTAGGATGCTTCTTCTTTCAATATTACATTAGATTCACTTTATTTTAGTAGTTGGAGTTAGTTTGAGATATGTCCCATTAACTCCTTATTCAGACAGTTCAGAGGCTTTCAAACTACAGAGTTTTTCAGACTAGTTATACAGACAGTTGTTTTAGTTTTGATATTGATAGACAGTATTCAGTTGTATGTTAAGTTTTTGAACCTTATGGAAAGTTTTCATCAATTTTCCGCTTGTATTTCATTAAATTATGCAGTACTCAGTACAGGTACCAGAAAAGGGTTAACTGGTGGTCCTTTGAGATCATGAGTATCGTGTAGCATTTCGGTTATAGAAAATCAGAGCATTACTGTATGTCACTGCAATAGGGTGCTACTAGCGATGGAGGGCATGGCGCGTCGCGACAACGTTCCAATCTACAATTGTCACTTCTAGAAACTTAATGCGATTATACCGCATAGTATGCTTATAATGATGGACACCCTATCACGACTCTATGATGATCCAAAGTGGGAAAATTATGCCCAACTATAAAAGGACAACGTGAAAAACTAATCCTATGCGGATTATGATTGGTCTCTTAAAAATATAATGTGTTAAAACCCATTTTGGACATCTTGGAACACCTAGAATGGCTTGGACAACATTGGATGCTACCAAAACTTTATTTTTAGTTTCTTCATTCTTTAATTTTGTTCCTTTATGGTTTTAATCCTTCATACAATTATTTGGGTGTTGATTATGGCTATGAGTGGATAAAAACTCCATTTCTGGGGTAAAAGCCAAGAACACGACAACTATTATTTTGAATTAATTTTATTTAATTTACTTATCATGTTTGGTTTCTTGTTTATTCTTGTTTTTATTATTTTAAGGATTGATCACCCTTAAATACATATATTGTAACCTTATGATCTCGGGAGAGGGAATAAAGAGATAGAACATGGGAATGAACAAAGTATGGTTTGTATTCTTTTATAAAATAAGGAATATGAATTAGCATCTAGGACGGGGATGTACCTAGAAGCCTTACTTATTTCACATGTAGGATGATTGCGTAAAGAACTTAATTGGATTATTACATCCCCGCTCAACAATGTAGTTGTAATATCCAAATTAGGTAAACGGTTAGAGGTGGGAGACCATGATCATGCAATTAAACCTACGAATCAACAACCAAGATAAGCAAGTTAATTAATAAAGTTCAATAACATAGTATGATTGTTTAAAGTGCTTTAACCATGGGCTTTACTCCATTGATTGTCTCAAGTATTTTATTTTATGCATATCTTACTTTATTTTATTTTACAGATATTCAAAATTATATTTCAGTTACTCTTGTACTTAATTATTCTCAACTGTGAGCTGAAATCAAATAGTTGTTAGAACAAGTCCCTGTGGGATTGATATTTGGCTTTATTGAAGGCCACTGTATTACTTGGTAGACCATGTACACTTGGGCGCTGTCAATTTTTTGACGATGTTGCTGGGGACTTATAATTCGGCAACTATTTTATTATTAGTTTTACTTTTAGATGTGTTTGGTGCTTTTATGCTTGGCCTTGGTTTTGTATTTGCAGGAAATAGGTTCACAAAGTAGTAAGCTGGTAAGGGATCAGGACTTGGTTGAACCAAGCTCCAAACCTGAGCAACTTTTCCATCAACATAGCAGAGAAGAAATCCTTCTCCCATGGATTCTACAAATCACAGAAGATCAAGAAAATCCCGCTCTAATAGATAAAGAATAAGCAGCCCACAGGATAGTTAGTGAAGTGGAAATCTCACTTCCAATAATTTTGACCTCCCTGTTTTAGAAGCTGGCAGCTGGAGGCAATTTTGAACTCAAACAGAATATGGTACAGCTTCTGATTATAGTAGACTGTTCACAGGGCTTTTACATGAAGATCCACAGGTCCACTTGTAAAATTTCCTTGAAATCAATGACACATTCATCCTACGGGGGTGAATACAGATTATATAAGGATGATGTTGATCCCTTTTTCACTATTGAGGGAAGAAAAAAAGTGATTGAATGCTAAGCCAGTAAATTCAATACCATCATGGGATGAGATGGCACAAAAATTCCTCATAAGTTTTTTCCCATCTGGCAAGACTGTGAGACTTCACAGTAAGATTGTGCACTTCAAACAAAAGCCAGACGAGGATCTATACCATGATTGGGATCACTTCCATACACTTCTTCAGGACTGTCCACACCATCAATATCCAATGAGGTTCTAGCTCATACTTTTGTAGAGGATCTTGATCACAATACAAAAATATTGCTAGATTCAGCTACAGGTGGTTAAGCTCTTTAGATGACATATGATGAGTTGTATACTTTATTGAACTGTAAAGATCAAGGGAATCTGGAGTGGCATTCAGATTCTAGAAGTTCCATGAAAAGAATTGCAGGGGTATTGGAGGTTGACCAATTTATTGCCATATCTGCTCAAATCTCTGCATTGCAAAATCAAATAAACTGTCTATAGTTGTACAATCAATACAATCTAATAAGCTATAGTTTGGTGTGAAATTGGCAGTAACAATGGTCATTCAGTAGCTATATGTGCTACAAATTCGAAATTGGTAATGTATGTGGGTAATTTTCGAAAGCCTAATCATGATAACATTTACAAAATAAAGTGGCAGACTCAACCACCAATTTAGACATGAAATGCCCCACAGCAACAGGCTCCACCAAATTAGTCAACTAGAAACATGGAGGAGATGATGAAACAACTTATAGCTGGTCAAGAAAAATGGCTACAGATATGAAAAGTCAATAGGCAGAATTAAAGAATCAACAAGAATCCATAAGAAGCTTAGAGTTGCAGTTGAGGCAGTTACAACAGACACTGAATACCTAGCCTCAAAGTGGTTTGCCAGCAGATATAGAAAATCTAAAACAAGTAATGAAAATCACTTTAAGGAGTGGTAAAGAGCTCAATGAAGAACCTTCAAAGGCAACTAAGGAGATATATTCATATTTGACTACCCTATAGGTATCTAAAAAGTTGTTGGAAATTCGAGGTAAGTTTGAGTACTCAAAATAAAAAATTACTGCAAAAGTGTAGAAACAGATTCCATAACTTTCTTTCCTACATAAGCATAGAAATCAAAGGAGGATGCATATTTTAAAAAGTTATTTGAAACATTCATGGAGCTTTACATTAACTTACCTTTGTTAGATGTTTTAGAGGGTATGACCAAGTACGCTAAGTACTTAAGCGATGTGGTTGCTAATAAGATAAAGCTGCAGGATATGGAGGCGGTAACACTCACTGAGGAGTGTATCTCTGTGGTGACACATTAAATCCCTAAAAAATTGAAGGATCTGGGGAAGTTTACTCTCCCTATTAAAATTAGGAGTGGTAAAGTGGTGCATGCACTGAGTGATTTAGAGGCAAGTGTCAACTTTATTCCCCTCTTCTTATTAAACACTTTAAACTTAGGGAAGCCTAGACTGAGCTTGGTGCTACTGCAGTTGGTAAATGGGAGCATAGCCCATCTCGAAGGAGTGATAGAGGATGTCCTTATAAAGGTTGGTATATTCACTATTCCTACTGACTTTATTGTTCTAAGTTTTCAGATAGATGAATAAGTACCAATCATCTTAGATCACCCATTTTTATCGATGGGAGAAGCGTTGATTGAAGTAAGAAAGGGTACGCTCACCATGAGGTTGGAGGATGAAGATGCAGTTTTCAAAGTATACAAACTACTAAACATACTATCCCATTATAAATAATTATACATGATTACTGTTATTAAAGGAGATGAGTGTGGGGTGGTTAGTCTGCCAAAGACCTCTTCTGGCACCTTCATTAAACACCCTAAGCCACAGCCACCTAAGCTTGACATGGTGCAAGTGGATAAGCTTAAAAAGGCTAAAGTTGAGAATGTTGTTGACCTTGAGTGTTCACACTCAAAAATTTGAAAATGGATCAAAAAATGGACCTCTACGGAGAGTAGCAGGATGAAGGAATTTGGTTAAGTTGAGTTGGGTCATTCTGCAACACCAAATCAGGCTCTTCTTGAGGGGCAACCCAAGTTAAGTAGGTATGTTTATTTTTTAGTTTTTAGTTTTTAATTCACGTAGTTTTTTTTTGTTGAGTTACTAGTTGATGGGAAGTCTGAGTACCGAAGACTTAAGCTAAGGATCATGGCAAAGACTAAGTATGGGGTCCCCAGACCTCCTTGATATATAAACATGCTACTAGCTGGTATTTCTATCTCTGCTTTTAAGTATACTTTAGGGACAAAGTTGATTTTTAAGTATGGGGTGGGGAAATCCCATTTTTAGAGTAATTTAAATTTTTTTCAAGAGTAAGTGAGATATTCTTGTTGGTTCTATAAGTGGTTGCATGATGCAAGTGTTTTTTTTGTAAAAGTATGTTGATTGAGTGAATTACTACTTTTAAGACTCCTAGGCTCAGGTTTATGACTCTTGTACTTGTTGGCTTAAAGTCAATTTCATGGTATTTTTTGGTTGAGTCTATGATGATCCTACATGAGTTGAGCATATGCCATGTGCGTGTTAGCTGTTATATATTCCTTGGTGCATGTGATGTCGATGACTTGCTTGGCGTGTATGTAAATCAAAATAAAGAGTGTGGGTTTGGGAGATGATATAGGCATTTCTTTGATAGCCTTGTTTTTAACTTCTATTTGACCCACCCCTTGTGCTTAATCCTAGTAAGCCCTATTGAGCCTTTAGCTTTTTCTTTGGCAGCCTTAGAAGTAGCCTAATCCCTTCTTTGATAGAATTCAATTTGATCCAAAGCTCCTAGGTGCTTTAGTGTAAATTTAATTGAGTTAGGAGTGTGAAATTGAAGAAGAAAAAGGTAAAATTGGATCCCCAAAGTGATAGTTATTGGTGTTCAAAAAATTATAATGTGTTGTTGTGGGGAGTCGAGTAATTAAAAGGAAAAAAATTGTTCAAATTGAATGAGTTGTGTATGGAATCCACCCAAGTGATGTATTAAAGCGCTTAGAGAAGGTAGTCACTATTAGACAAAATAGTTCCTACCCATCCCTTAGCCTACATTACAACCATTAAAGGCATATTTGATCCTAGGCTTCATCTTTCTGATATTAGTGGAGTGCTACCCTAAGGGAAAGTCTATGGTTTAATATGTGTAACATGTGAATTCTTTGTGAGAGTGAGAATATCTCAATTTTTGTACCCATTATGTTAAAAATTAAATTTGTATGAGTGATTATGGTTAGCTCTCTTGTTGTGAGGGTACATGTTTGATGAATGTGGGTGATTTTTAATAATGTATCGTATAGTGCAATTAGCATGAGTTTTCCACTTTTGGAGTCAATTCTTGAGGCTAGGATCATTTGAAGTAGGATTCTTGAGCTTTTAGTTGTGTATGTAACATGCTTAGTGAAGAAATTTGCATTCCGTGTTGTTATTGTAGTACTAGCTTGAGTATCTTGCTTGTAGTAGAAGTGTGGAGTCTCTTCAGATCATGGTACTTATAGTTAAGGGTTGTTCGAGGATGAACAAGGCTTTAAGTGTGGGGTGATGATATTGGGTGTATTTATGTATGGTAGCATTGCTGTTCTAGCCTATTTAGCCTTGTTTTGAGAATGATTCATGTGCGTTACATGTTGATAATGATATAAATATGTATCTTAGTCTCCAAGTATGTGCTTACAATGGTTGATGGTGCTTTCACATAAGTTTGGGTTCAATTTGAGCATTTAAAGTCTAGATGAGAAAACTAGTGTTCTAGATTGAGTTACTAGTTCATCGTCGTGATTGTTGTGTTATTTTGAGCTTTAATTTGGGGTGTGTAATGTTATAGGTGGCTTAGTGAGAATATTATGATGATATATGAAGGATTTACAACTCTCAAATCAAGTGGAAACATCATACAAAATCTTGGAGCGGACTGACGAAAGCATAAGACCACATGAGGAGAATATGACGCCTGGGAGCATATCACCGCGATAGGGTGCTAATAGCGATGGAGGGCATGGCGCGTCGCGGCAATGGTCCAATCTGCAATTTTCACTTCAATAAACTCAATGTGATTACACCGCGTCACAGGCTTATAGCGATGGACACCCTAGCGCGACGCGATGATGATCAAAAGCGGGAAAATTGTGTCCAACTGTAAAAGGACAGAGTGACAAACTAATACCATCCAGTTTATGATTGGTGTCTTATAAATATAACATGTTAAAACCCGTTTTGTACATCTTAGAACACTTAGAATGACTTGGACAACATTGGAGGTTACTACAACTTTATTTTTAGTTTTTTCATTTTTTTAATTTAGTTTCTTTATGGTTTTAATCATTCATACAATTATTTGGGTGATGACTATGGCTATGAGTGGCTAAAAACTCTCTTTCCGGGGTTAAAGCAAAGAACATGACTACTATTGTTTTGAATTAATTTCATTTTATTTTCTTATCATATTTGGTTGCTTGTTTATTCTTGTTTTTATTATTTTGAGGATTGATCACCTTTAGAATACATATATTGTAACCTTATGATCTCGGGAGAGGGAATAGGGAGATAGAACATGGGAATGAACAAAGTATGGTTTGTATTCTTTTATAAAATATGGAATATGAATTAGCGTCTAGGACAGGGATGCACCTAGAAGCCTTACTTGTTTCACATGTAGGATGATAGTGTAATGAACTTAATTGTATTATTACATCCCCGCTCAATGTTGTTGTAATATCAAAATTAGATAAACAGTTAGAGGTCGAGAGACTATGATTATGCAATTAACCCCACGAATCAACAACCAAGATAAGAAAATTAATGAATGAAGTTCAATAATGTAGTCTGATTGTTTGAAGTGCTTTAACCTCGGGCATTACTCCATTGATTGTCTCAAGTCTTTTATCTCACGCACTGCTTACTTTATTTGAGTTTACGTATATTCAAAACTATATTTTGTTTACATTGCACTTAATTGATCTCAAGTATGAGTTAAAATCAAATAGTTGTTAGAACAACTCCTTGTGGGATCGATATTTGGCCTTCTTAAAGGCCACTCTATTACTTGGTAGACCACACACATTTGCATGTGCGCTTAGGCGCTGTCACCGACGAATCTCTAGAGTGAATATGATGCAGTCATTCCAGCTCCATCATGTAATTGTCCTAAATCTAAGGACTTTTCAGAACATCTATATCAATTAAGGCTAATACAATTTCTAAGTGGGCTGAATGATGTATATGATCAAGCTAAGAGATAGATACTGATGAAAAGAGTAACACCTACACTCAATCAGGCTTATGCAATGATTGTGGAAGATGAGATTCAATAGCTTTCTTGTAATGCAACAATCAGTGATAAAACTGAACCTATATCCATGCAGGTGCATAGAAATCCTACAGAAAATGGCTATGGAAGTAGAAATCCTACAGTAACTAGCTATGGAGGTCAAAGTTTTAAAGGCAGATGATATGACTAATGTAACTTTAATTGAAATAAAAGAGAAAATTATTACAAGTTGAATGGATATCCTACTGAATGGAGGAAAAGTACGAAAGAAAACTACAACCGTTCAAAAGAAGCACATCAATCTCTTCACAATAATCATGGTAGATTTGGTGGATATGGACATCTAGCTTCTAGTCAAACCAACAATCAATTTTCACCTCACAACTTCACTAGAACTCAAGCAGAGAATTCAAACTCAGCTGATATATCCAGCAGCCAAGAAAATAAAGACATCAACAATGCCATTTTAGCAAAGGGGCAACGTTTCTCAGAAGAAGAACACAAGCAGATTAGGGCATTTCTAAACAAGGAAACATAGGAATCTAAGCAAGATAACAAAGAAAGTACAATTACTTATTTATCTACTCATATTATTCCGCGTGAATGGGTAGTAGATTCTAGATCCACACACCATGTTACATCATATAAAGGTGTTTTTTCACACTGTTATAAGATGGATAACATAGAGTGTGATAAGGTCAATTTTTCTACTGGAGCCAAAGTTGATATATCACATGTAGGAGAGGTACGAGGGCTTAAGGATGAAGTTTTAAGGGATGTACTACTTTTTCTAGACTTTAAACTAAACTTGTTGTCATTGTCCAAGATGACTAAGAAACTCTCATGCTTTGTCTAATTCTACCCTGACTTCTATGTGTTTTTGCACCTTTACAGTGGCAGGACGAAGGGGATTGGTAAGGATAAGGGAGGATTATATATCCTTAATGATGCATGTGGAGTGAATGAGATACATAGTAGTATTACTCCTCAAAGACAAGTTGCAGAAGTAGACATGCTTGATTGCAATCTATGGCATGTGAGGCTTGGACATCCTTCTTCCCAAGCCTTGAAGACACTCAATCTACTAAGACACAGTAATGATATAGAGATTCTAAATAAGTGTCATATTTGTCCATTAGCCAAACAGACAAGCCTAGTTTTTCCTATCAGCAATTCTAGAACTATAAAATGCTTTGATATTATACATATGGATCTTTTAGGGCCCTATAAGATACCTACTTTTGATAAGAAGTACTACTTCTTGACTGTTGTAAATGACTATCGTAGATATACTTGGCTAAATATATTGTATTTAAAGTCTGAACATATTATAGAAATCAAGAACTTCTTAACTATGATTCAGATTCAATTTTGTGCTCAGACAAAGGTTCTTATATCAGACAACGTGATAGATTTTTTTAATTCTAAATGAAGAGAGTTGTTTCAGTCCTTAGGGATAATACATCAAAGCATCCTCCCATACACACCACAGAAAAATGGCATGGTTGAGAGAAAGCACAGACAAATACTGAATGTTGCAAGAGCAATCAGATTCCAGTCTTAAATGCCTATCAAGTTTTGGGGTTTGAATGTTAAGGCTATTGTTTATCTCATTAACAGATTACCTTATTCATCTATTGGAGGTAAAAGTCCTTATGAAATATTGTTCTGCAAGGTTCCATCATGAGAAAGATAGGATTTTTTAATAAAAAATGGTGGATGAGCAGTAATGGCTAGGGAAGGGGGCAAGTACATACTTTTGTTCTCAGTTCGTGGGAATTGCTTCCATCACTGGTCATATGTATAGAACCAATTTTGGGATTGGGCACATTATGAAAGATCTTTTAGATGCATATATTCATTTGGGAGGCGCAGGGATCTCATCTCTTTAGCTAGAATTATTCCTTTTGCATATAACAAGAAAGAGGGGGTGCTAAAGTTCAAATCCGTAGTGATCTCTGCACACTTGAGAGTAATTAGTTATAAGTGTTATGCTTCAGTACTACCAAAGGGTGATAAACTTTCTAAAAGGGCTAAGATTGAAGTATTAATGGGATATTCTGCTACTAAGAGAGGATATATACTACTAGATTTGCTTACTAACAAATTATTTGTCACTAGGGATGTTGTGTTCCAAGAAGGTTAATTCCTTTTTGCAGAAGAATAAAGTTTAGAATCATCTACAGATTTTCTCAAGATGAATCTACCTAGTTATACTGATGCAGGTCCTGATTATCAAATCCATGAACCACAAGATGAGAGCATGTCACTACATGATTCATATAGAATTCATGATGAGAACACTCATATCTTTTTAAGTGCAGATGAGTTACACTCATCACCAGCAGAAATTGCTCCAAGAAGGTCTTCTAGAGTTACTAAATAACTTGCTTGGTTGAGGGACTATGCTTTACCAGGAAATAGAAAAGGAACCAGATATTCTTTAGCAAATTATCTATCTTATGCTAATACTACTCTAAGATACCAGAGTTTTGTGTCCAGTTTATTAGCAGAATTTGAACCACAGTCTTATAATAAATCTAGTAAGGACGAGAGATGGATTGAAGCTATGAAAATAGAGGTTAAGACTCTTAAAGATAACTACACATGGGAGGTGGTTGATATACCTCTTGATAAGAATATCATAGGATCAAAATGGGTATACAAAATCAAGCATAAAGCCAATGGGTAATTAGAAAGATTTTATGCAAGATTGGTAGCCAAGGGATATAGTCAACAAATGGGACTGGATTACCATGAAACTTTTTCTCCAGTTACCAAAATAATTATACTAATGAGTGTCATTGCTTTGGTAAAATCAAAAGGGTGGTGCATGTATCAAATGGATATGTATAATTCTTTCTTACAAGGTGACTTAGATGAAGAAGTTTACATGGAAATACCAAATGGTTTCAAGGAAGGAAGACAACACAAAGTTTATAGATTTGTTAATCATTAGATGGACTTAAAAAAAAATCAAGATAGTTGAATATAAAACTTCTTAAAACATTACTTTATGTAAGCTTCACTCAGAGCACCTATGATTATTGACTCTTCACCTTGAAGAAAATAGAAGGGATGGTTGTGGTGCTGGTTATGTGGATGATCTTCAGATTATTGGTGATAATGTTGACATGATAAATGCAGCAAAAGAAACTCTACATCAACAATTTAAACTCAAGGACCTAGGTGAGATTAAATATTTCTTAGGTATTGAGGTGTTAAGATCCAAAAGTGGAGTAATATTGAATCAGAGAAAGTATATTTTGGAGCTTATATCAGACACAGGACTTGCTGGTGCTAAACTGATATGTGAGCTAATGCAAACATATTTGAGGATTTTAACTAAGAATAATTGCGAAGTCATAAGCAACTTTTGTCGTTTTTGATTAGTTTATGTTTGATTTTACATTTTAAGCTGATATGATAGAGAATCAACTAGAATGGAAGCAAAGAAGTTGAAATCTAAAGAAATCTAAAGACAAGTATGGCTAACGACATTTGTGATAAGTCATCACCCATGTGATAAGTTATCAAAGTCATCGTCAGTAGTAAATAGAGAACTGGCCTAAGTTGAAAGATGGGATGACATTTTGTGATAAGTTATCAAGGGTCTGATAAGCTGTCAAGAATGTTGTCAGCCTGAGGCAACACATGAGAACTGAAGCAGAGCTTTAACTACATTTCGTAATAGGCCATAACAAAGTTGATAAGTTAAGTTTATCATCAGCCTTAAACAGGAAGAGCCAAAGCTGAAAAAGGAGCTGACGACATTTGTGATAAGTTGTCAGCCTCCTGATAGGCTATTACAAATGTCGTCACCTAATCTGAGGGATTTCAGAATTCTATTATTTTGTTTCCATAATTAGGGTGAACTATTTAAAGCTTTGTTTTAAGGTATTCTGAAGAGATCCACACATTGAGTTTTGACGATACTTTTTGATATTTCTCTCTCTAATTTCTTGGCTTGAAAAAGCAAATACTTTGAAGATATTATTATCATTATTCTGGGATTTTCCTTTGTGATCTAATCTACGATTCACTAGTTATTATTCTTCTTGCAGTAAGTTTAACCTTCCAAGCATGAATACAACTTGTTGTTTTGATTTTAGCATTATGAGTGGCTAAATTCCTTTAACCTGAATTATAGGATCTAGGGTTAGGTCTTGATAAGGTGCTAAGTGTTCAAGATTCAAAAGGTTGTAGGATTTCTTGATAATTTTGAGGTTTTAATTAAAGTCTGTTGGTTGCAAACAATAGATAACACCTGCTTTGGTTTGCTTGAGAAAGAAATCAAATATAGTGGGAAGTAAGTTATCGACAGAGACTTGGAAATACTCCATTTAATAATCAGCGCTGTAACAAGGTTGGTTAACCTGAGGTAAAATCTGGGCGGTGAATATAAATTCCCTATGTCCGAGAGGATTAGGTAATTAAATTCTTAAGTAGGTCGAGAGACATTTAAGCATAACGTCGATAAATATAACTTATTGTCCTACCTACCGTGAGAATCTTGAACCACCGTTAGCATCTGTCAAGTATTGGAAGCCCTAGTGAACATAATTTTGGTTTTTCAAAAACTCTTGATTATGAACACTGATTAAAGAAGCCGACAATTACTTGTTAAACTAAAACCCTTATTTTTGGGAACATCTAACTATCAGTTGGTTGATTTGCAAATGACTTACGTTCACACCATATTCACTGTGGGATTTGACCCCAACCTAGTTGGATTTTATATTAACAATGATCGCTTACATTCACATTGAGAAGTGTATTTTGAGCATTATCAAAAATGACGCTGTTGATGGGGAATATGGTTGTAAACTAAAGTTTGTGTACACAAATTGACTTTTAGTTAACTTTCCTAATTTTACATTTAAATGTTGTTTTACTTTATTTACAGGATCATTATTGTGTATGCCAAGAACCAGAAGTTCCGGTGAACCATTATTACCACCTAATCTGGATCCATAATGAATTGGAAAAATGGCAGAACAGTAAGAGGCTGACAGATTGGCAGCCTTAGCTTGAGCTCAGGTGAATGTGTAAAATGTCGGGCAACAAGCACAATAGCTAAATACTGAGGATGGAGATTTGGGAGACGAGGAGTTGCTGAATCCTGGTAACCCAAGGCGTGTAGAGTAGATACCTGCACCAGTACAGCGTAATGTTAACTGGAATCGTCCGTTTTGAGAAGGATATGAGTACCGGCCGGTCAAGTATGATCCTAATGATGATGATGATGGAATGGATGGGGAAGTTGTAATGGGTGAAATCATTCCTCCACCGTTAGCACCTGGGACCAAGTTTAACATTATGAGTACTTCGATCCAACTCCTCTATCTGAAGGAGTTGTTTGGTGGCCTTCCTAGGGATGATCCAAACCTGCATCTGGTGAATTTTATCACCATCTGCAAATATTTTGATAACCCAGGAGTAGGCCAAAATGCTATCCGATTGAGATTGTTTCCATTGTCTCTATCTGGGGAGGCAATATTATGGTTAAATGAGCTGACACCCGATTCTATAACCAACTAGAGGCAATTGAAAGGAGCTTTCCTAGAAAGGTTCTTTCCGCCTTCCAGGAGGGTACAATTGAGGGAAGAGATCAGCAACTATAGGTAGCTCTCGACTGAAGCCTTGCATGAAACATGGGAAAGATTCAAGAAGAAGCTGACACAGTGTCCAAACGACAACATGACGGATATACTTGATGGAGACTTTGTATAGGGATCTTAACCCTATTATGAAGCCAATTGTAGATAATACTGGTGGTGGTTCGGTTATTGATCTTACATTCCTAGAGGCTTCATAGATGTTGGATAGAATGACCAAACAGAGTCGGGCATAGCATACCAGAGACTCTGTGGTAGCTAGCCCCACTGCTTCTATGGGTATTACTGTGGAACAACGTAGAAGAGAAGAAGAGCGTGACCAAGAAATGGCTCACCTTAAAATGCAAATGGACTTGCTGACCAAGCACTTGCTATTAGGCAAGGTTGAAAAGGTAAAAGTTGTGGGATCTCAGAATAAAAGTGATGCTGATGCAGAAGAAAAGGCAAACTATGTTAATAATCAGAGAGGTTTCTGAGGCAATATCCAAGGGAATCAAGGTCGGAAATTTTATGATAAGCCTGGTTATAAATATAGGGAGCAAGGAAATTGGAGGAATAATAATGACAAGATCAAGCTATATGTTCCTCCTAGAAATCGTGAGGCTGCTTCAACAAGTTCCAAAAAGATGCCATGGAGGACATGATGGCTAAGTTGTTGAAGGGAGTGGAGGCAACCAGACATGATGGCTAAGTTGTTGAAGGGAGTGGAGGCAACCAACTCTGGTGTGACCACCATGAAGACTAATCTGATATCCATCAGTCAGTTAGAGCACTCACACTCCACCGCAATCAAACAGTTGGAGTAGCAGATGAGCCAACTTTCTACAGCATTTAACCAGAGAAAGAGCGGAACGTTACCAAGGGATACAGTCCAGAATCCACGGAATGATGGCTCATGCATGGCTATTACCACTAGGAGTGGTAATATATTACCTGACCCTTCTGTGGGAAAATCTGTAGCTGATGAGGTAGCTGTTGATGAACCAGAAGAAGGTGATCCAGTAGAGTCTGAAAAGCTGGACAATTCTGATGATGCTCCAGAGAAAGATAAAGAAAAGGAGAAGGAGGTAGTGCTAAAAACTATCCCAAGACCACCACCTCCCTTTCCTCAGCGATTGAAGAAGAAAATAGATGAGGCAAAATTCAGAAAATTCATGGTAATGCTCAAGCAATTGACAATAAATGTGTCTTTGGTTAAGGCGCTTGAGCAAATTCCAGGATATGCAAAGTTCATGAAAGACCTTGTGACTAAGAAATGGACGGTTAGCCATTAACTGAAGGACAATCTTCTTCATTGTGGCGCTATCTCTACAAGGTCTTTAGTGCAGAAAAAGGCAGATCCTGGAGCATTTACTATCCCGTGCACTATTGGTTCCCTAAATTTCACAAAAGTACTATGCAATTTGGGAGCCAGTATAAACCTAATGCCACTTGCTGTGTGCAAGAAACTGGGTTTAGGGGATCCTACTCCGACAAACATGCGGTTAGTGATGATAGATAAGTCTATGAAGCAGCCTGTGGGCAAATTACATGATGTCTTGGTTAAGATGGCCGATTCTATTCTGCCTGCTGATTTTGTAGTCCTGGTTAAGGTGGCCGATTCCATTTTGCCTGAGCTGAATGAACTAAAGTTCAGGCTCAATGACAAAGAAGTACGCTTCGAAATACACTCATCCATGACTCAGGAAAAAAAGATGAGTGTTTTCTCAATCGTTAATGTATTCTATAAAGATGGTAAAAGGGTATCAATAGGTTTTCTCGATGAAGTTTGAGTAGTAAAGATAACCAAGTCGTCCCGCGACATTAAATCAGGCGTTATTGGGAGGCAACCCAAAGTTATACTCCAGTAAATTGTTTATTTTTGTAGTAGGTTATAGCTCAAAGAAGGTGGAAGCAATGTATTCATCCAAGTTCCCCTGACGACAGTTTTGATGGGCTGTCCTGATTATTATAAGCTGTCGGATTTGTCGTTAGAGACCTTAGCTCTGAAGAAGGGTCTGTCAAGGCTGACGACATTTGTGATAAGCTATCACAATTGTGATGGCTTATCAAAAATGTCATCACAAAAAAGCCCAACATTAGCTGAAACTGTGGGCCAAATTAAAAAGACCCAACCAACAGCTTGGCCTTTCCACCTTCCTGCTTAGTTTTTAATTCCTTTAAGTTACTTTACTTTCATACTTAGAATATTTTCTTCCCTTCTTTGAACTCCTTCCAAGTAAAACAAGAAGCAAGTTCCTTGTGTGGGTGGGTTTGCAATTAAAATCAAGAACTTCTTCTTACTTTCTCTTGCTCGTGTAATCACATTGAAGGCTCCCATCAGGTACGCTCAAAATTTAACTTTTCTTTTCAAATGGTAAGTGATAGATTGATAACAACCCAAGTTCCCAAGAAGCTTAAAACAAGTTTATCTTGCAAAAAGGGATAAAAATTGGAACTAGGGTTTGGTGTGCAAGCTTAAGGCTTATAAGCTCAGCTCAAAAATGAAAGTCGAGTGGATTTTAAGCAAAAATGGGACCAAAAATTGTGTTAAGTCAAAGTGATGTTCTGATAAGAGATGACGACTTTCATGACGAGCTATCACAACTGTGATGACTTATCAGAAATATCATCAAAGGCTGCTAAGAATGAAGTAGGTTCGATTTAGAGATGACGACATTTATGATAGGCTATCATGTTTATGATGGCTTATCAGAAATTTCATCAGAAGTTGATAAAATCTTATGAGTTCTGTTTAGAGTTGATGACATTTATGATAGGCTATCACGTTTGTGATAGCTTATCAAGAAATGCCGTCATACCTGGGACCTAAAGCATTACTAAACCCTTTTAAGGGGTGTGGAATTTTAATGATCAATGTTTTTGTGTTTGTATTCTTGAGGGTCAACTAATGGTTTTTCTCTTGCTACAGGTCTAGAAATGGCACCCAAAGGAAAGAACTCAAAATTCACAAAAAAGTGACCAATGGAAGTGAATCTCGGAGACTCTTCATTGAAGAGTCTGATTATGAAGAGGAAGAGCCTCTACTCAGGAAGCAAAAGAAGAAGCAAAGCTCTGAAAAGACTCCACCAGCCCCACTAGTTGAGGTGGAGGAGAGTGAAGAAAGTGATACTGAGCCAACAACATCCGAGCATATAGCTTTTGAACAGTCAGCCTCTGAGTAATAAGAGTCTGAACATGTTGCATCTGAAAAGTATGATTCAGATTATCCTGAGTCTGAAGAACATTAGTCTGGCCAATCTGAATCTGAGGTACCATTAACTGAGTCCCCTTCTATTGAGCCACAAGATGACGAAGACTCCGATTCGGAGAACTATTGTCAAATGCAATAATCCTGAAGTTCGAGATAGCACGAGATGGCAGATTCCCAAAGCTCAGAAAATCTTCTTTGATGGGATTCACACAACCAACAGGAGAGTTGTCAAGAGGCCAATCTTTGAGCAGAAGAGAATTATCACTAAACGGTTGAGCAGGTACCCAGAAGTGGAGCAGAAATTTCATGGCTATGATTTAGGATTGACAACACGAGGAGGAAATTCATTTTGCCCTACACTAGTTAGGGAGTTCTATGAAAAATACCTGGCTTGATTAGAAAACATGTGTAGAGAAGGAGAGAAAATAACTGACCAACCTTTTTGGACAAAGTTCCAGTACGGGGTGTAATGGTGGATATTTCTGAAGCAACAATCAATAGGTTCCTTCATGGCCTAAATTTCACTCCTTAGGCCACTTCACCTACTTTCTATACCCGGTTGAAGCATCAGGAAAATCAGCAGAATTGGTTAGCCACACTCATAGCCGATGAAGAACCAGAATGGCTAACAAATCCAAGTGAAAGGATCTTCAAGGCCTCCCTGAATTTAGAGGCAAGATTTTGATGAGGTATTATTCATACTTATTTGATGCCTACAGATGGTGATAATATTCTCGAGGATGATAGAGAAATATTAGTCGCAAGTTTTGTGGCTAACCTCAAATTAAATTTTGGAGAGATTATTGCCGAAGATATAAAAATTCATGTCTCGAGGTCTGATACAACATATCCCTTCCCATGTTTAATTATAAGGTTGTGTAGGGTAGCAAACGTGCCAATGATCGTAGGGTTAGAAGAACTACTTGCCAAGAAGACCCATAATCCTATCAGAAATGAGGAAAATTAGTCGAGGCTAATGTTTGACAAGGGCACAGAGATTCCCACTTATCCACTGGTTATAGGTACTAATTTAGTGCCTAATGTAGAGATGCCAGATTCTAAAGCTGCACCTCCAACATCTACAACAATGGAAGAATCATCAGTGCCCAGAACTGAGATAAATCCATAGGCTGCTATGCCTACAACAGAATTTGCCTTCACTCCAATGAATTTTAAGAGAGTAGCAAAGCTGTCCAAGTGGTACGAGGCTCGACTGAAACTCTTTGCCAAGCAATTCGCAGTTGTAATTGACAAAAGAGTTAAGGATACACTTGAGCCTTACAAGGCCTTATCGGGTAGGATTGATGAATTAGAGAACCACTTTAATGCACGATCGAAGGAGAGATCAGACCCATAGATGGCACTACTAAGGAGAGAACTATCTAAGGTAAAGGTGGAGGTTGGAAAGTTATGGCAACACCAATTTATAGTGTCATCAGAGGCGGTAGTGGAGGAGTCTGAGAGAGAAATCCCATTGTTTGATCTCATAGAGGAGCCAATGAAGAAAAAGAAAAAGAAAGTTGAGAATAAAGAAAAAGAAAAGAGAGAGAGACTCGACAATAATAAAGAAAGAAAAGTAGAGAAGAGGGAAAGAAAGAAGTCTGAAAAAAGGAGATAAAGAAGGCAAGGATTGAGTCCTTAGAGGATAATGAGAGATGGAAGGTAGCCATCCGAGCAAGAGTAGTAGGTGTCTCCGCCAGTAAGCCTTCAGAGACTGATAGAACAGCTACACCAGAATAGTTTGAGGCTCCTGATAGAGATGCAGCAGTAGGGTCAGGAACCCATGACCCCCGGGATTGATCCATTCCATGTATACTTTAACCCTTAGTTAAGATTTTCTTTGATTTTAAGTTGAAGGTGTAGAGTAAATTGTTGTTGTAAAATTTGCTAGTCAATTAGGAGAAATAATTGTCCTTGAGGTAGTTGAATTATTTTGTGATTTTTATACATCTCTTCAAGTGGTCTACTCCTTTAACTGTGTGATTTGCATTCAAGTGTGACTACTGTGCATCTTTGTATGGCATTAGTTCTAGTAACATAATAATCATTGCTAAATACCTGCATGAACTGAATGAGTCATATATTGTGATATACGCGTGTGCCATGTATGTGTGAGAAACTACTTAGTTTCTTTTGTATGCTGAAGCCAAAACTTGCCCGGTTAGTCTTACCTAGGTTGAAGGATAGGGGTTAGGAAAATATCATAGGCCATTTTGATTTTAGCTCACTTTAAGCCTAAATGACCTTCCCTATATGTCTAATATCCCTTGATCCTTTTTGAGCCTAATTAGCCCATTTCTTTATATGATACCTGTCACCTTCCCATTTAAATCACAATGAAACTATTTCGACCCTGGTCCTCCTTAGACACTGTGCACCTTGACCTAGGGAAATGTCCTAAGTTGAGGGTTGCTATCATAGGGGTGTGTGATATAGAATGAGTATGAAGAAAGGTAGCATAAAAGAAAAGAATAAAAAGCTAGGTGCAGAGAAAAAGAGAATAAAAAGAAAAATTATGAAAAAGATTAAGTAATTGAGAAAAGACTACACCCATCCTAAATAAGTGTGATCAAGAAAATAGAAGAGCGAAAAAGGCTAATGAATGAAACCCCAAAAAGCTATTGTAGTGTTAAGGAGGCTTAGTCACTTTAACTACCATCGAGTATCATACCAGCCTCTAGCCTACATTAAAGCCTAAGAGAAGTCCTATTGTGATCCTAGCTGACCTATCTGAAGATCTGGGTAATAAATATAAGGGCAAGCCTATGGTACTTGGCATACACTAATTGAAACTTTGTTCGAAGAGTGAGTGTTTGATCATCCCCATGGTTACATATATAATTCCTGATATGAGATGAGGGGGATGTCATTGCTATAAGGGAACACTGGTTACATTGCTAGTTACTGACTTGTTCGGGTAGTGTAATAATGGTCAATGCATGGTTGTTATAACTGAATTGATGCCGTATCTTGATTCCTATGTGTTACATTGGTGTTCTTCATTGTTCTTGAATTGAGTGGACTTGGAGATGGTGAAAGTATTTTGAGCTAATGTGGGTGATTGACTGCCAAATGTGCCTTGTATTCTCTTAGTTGTGTTGAGTTGCTTGAGGACAAGCAATTGTTTTAAGTTGAGGGTATTTATGTGTGAGCTAATGCTAACACATTTGAGGCTTTTAACTAAGAATAATTTGAAGTCTTAAGTAACTTTTTTCATTTTTGATTGGTTTATGTTTGATTTTGTAGTTTAAGCTGATATGATAGAGAACCAACAAGAATGGAAGAAAAGAAGTTGAAATCTAAAGAAATCTGAAGACAAGTGTGGCTGACTACATTTGTGATAAGTCTTCAGCCCTGTGATAAGTTATCAAAGTCATCGTCAGTAGTAAACAGAGAATTATCCTAAGTTGAAAGATATGACGATATTTTGTGATAAGTCATCACGGGTCTGATAAGCTGTCAAGAATGTCGTCAGCCTGAGGCAGCACAGGAGAACTGAAGCAGAGCTTTAACGACATATTTTGATAGACCGTCACAAAGCTGATAAGTTGTCAAGTTTGTCATCAGCCTTAAACAGGAAGAGCCACAGCTGAAGAAGGAGCTGACGATATTTGTGATAAGTCGTCAGCCTTTTGATAGGCTATCACAAATGTCATCACCTAATCCGAGGGATTTCTAAATTCTATTATTTTGTTTCCATAATTAGGGTGAACTATTTAAAGCTTTGTTTTAGGGTTTTTTGAAGAGATTCGCACATTGAGTTTTGACAATACTTTTTGATATTTTTCTCTCTCTAATTTCTTGGCTTGAAAAAGCAAATACTTTGAAGAGATTATTATCATTATTCTGGGAGTTTCCTTTGTGATATAATTTGTGATTCACTAATTATTATTCTTCTTGTGGTAAGTTTAACCTTTCAAGCATGAATACAACTTATTGTTTTGATTTTAGCATTATGAGTGGCTAAATTCCTTTAACCTGAATTATGGGATCTAGGGTTAGGTGTTGATAAGTTGCTAAGTGTTCAAGATTCAAAAGGTGGTAGGATTTTTTTATAATTCTGAGGTTTTAATTAACGTTTATTTGTACAAAACAATAGATAACACCTGATTTAGTTTGCTTGAGAAAGAAATCAAATATAATGGGAAGTGAGTTATCAACAGGGACTTGGAAATACTCTGTTTAATAATTAACACTGTAACAAGGTTGGTTAACCTGAGGTAAAATCTGGGCAGTGAATATAAATTCCCTAAGTCCGAGAGGATTATGTAATTAAATGCTTAAGTAGGTCAAGAGACATTTAAGCATAACATCGATAAAGATAACTTGTTGTCCTACCTACCGTGAGAATCTTGAACCACTATTAGCATCTGTCAAGTATCGGAAGCCCTAATGAACATAATTCTAGTTTTTTAGAAACTCTTGATTACGAACACTGATTAAAGCAATCGATAATTACTTGTTAAACTAAAAACCCCCCATTTATGGGAACATCCAACTATTAGTTGATTGATTTGCAAACGACTTCATTCACACCATATTCTCTATGGGATTTAACCCTAACCTAGTTGGGTTTTATATTGACAACGATCGCTTACATTCTTATTGAAAGGTATAGTTTGAGCGTTATCATAAACCAGCCCCTACTCCATTAGAAAATAATGCCAAGCTAACTTCTATTATGGTAGATAAAGCAACATGTGTTACAGGAGATGTTGTTCTAAAGGATATTACATCCTATCAAAGGCTCATTGGGAAGTTAATGTAAGCAAGAATAACTAGGCCTGATATTATTTATGTTGTGCAAACCTTGAGTCAATTCATGCAGCGACCTAAGAAGTCCCATTTGGAAGCTGCAAATAGGGTGGTGCAGTACTTGAAAGGTATTGTAGGATAAGGTGTTTAGCGCAGGGCACAACCTACTATAGAACTTGTTAGTGATGGATTAGTGATAGAATATTATATGCATTGCTATAATTTGGCGGTAAATACTGGCGCCTTTATTTTGGTGACAAAATTAGCGACATAAATGGGGGAATTTTTTTTTGATATGGTGGAGACGAAAATAGCAATGGAAGTTTTGTCACTAGAAGTATTTTACCATTCTTAGAAAATATATTAGGTATGTTTTTAATAAATAACTAGCAACACATTTATAATCTATTACTGAATCCGTTGCCCGACCAACTAATAGTATATTTTTAGTAAAAAGGAGCAACAGATTTTTATCAGTTGCTAAATCCGTTATTCGACCAAATAAATATTAGGTCTAAGTCTTTTATTTCACTTTGTTCTCAACGTTGTATCATCCACCTTTCTCCAAAAAATAGTCTCCTTTCCCTTTTCTCTCCATTTTCTCTCAATTGAGAAAAGGAAATCACTCAATATCAGTCGAAAAGGATGTCAATCGGTGAATTTCGAATTGAAATTAGAGGTAAGATTCTATATCTCATAATTTTAGTTGTTTTTCCTCTTTTTAATTTCTTAATTTCTATGTTAGAAGTCACTTGTAAATGGTAGGTTTAGGGTTTTTTGAGCTCTTTCACTTAGGGTTGTTAGATTATTGTGTTAAAAAGTTTGATAAATAATTATTTACTCGAAATGGAAGCGTTTTTTCTCAAAATTTTTGTTTGTGAGGTTTTTGATATTTCCTGTTGCATCTTTATTAATCTAAAATTTCTTCAACAGATTTTCTCTTTGTGTGGTTGAATTTTCAGTGTTTTGCATACACTGATTATGTTAGGGTTTTTGATTTTTTCTCAGAAGTTCTATTTGTGGTTTGTTTGAGCTCTTTCACTTTGGTTTGTTAGTGGGATATTGTGCTAATAGGCTTTGATATTATGGAATAATTTTTGGGGTGAAAGCGCTAAAAAAGAAATTGGTACTGATTTCTACACAATCAAAGCAAGAAATTAAAAGATTGGCTCTGCTCCTGGGGCATGTGCACAGTTATGTAGTTTTTAAAAGGGAAGTTTAAAGACTATGTTTTTTGCCTTTTAGTGCTTGTGACATTGCTTCAAATTTAGTAACCAATGTTTAGTAAAACATCGAAGTGCATTTTAGCCATGTATATTGCTCCATCATTTCCATATATATGTAAAAGTTGCCCGAATACAAGCTAAATTTAATAGTTTTGCTGGTGTCCTTGCTATTCTTTGTTTCTAAGTTGATGATACTCCCTCCACTTTGGTTTTACTTGTCACTTTTGACATGGCACACTCATTACGAAAATGATAATTGGTATAGTGATTTTACCACATTACTCATATTAATAGATATTTAGCAATAGGTATTGAAAAATAATTTGAGGAACAACTAATTAATGCTAAGTGTAAAACATGGAAAAAAAATTTCGGCTTTACTTGATTTGTCAAAAATGACAATTAAAAATAGAAATCAAATTAGGAAAATAGTAACAAGTAAAAGCGAACGGACGGAGTAATTAAGGAATCTTGTGGATACATAAGTAAATTGATGTCATGGTAAAGTCCCAATTGTTTGCTTTAAGGATTCTTATGTATACTGTTTTGGAGATACTATATTTTTCCCAAGTTGTTTGTCGTGATCTAATTTTTACTGGGAAGAGTTAATATAACACTTGTTTTGGTTAACGATTATGTAGTGAAAAAACTATGTTTCTCCATCATCTTATTTGCCACACAATGGCATCCAATCTTTGGGGTTATGTCATGAACCTTGATCCTGTTGTCTTGACCTTGCCATTTGGTGAATCGATATTAGAGACACTGTTCGATACAAGGAAGTCATGAAGCAATTAAATCTTGGGTCAAATGGAGGAGTTCTTACTTCACTGAACTTGTTTTCCACAAAGTTTAATGAGGTAAATTTTGATGTGATCTATTTTTTCTTTTACTGAATAGGCTGTGAGACGATGTTTCCTATCTTTCTTGTGTAAGTACATAGATAACCCTTAAACTTTGCATAAATTGTTTGTTAGATACTTTGGTTTTGCTAGTGGTCGTATAGATACTTCAAGTAGGGAGGAATGTAGACATGGCATACAACTTTATCACTCAATTTTAAGCACTTAAAAGGCTTAAAATGAGTTGACATAGAGTTTCTTCCCCACACTTCTTTTTTACTCTCTCTAATTTTTATCAGGTTGTGTAAAGGGGTGAAAAGAAAATCAAGTTAGGGTGTTCATTTATTTAGTTGTGTAAAGGGATGCTAAGAAAATCAAGTTACAGTTGTTTTCTTTGATAACCAAATTGCTACTGATTTCATAGAGAGAATATGCATGATTATATTTCTTGACTAAGTACATCAAAACTTATTATGCTCATTTTTATGGTCTTGTCCACTTTGCAGATGAGAGACTTAGGTGATGCAAGGATCATCACTAGAATGTAAGTCTCATAATCTCATGCAATTTCAGAATTTTGCTTGTTTACTATTTGTCTAAGATTTTTCCTAGAGGATATATGAAAGGATTCGTCTATGTTAACATTTCAGAGGACGCACGAAATCGTGAAGTAATAGGTCGGAATACCCTAGCCCATGTTTTCTATTTAGGATGTAAAATGCTGATCGGGTGAAAATTTGTTAGATACTAATATTAAAGATCATTTGATATTCATGATAACAAGACGATTTTGTTGCTCTTTTTACTCCAGCCCACTTCCATAGGTTGACAGATTTGTTCCATGAGGCTACAACTCCTGATGGATGTTCGGTTATTTAGGATAGTGATCTTTAGCACATGGTATTAGACGTCAGCAAAAAGAAAGTAAAACTCTTCATATATTCAATGTCTAGATTACAGGTTGAACTTGTTGAGCCTGCAGTAAATGGCACAGTTAATGTTATTAAGGTATCCTTTGAGAAAATACTAAGAGAGTTGTGTTTGTATATTTTGTTGCTACTTCTGAAGACACCCCAACTGGCCGAAGTCCAAATCGATGGATGAGACTTGTTGGTCTGACAGAAAATTCTACAAAGCAACAAATATAGAGTTTGTGAATTTGACTTCTGTGTAAATTTAAGATTATTATTCATGTTTCTTGCATACGATACGTAATGTTGGTATAGTAATATATGATCTGTATATTGATTACTTAATTACTTGAGCAGTGTGTTGTCTGATTGAGTTAGTCCTTATAATATAAATTCAGATTGGACTCTTAAGTGCTTATTTTGATAGAGAAGCTCCCTATCTGAATGTGTCTTATGGTTCCAAATGCATGCAGAACTGGAACTATTAGCTGAGAAAAAAGCTTGGTCATATGCAAAGCAAAGGGGAAAAGATATGGTAACTGTGCTCCCAACACTTGTTATTGGGTCGATGTTGCAGAAGACAACAAATGCAAGTAATTTTGTCCTCATTAAGCTGCTGAAAGGTACCAAGAAATCATAGTTATACTTCACTATTTTAGTGTTTCTGCATCATTTCTTCTTCTTCTACATTTCTTGCATGAGTTGCTTTGGGAATAATCAGAATTCATTTTTCTGCACAAGCTTCTTAATTATTTTTTTCTTGCAAGCATGAGCGTACATTTAGCATGCAGATTGTCATTTCACTTTTGTTCCTTCCAAAAAATTGACACAGGATAGTAGTGTATCAGTTTCTTAAACTGAGTATTAGATTGAAGGATATTAAGCTGATGTGTGTTAGCTAGATTGTTTATAGTCAAAATAACATTTTTCTCTTGATGTTTTGTTCAATTTGATAATATTCCTGCTTGTAAAAATACCAAGTAAAAATCCTTTATGGTGGCAACTACAAATTCAACCAAAGTCCTAATAAGATTTGTTTCTCTGCAGATAGCTTTTACTTTTGTTGTTTATCCATCATTAATTCTTGCTTATATGGGACAAGATGCATATATTTCCAAACATCACATTATTAAAAGTGATTATCACATTGGCTTCTATGTATCAGTACCTGGTATATTTGTATGTTCACACACATGGTCATTAAGGAAAATCTTTCAATGATGAACATTTTCGAATCGTCCATGTAAGACTAAATCTTAATGTAGTAGTTTACTTAATTCTTATTTTTTAGTTTAAAGTAGTTTTTGGTATCTAATTATTTTTAAGTACAATCCGTTATAATTTTACTTCATCTATAACAGGAAAGATATGAAGAAATATTATGAGAAAAAACATTTTCAGAATCTGATATTGATCAAAGTGAAGCATATTACCAAGCTGTGGGGGGATAAAAAAGCGAAGACTATTTGGTCTTGGATATGAAGCAAAACGCTACTACTTTGGTCGATCTTAATTCCTTAGTTGATGATTTAAATCTTGATCAGTTGTGATATTTTTGATGATCAGTGCAGTGGTTTTCGATGGTCTATTTTGTTGAAAAAGTTTAAAATTATGCAACAATAATATACACTTGATGGATGTGGATTATTTTAAGAATAGTTTGTAGATTTTTGGACATAATTGTGTTTAGATGGGTGTTGTGATACTATGGATGTTTTGGACATAATTGTGTTTAGATTTTGCTATCTTTGGTATTATGGATGATGTGGGTTCTTTTAAGGATAGTTGGTAGATGTTTGCAATGGATTGAGGAAAATAATCTTTTGTCACAAAAAATTGGGGACTAAATATAAAAATTTTTAGCAACGGACTAGCAATGAAATATTTGGTCATGAAATAATCAAAATGACGAAATACAATATGAAATTAGTAACGGCATTTATAAATATAATAACGAATTTATTCGTTGCTACAAATGGCAATGGATATAGCTCGTCTCTATGACGTTGCAAAACTATCAACGGATTTTATTTTTTTCATTGCTAAATGGTTAGCAACGCGCAAAATAGCAATGACACATATTCCATCGTTGATCTGCTTCTAAATTGATATAGCGATGGAGATATGTTGATTACAATGTTTTCGATCTATTGCTAAATGCGATATTTTTTGTAGTGTAATCCCATATAAAGGACCAAACATATTGAGATTGATTTTCATTTCATTAGGGACAAAATCAAGGAGGGGTTAATTCAACCTATGTATGTACAGACAAGTCAACAAGTTCCAGACATACTCAATAGGAGTTTGAGTCAGGATCAACACTTGTATCTCTTAAGCAAGCTTGGTGTTCTCAACATTTACACCCTTTAGCTTGAGGGGGAGTGTTAAAATTATAGGTTCATCAGATCAAAGTAGCTACTGCTTTACTGTTGCATTGAAACTATTTTCGTTGTTGAAGCTGTTTTTACTATTTCATTGGATTTTGAGTTAGTTAGCTGAGTAGGTTAGTTAGTTAGCCACTTGATCAAGTTTTTAGAGATTGTTAGGAAGTTTCTAGAAGATCATATGAGCCTATAAGTACATGTCATGTGATTTAAATTGTAACTAACTCAATGCACAAAATACAATTCAATTTTTTCTTCTTCCCTTCACTAAGCTAAAGCTCTGCCTTAATGGATGTTGTATGTGTATGTGAGTGAGTTATTGATGGAGTTTTAACAATTTTGTAGTCCTAAAAATATCTAAAATATATGTAATCCAATCTTGTATGTGTAGGGTTAAGTGAATGCCTCTGTCAATGAATTTCGACATTGGCTAATGTTTAAGTGCTTAGTTTGATATTATGATTATGACAAGATGCATAATGTGTTTTTCCATGCTTATTTGCCAAAGCATGTGATAGAATTCAAAGAACATTTTTTGACTTGCGTCTGGTTTTTTAAGTAATCCTATTGAACATGTTCAAATGTTTAGGGTACAATATTAAACATTAGGGGATGTGCCTAACATTAGAATTATATACTCTTAGAAGGCTAGAAAGGCGTGAGTTGATGTTCACTTTCTCATGTAAGGCATCATGACAAAATTTTATACATTATTCTGATAATATCATATAATGTTACTTATACACAATCCTTAGATTTTGATTCTGCCAGCACCCGCAGATGGTAATCATGCCAAATCTTTGTGATATGCATACGAGGCTCATAGATACCTACCCCAATTGAGTTGGGATCGGACTGCTAGGTGCACATGGTTCAGACTCATTAGACAAGAATTCTACAAGCAAAAATATAATGGACATGAAATATAATCACACAAGTAATTAGGTTACACGTCATGAAATATAAGGATAACAACATAACTAAAGGTAAATAAGGAATACACTAACAATATCCCACGACCTTGCTAGTAAGGTTGGTCAAGAGCCTCTAGCAAAAGAATATGAGTACTATGAGTAGCAAACATACAATAATCTCAAATACAAAGACTATTACTAACACAACGTCAATGGCGGCAACTAGTACTCAGATCTGCTTCAAAAAAGGTTACAGAAGTGGAATAAGAATACCAACATAACGTGTACTCAGTAGGCATCATCGGCAGACTGAGCTAGATCATAATATAAATACAATACAATGCGAGATAATAAACTAAGTTAGGAAAAAGGGCAAACCTAGAGTAATGCTCCAAATACTTAGAGTAAACAATCAAGAAAATAATATCAAAATGAACGTAACTATCTATAGCATAATTGGGCCCTCATAAGCACAGGAGAAGTAAATAAAAGTAAAAAATCTAGCGTGAACCCCCATAAGCCTGGTGGATGCAATCAAGAAGAAGTAAGATCATACACTCATAAAACACCCGAACCTCGAAACGGTAACTGTGGATATTTCCATATCATAAACACCAGACTCGAATCGGTTCAATAACCATCATAATTAACCTCACAATATTGGACTTGAACCAAAAATAGTATCTCACATAATGGACTCGAACCAACTATAATATCATGAATACCGAACTCAAACCGGTAGTAATATTATCAAAGGTGCCAGACTTAAATTGGTCTTAGTAACTCCCAAGTACAAGCCTAGAAATAGTCAGAATTTTTATAAATCCTCCTCTGGCTCAAAAATGTAAATATGATGACTTATAAAGGTCTATTAAGTCTATATAGAGCTAATAGTAGTCTTGACCTAGATTGGACCGAATGGGCCCACTTCTGACCCAAAAAGTCTATTTTAAGACAAATTTTACCCTAAACTAGATTAAGGTTCTAAAACTCCATTACAAGGTGCTTCACAAGTCTCATTAAGTACTAGGATAGTAATTCCACCTAAGGAATGGGTAGTAGGTCAATTCTGCCTAAACAGGGCTAGCTAACCAGCTAAATAGTCTAAATTTTTCTAAGTATACCACAAATTCATAATTCCCAATGCAAAACTAGCATTATATCATACTGATACTATTATTAAGCTCAATCTAAAAGAAGAATAAGCCTAGCGTACCTAGACACCAAAGAAAGCCCAATAAAGTCTGCTAAACTAGAGATTTTCCTTTTCGAGAAGCCTTCACATAGTGCCACACTATCAAAATAGTGATATAGATATTAATACAAGAACAATGAAATCCGTATTGCATTTTTATGATTCGAGTAAAAATCGAGTCAAAATTCTATGTGGGGCCCGCTTGCAGAATTACATTTTCAAAATTGTCAACACGTGCCTCTATGATCAAGGATTATTTATTCTTATGAATGAGTAAATTCTGAGCTCAAATGATACTAAATTTAACCCATAAAAGAACTAGGGATTTATGACTAAATCAGAGAATTAAACCAGGAATTAGATAAGACTTACAAGGATTACAATGAGGAAACGACTTCTTCGTGCTCGCCAACACCGCATGACTACCCGATAGTAAATCTCCCAATTCTCGAAGCTCTCTATGTCTTTAATGCTCTTTGGAGTTGGAGAAAATGGGAGAAAAATGGGTGGGGGCTGAAATAAATGCCCTGTAATTACCATTTAACAGGCCACTGTAAAAGCAACTTCAGGGTGCTTAAGCGACTACCTCCGTATTAGTGGACGACATATCGCTTAAACGATACCCACTAAAGCAGTTGGGCATCTTCTTAAGCGATGGTGTGTGGGACTAGACTTTGGTCGCTAAAGTGACCACTTGGCCGCTAAATCGACCAGCTCTTAAGAATCTAAAGGTCCACTTAAGCAATTGCACCATTTGAGTCCATGCACCAGCTGAAGTTGGATTTAACCAAGCTTTTATCGACTCCCTAGAGATTCATTCAGAATCCCGTGAACGCAAATGAACTATGCTACCCTATCAAATTCTACATTGAGGACTCAATGACGTTATTAAACTTTTTATCTGGAGTCATTTTAGTGAAATATGGGCCTTACACCCAAGGTCCACTTTTACCAAAATCCATCCAATAGCCCAAAATGAGTGTGGAAGCCTTGGGACCATAAATAAAGGCCCCCCAACCTAAAATCAATGTTCTGGACCTGATGGAACTGTCAGAATTGGCATATGAGGTTTTCAACCTTAAGTTTATGCCTAATAGCCAATCCGTACTAGCAAAGACTTCAAAACAAAGAACTGACTCTAAAAGAAACTACTTGATAATTGAAATGTCAGCTCCAACAAGTCATAAATGACTTAGGGAAGCTATAAGAGAGCTATTAATGGTGAAAAATATGGAAAAGCAGAAAATGACCTGGAGGGTCATTACAACATCCACTACTAAAATGAGTTTTATTTGTAAAAATAAGGGTTAGGATGTACCTGAAGGCTTATATAGGTGGGGATACTAGGGCCACATCTTGGTCTTGATCTCCCAAGTAGCCTCCTCTACTAGGAGTTGTCTCCACTGAACCTTAACTATTGTAATCTCACTAACGCACAACCATCTGACATCTCTTTCTATAATGAGAATCGACTCATCCACAAAGGTTAATCTCTCATCCAACTAAATTGAGTCCCACCAAAGCACATGTGACTCATTGGGGATGTAATATCATAGAATAGAAACATGAAAGAATGGATGAACATTGTCAAAATCTAGGGACAAGGCCAACCCATAATCCACCTTTCCAATTGTGTGAAGTATCTCAAAAAGTCCAATATATTTGAGGCTGAGCTTTTCCTTCCTTCTGTAACTCATCATGCCCTTCATGGGCGATACTCAAAGAAATACCCAATCTCTAACTCCAAACCTTAAGGCATGAAGTCTATGATCTACATAAGCCTTCTGCCTACTCTAAGCCACCATTATCCTATCATGAAATATGTTAACTCTATCCAAAGACTTTTAAAGTAAGTCAGTACCACAACGGCTAACCTTAGAGATCTCAAACTACCATATCATAGATCGATAACGCCTACTATATAGTGCCTTAAATGATTCTATCTCAATACTTGAATGGTAGCTATTATTATGTACAAACTCCTCCAATGCTAGGTGTTGCTTCCACCGATCTCCAAAATCCATAACGCAGACTAAGAGCATGTCCTCAAGAATCTAAATAGTCCACTTTGACTACCCATTGGTATGAGGGTGAAAAATGGTGCAAAGATCCACTTGGGCGCCCAAATCTTCCTAAAAATTCCTCTAGAAGCTAGAAGTAAATACCGATCCCTTGTCTGAAATAATGGGTATGGGAACTCAATGAAAGCAAACTATCTCATGAACAAAGATATGGGCTAACCTCTCAGCACTGAAGGACATCTGAATAGGAAGAAAATAGGTTGATTTGGTCAACTGATCTAAAATAACCCAAATACCATTAGAACTAGAGAAGGTGCACGGCAACCCACAAATGAAGACTATGGTAATTTTCTCCACTTTCACTCTATAATGACCAATCTCTGAAGCAGGACACCCGGTAACTAATGCTCGATCTTGAACTACTAACAACATAGGAAACGAGATACAAATTCCACTACATCTATCTTTATTCCATTCCACTAGCAGTGCTACATTAAATCCCTATACATCTTAGTTATCCCAAGGTGAATAGAGTATCTAGAGCTTTGAGCCTTATGCAATATCAACTAAATCAAGTATCCAACCTTTAAAATATAAATATGACCATCATATCTTAAAATCTCAGAATTTATGGTATCCTTTCTGGACACACCCCTCAGTACCTGATCACAGATGACACAAAGTCCCTTGTCCTTAAACTAACAACTCTAAATTTGCTCAAATAAGGTAGACTTTCCCTCAACACTAGAAAGAATCCTCCCAGAGTCTGAAATATCCAATTCACTAAGGACTGGATTTCCCAGGCCAATGAACTCTAAAACCTAAAATAGAAGCCAAGCTTCTTATTCTACCCATCTTTCGACTCAAGGCATTTTCTACTACATTCGCCTTGCCCAAATGGTATAGAATAAAAATGTCATAATTTTTTAGTAAAATCATCCATTTTTGTTATTTAGAATTAAGATCTCTCTAAGTAATAAGATGCTGAAGACTACGATTATTAGTGTAAGTCTCACACTAAATGCAATACAAAAATGCCTCCAAATTTTAAGTACAACAACTACCTTCTCCAACTACAAATCATGAGTGGGGTAGTTCCACTCGTGAATCTTCTGCTGCCTCAACACATAAGAAATAACTCGGCCCTATTGCATTAATATATAAACATAACCAATACCACAAGAATCATAAAATATGATAAACCCTTCACTCTCAACAAAAAGAACCACTATAGGAGCTAAAGTGAGATGATCATTAAAATTCTAAAATCTTAACTCATATTCCTCAAGACACTAAAAAGGAACATCATTTTGGATCAATCTGGTCATCTGTAATAAAATAATAGCAAAGCCCTCAACAAACCGGTTGTAGTGACCTACCAAAATCAATAAAACTATGAACCTCAGACAGAGATGTAGATTTGGCCGAAGTCTGTCTCTTTCTTAGGTCATGTTGTGACCAAGGATGGTATCATGGTCGATCCATCTAAGATTATGGCAGTTTATGATTGGGCTAGGCCAACTTATCCTATCGAGATTTAGAGTTATTTTGGTTTAGAAGGCTACTACCGATGCTTTGTGGAGGTATTTTTAATCTATTACTGCTCTTTTGACCCAGTTGACCTAGAAGAAGATTTTTTTTCAGTGGTATAATGCTTGTGAGGCAAGATTTCAAAACCTAAAGGATTTATTAACATCAGCTCCTATCTTGATTTTTCCCAAGAAGAGTGTGGGCTTTATAATCTTCTGTGATGCTTCTAGTGTTGGGTTTGGTGTCATGTTGATGCAATAGGGTAAGGTAATTATGTATGCTACCCATCATATGAAGCCTCATGAGAAGAATTACCCTACCCACAATTTGGAGTTATGCATGGTTATGTTTGCATTGTGGTTTTGGAGACACTATTGGTATGGATTCCATTATGAGATCTTCTCGAATCACCAAAACCAACACTGAAAGTATCATAAAATATGGAAAACCCTTAACCTTCAATAGAAATAGTAAACATAGGAGCTGAAGTGAGATGATCATTGGTCTTCTAAAATCTTGACTCACACTCTTCAAACCATCAGAAATGAACCTTAATCTGGGTCAATCTGGTCATCAATGCTGCAATAGTAGCAAAACCCTCAACAAACCATTTGTCATAATCTACCAAACTAAGAAAACTATAAACCTCAGATGAAGATATAGGTATGGCCTTATCTCGAATAGCCTCAATCTTCATTGGATCCACCATAATCCTATACTTAGACACCACATGTCCTAGAAATATAGCTGACTCAAAGTCTAGAGCACAATCCTTAAACATTGCATATGCTCCTCCCTACTCCTTAAATACATAAGAATGTCATCGATCATCATAATCGCAGAGGAGTCTAAACAGGGTCTAAACACGCATTTTATCAAATCCATGAACATAGTTGGGGCATTGGTAAACATCACCAGGAACTCATAATGGCCATAACAAGTCCTGAAGGTTGTCTTTGGTATGTCCTCCACACAAATCCTCAACTTATGGTAGTTGCATCGCAAGTTAATCTTAGAAAACATCAATGGTCCCTAAGACGATTAGACAAATAAATAATACGAGGTATAGGATACTTATTCCTCACCGTCACCTTATTCAATTGCCTACAATTAATATACATATGTAAGGAACCATCCATTTTCTTCATGAACAATATAGAAGAACCCCAAGACACACGTGGCCTAATGAAACCTTACCCAAAAGATCTTGACTTTGAGAATTTAATTCTTAAGCTTGGCAGGAGCCATATGGTAAAGTGCCATTGGAATAGGTCGAGTGTCTTGCCCAAGGTCAATAATAAATTCAATATCACACTCAAGAGGTAACCAGGTAGATCAGTAGGAAAAACATCAAGAAAATTATGGACTATAAGAACAAAGCCTAGCAAAGGACTCTTTGCACTAACATCATGAATATAAGCAAGATAAGACTCACAACCCCTTGACATAAGTCTCCTAGAGTGAACATAAGAAATAATTCCTATTAGCGCATTACTAATATATCCTTACCATACAACGAGGGGTATACTGTGCATGGATAAGGTAACAGTCTTGGCAAAATAATCCTAGGGCACATAATAGAAGGTTAACTAGTCCATGTCTCAAATCATATCAAAGTCCACCATATCTAATACAATATGATTAGCATGAGTATAAAAATCTCAAACGGTCACAACACATGATCCATAAACTTGATCCACTACTAAAAAATAACCATTGAGAGTAGATACACATTATGTCATTTATAAAGAATCCAAAGACAACTCTAACCGCTGTGCATAATAAGAAGACACATATAAATAAGTGGATCCCAGATCCAATAAAGAAAAAATCTATTGATAGTACACTGAGATCGTGCCTATAATAACAACATTCAAAGATTTTGCCTCCTATCTACCAGGCATAACATATAAATGACCTCAATCACCACCTGGCTTGGAACTTGACTGATCACCTGTCCTACCTACTTGAGGACCTTTGAGAGCTCACCCTATCTCTGAACTTTGATCAATACTAACATAATATCAACGACGATAGCTAGTACTCAAATCTATATCAGAAAAGGTTGCAGATGTATTTTATGATTACCAAAGCAATAGGTGCTCGGTAGGCATCAACAACTGACCGAGCTAGATCATAATATAAATACAATAAGATGCAAGATAATAAACTAAGTTAGGGAAACAAGGCAAACCTAGAATAATGCTTCAAATACTTAGAGTAACCAACTGAGCAAATAATATCAAAGAGAATATAACTATATATTGCAAAATTGCACCCCCCATAAGCCCAGGAGAAGCAAATAAAAGTAAAAAAAATCTAGAAATATGATCCCCACTCCAAGGGCAACTTTTACCAAAATCTGTCCAATAGCCCAAAATGAGTCTGGGAGCCTTGGTACCTAAACAAAAGGTCTTCCTAGCCTAAAATCAATGTTTTGTAGTGGATGGAAGTATAGGAATTAGCATACAAGGCCGTTAACTTAAAGTTTATGCCCAATATCTGTCTTTACTAGTGAAGATTTTAAAATAGGAAATTAGCTCTAAACATAAAACAAACTGCACTGTAATTGAACTATCACCTCTAGTAAGTCATAAATGACTTGGGGAAGTTATAGAAAAGCTCAAAATGAAAAAAAGTGTGTCAAAGAAAAAAATGACATGGAGGTTCATTACACCTCATAATCCCTAACTCATTTTTAGCAACTCTACTCCAACGCCTCTTCATAATAACTTTTACTGTAAATCACCTAATTGAAACAGAAATAGAAATATATCTACCTATAAAAAATCTCAAGATGAGAGTAGGTTTATAATTTTAAGCTCAAAATATAAAGACTTAATCAACCTAGAAACTAATACATTAGAGACTATGAGCAAGATAATTTCTAGATTGTTTGAAGCTTTGTCTTTAATGGTGAAAACCAGGAGCTTTTGCAAGAAGAATGCTATTTTAAAAATATGTTAAAAATATAAAATTCTCTCCTCAAGATAATGAATATATAGGATGAGCATTACGATTGAAGCTTTCTAATTAAAGGAATCTAATGAGGAACACTATAGAGCATGTCTTCTTATTTTGTTGCTGCTATGAGATAGTACAAAACTGCTAGCACATAGGACAAAGACAATTTTGTACTATAGAAGTTAGGAACACTAATTTATATACCTGGTCTTTTGACTAGGTTTATCAATCATCAAAACATAAAAGGTAAAAGATAAACGAGATCTTAACCTAATATTTTCCCACTTTTGATAATGACAAATGAAAATTCACACTCTCCCTTACATTAGAAACACAACGTCTAGAAGTTCCTTTTGTCACTAAGATATAAGATCATTTTCCCTAGTTTACAAATTAAACATGATGATTAATAGATCAAAGAAGACTAGTGCCCTCACTTACAGATCTACGCACTTTACTTCCCCCTTACACAAAGATCAGTTCCTTCTCACACCAAAATCATCCCATATCCTAATAATTTACAATTATGAAAGCTTTATTAGTTCCTCCTCGTTCAAAGGACACATCTTCTAGACCAGTTCCCCCTTTATCTAGACTTTCTCCTACCGAACCAATTCCCGTGATTAAGTCCCCCTATCATAATTCTTCCCACTTCATTAGTTTATCAATTCTTCCCTCTTTTGGCATCATCAAAAAGAAAGAAAAATAACATAAAGCAATGATGAACAAAAGTCAACGTAATGCCATAAAGATAACACATGCATAATAAAAATAGCACAATTTACATTAGAGTAGGAACAACTTTCTATTAGATCATAAAAACGACACACAAAATAGTTAAGAGTAAGGCAATATCCAAGTTATATAAAAGTGAATTAAGTATGCAACAAAGAACCAGAACATAACAAGAATCAATCACCGTCTTAGGAATAAAGGATGTTCAATTAAGCATGAGGGATGGAAAAAAAGACTTGTAAAAAAAGCTGATCCAATCATGGAGTTTGCAACATATCAAATCCATTGTATTTGGTATACAAACCAATAGGTCTCATATTTTTATCATTGCAAAAAGAATCATGATACGCATTAATAGTCATTGAAGGTTCTGTTTGTGGATTGGAACTACAGATCCTTCAATGAGGGCACTTGTCTCTTAGGAAAATATCTGTCAACCAAAAGTAGTAGAAGATTAATATATCATGAATTTGTATAATTGGAATAGATCTTCTATGGAAAAACAGCTATGGGAATTGGTTGAAATGATAAATTGTATATGGATTTAGTGGGTCCATGTCTACTATATAAAAGGTAGTGAACTGTATGACTGAACCATTCCTGGTTATGTTGACAACTGGCTTAAAGTTCTCTATTAAGAAGTTGTATATAGCTATGCAACCTCAATTTCCCAGAGTGCCTTGGAAGTGTATTACATTGAAACCTAGTGTTCACTCTAGAAATAATTTTATTCTTTGTCTTGCACTATTTAAGAGGTTGGAAATAGTTAACAGATTGGGCAAATTTTGTACATGCGGACTCTTTTTGCATTTTTTGCAACTCTATAGTGGAGATACATGATCATTTTGTTAGTTACATTAAATCTTTATGGTGTAGAATGCTGAAATAACTAGGGATACAAAGAATTATAGGTGATTGGCAACATGATTGGGAATGGATAAATAGTTGGGCAAAAGGAAGAACAGGTCAAGAACCTGTTCTTTGCTTTGTATTTCCCATGGTGATCACTATCATTTAGAAGGAAAAAAGTCTTCTCAAGGTTTCAAAGAGGAAACTGCCATGTAGATAGACTGTATAAAGAGATTGCTATTCATATCCATGTATGAGACAAAATCAAAACAAATGGAACAACTTTCTACAACAACTTAATTTTATGCCATAAGATAGTTTTACGTTGTTTCTTGCTTTATGTAATTTCCTAAATTGTTCTACAATTGATCTTGGCTAGAAATTAAGTAAGAACTCCTAGGCTTGTTAGTATGACTCCTTCTCAATATTTTTTTATTTTTATTTTGAGAAGTAATTGTTCAATATTGTTTGGCTTTGCAACTGTTCACTTTTGGTGAAATAAAGTTCATTTATTTACCAAAATAATAATCAAAATACTTCATATCATTATAGTTATCACTAATCAACTCCTGAGATAGATTAACAACTTCCTTAGCTCAATATTCTTGGTGTTGAGCTAGGCATTTTCAGTGAGAAACTTATCTAAGGCACTTAGTTCCCTACTAGATCCGTCTAAAACTGAGTTGGTTTAGCCTTCAACACTGCATTTTTAGAGTTTTTTTTAGCAATCAAGGCTAACAAATTCTTTATCTTGAGGATTTTTTGCTCCTGTGCTTCAATGAGGTTTGATACAACAGACTTAGGCCTAATTCCTCCTTAAATTTTAAGACACTTGCACTCTTCAAGAGCAGTAAGAATGAACTGCTATCACTGTGGATAAAAAGTCATCTTCTTCCATAGAGATTCATTTACACTGACATGGTTTTACAGTCCCACCCCTATTCTTTTATAGAAGCATTATCCATATCAGCCTTAAATGTAGCTTTGTTATTAGGTTAATTATTTAGGTCCATTGAAGAACTAAAGAGAGTAGCCTTGGGAATTTGCTGAAAGACAACAAATTCCAATGACTCATTTTCATCGTCTAGACTTTCTTGATGCACTGTGACTACATAAAGAGAATAAACTAATTTTGTAAGGGCATATATGGTAGGTACAGTTTCTTGCACCAAGGTAGAGCTTTTGTCTTCAACAAATATTTCTCAACTGACTGCCTCCACTGGAATGATAGAGAAACCAGGTACTGTAGCAAGTTCCTTAGAATATATTTGAGACATATATTTTGGGTAAATAAGACATAGAACCTAAGAAACTGAGAAAAAAGATTAAGAGTGTAGTTCTATTTTGCCAGTATGTTTGAAGAAGAGTTTGAAGAGAGTGTATAATAAAACAAAAAATAAAAAAGGGAAATAAACATTTGAGATTTAATGATAGGATAGTACGAGAACCATTTCTTTTCTATGAGAGAGATGATGATTGAAAGAAAAGAGAGAAAATGATTACATTTTGAGAAGAAGCTAAACAAAAGTATGTTTTGGAATATGTGCACAACTAATAATCTAGATGTAAGGACAAGAATACTGACCTGTGCAAGAGACCATGTCTCTACAGATGTTTTTCCTCAGTATTCCTTTGATCCTAAAGAAGTTTACATCCTCAGTTAAGTGTGAGTTATCTATCCCATTAGTATCCACTTTACATACCTACCTCGCTAATCATAGTTGTAGGAGAGAAGTTTTGATCAATTCAAGTCTTGCCCCAACCTTTCAGAGTTTTTATTCCAAGAGTTGTAGTGAAAATATGCAACCTAATATTCTATTCATGAGACACAATTTTGGAGCTTGCTTCAACCTATTTAAAACCATGTGTAACTTGAATAAATAATTGGGAAACTTATAACTTCCAAAAATAGGGGGTTATTTAACATAGACTTCTTCCTTTAAATTACTATTTAATAAGAAACTTTTGAAATCCATTTGAAATAATATGATCCATATAAGAGGCAAAAGAAATTAAAATTTATATAGCCTCAATTCTAGAAACTAGAGTTGATATTTAATCATAGTTTATCCCTTCTCTTTTATTGTAGCTTTGAAAAACTAGTCTTGTTTTATTTCTGGTTGTGTCACCAAACTCATCAACTTTTGTTTTGAAGACCATGTGGTCCCTACAACAGTTCTATTAGATAGCCTACGTACTTGGTGCCAAAACTTATTTTTCTCAATGAGGTTGATCATCCTTCTATTTTTCTAGTATGGGACTTAGATTTCAGCTTGTTCATGATTGGGACCTAGTTTATCAGAGAGGTCTCTTTGAATTTCAAGTGATTTTCTAATCTGACTGACTCCAAAAAGGTACCCTTTCTTCCTATTTCAATTGAAGCATTGCCTCCTTAGAATGCCTCGAGAGAAAATCTTCCATTGTACCAGTCATATGCTTAGAGAAACCACTATCCATGAACTATCTTTTTCCTATTTGGATACTTTCTCTCACTCCCACCTTTGAAAATAGTGATTTTTTGGATTTAGGAATCCTGATAATCTTGGGTCCCTTGATATGGGGAAAGGATGAATAAGGTTTCTTTGTGTCCAGGTTGGTAGAGTAGGCTTCTTCACAGAAGGACATGGTCCGTTGAAATTTGTAATACGTTCAACATAGCTCAAGTTTCTTTTTCCAGTATATATAAAAGTTGACAACTATTCTTATTGTGGCTATTTTGACCAGAGTGAGTGCAGTACCAATTATTAGGGTTAGAGATATACTTCCTATAAGGGTTATAATGATTCTTTTTCATTTTAAAACAAAAACCTTGACTAGAATTAGATTTCATACTTCTTATGCCAACACAAATTTCTAAAAGGACAACCCAATAGAGGGATTTTTAAGCTCCTTTTTAGTTCTATTCAAATTCCCCTCAAGTACCTTATTTTTCTTCTAGTGAAGCTACAAGATCCTGGTTGATCTTACTGAGGTTGACTTCAAAATCAATCTAAATATCACTAGCTTTTACCTTTCCTTTAGAGAACTTCTAGATTGTTTTGAGAGTTTATCATTTAGAGCATTATTTTTACTTTTAATATTCATTACCTCTTCTTCAAATTAAAGGATTCTTGATTAAAATGAAACCCTTTTAATTTTAAACACATCCAGATTATTGATTAAAGAATCTTTTTTATTAACAAGACCATAATAACAATCTATTAACACATTAGCTAGTAAACTCAACTTCTTTCAGGAATAATTGTTTAAGTTTTGTTAAACATCAAGAAAACTTATCTCATCATCATCATCTTCATCAAATTTATCCATGAGAGAAAATAGGGAGTCAAATATTGTGGGTTCATCTTCAAGAGCCAGCATCTTTCTCATTATTTCGTTCTTCAGGTCCAATTGAAGTATCTTCCTAAGTGGCCAAGGCCTTCTTAAATATTTTTTCTACTGTTTCCTTTTTCATTTACTTGTCAGAGATTTGGTTCATGCTATGGGTCTTATCAAGATTATTCTTGAAAAAAATCCCTTTAATCACTTTGTATGAAGATTACACTTCTTGATATAGCTACTAGGTTTTCCACACTTATGACAACATTAGTTTCCTATGAAATTGTTGTTAGAATTGTCTCTGCTTGAGATTCCTCAATTTTTATAACTTTTGGAAATCTTCTGGTGATATATGCAATGTCCTATTCATCACCACGCAAGCCACTTTTACCATTCTTGAATACCATATATTTTTCCTTATTAGGTTATGACACGATCCGAATTAGGGTCTAGTCGTGTCGGGCATCTCAAGTCCAACCAGGATAAGAGACCACCCCCAATACCCAACCATAACTGTCCTGCACCCTATGTCGGAGGAATTTTAAACATATAACAAGATAAACAATAATACTTCAAAGACATTAATCAAAGTATATAATAATAATCCAACAACCTTAATAAAATATCCAATCGGTGTCAACCCTAATGCCAATACCAATACCAACACCAACGCTGATACAATTACTGACACTGCCCATGCTCATAGTTTTCTGACAAAGCATCTATCCAGAATCAATAACATCCAGCCGGGACATACCCTCGACCTTAACCAAAACCAAACTAAAGAAATAACAAAAATAAAATAAGTCCATAGCATGAAATGGATCCCTTTGGAGTATGGAAGCTTACCACTCCAGTTTGACTCAAAGTTGTCCCCGAATCCAAGTCATTGAGCAGTAGGAAGGGTAATAAAATCGATTCCTGCATCGCATGGGATACATCGCTCGAAGACGGTTAGTGGAGTGAACACTAGTATGTAATTATGGATAAAGATAAAATAATTCCAATTATTCAAAACCAAAGTAAATAATCATATGCAATCACAGAGATACATATATACCGTGACGGGATAGGGAATCAAATTTAGCATGCATTAAAAACCTTTACCTGGGATGGGTAGTTTGAATGTCCTAAAAATACCCACAGGCTATATAGGTTCAGCTACCCCTGTTGAAAGGGCTCCAGTGTGTGTTAGCTGCACAAATCGGAGAATAAAAACCTGAGATGACTAGTACATCTCCCAAATTATAAGTGTGACATCATGGACACGGTTACTAAGATAACCCTCACATCGACAAACGTGAGTTTCTAGTGTTGGTCCCCTCGAGAGCCCCCACCTTCCACGGCATTGCTACTCGAACCTCTTTAAGCCCAATTAAACCTTTTACATATAACCAAACCGTTTACCAAAGAGTATTTTGCTTAGGCATTAACCGTTGGTATTGTCATACCAAAATTAGATCTTTCAAGTCTATCCTTTTATGCCATACCAAAACCATTAAATCAACTTGACTCCCAAGTTTCCAACTAGACCAAAACCATGGCTATCAAGGCCGTTCCAAACCATTTAAAACCAACCAAACAAATTTATGTTCCATTACCATTTATGCAATGCAAGGATATCAAGATTAGTCAAACAATGTGATAAAATCATTCTCATTGACATTTTAACAAACATGTTGAGGGCATATAACTTTCCAAACCAAAACTAATTATCAGTTGACCATTCCCATGCAACCACATGTTCAGACCATAATTATAACATGAAAAACCATAAGTAAAGAATGAAAAAACATTATCCAACCATAAGCAACCAAAACACCCAACATCTATTTCAGAACCAAAATAATACCACAACAACACCGTGAAGACCATTCATTAGAACATGTTTTTAGTTGCACTAATAATGAGAGAGGAGTAACATGCCTTAGACACCAAGGAAGACAAAGAAAAACCACCCTTGAAAGTCTTAATTGATTATCTTAAAGACACCTAGCCTTTTGCTTGAAAGAGAGTTGAGAAAGATTTTAAGAATGTTTGTTTGAGAATAATAGGTTAATAAAGCCCCAAAAAGTGTTTTATGTCATGGTATCAAAGAGAGTTACAAAAGGGGAAATGTCCAGAATGCCCCCAACTTAAAACTATTGAAAACTCACTGATAGGTACGAGTTGACCGTCTAACTCATCACCATACCATACGACTGGTATCATCAAGTTGTCACCAGAATAGAAATTGGATACCACATTCTATCAAACATACAACTCTCTTGCCTAATTCGTCACTAGTTCATACTACTGCTATGGTCTAGTCGTACCCAAGATAAAAACCATAGGGATTGGACACTAGACAACATACGACTTGAGATTAACAATCGTACCCTATCCTCATGGCTCTAAGTGATCCACTCATACTCGGAGCTAAGTCAAGTGACTAAGTTACTGATTTGGTTAAGGGACCGACCAAGTGAACCTTCACTACCCCGAATGACCCGTACACACCTAACAAGACCCAAACTGAGGCCTTGTCATAATGGGCATCCCAAGTCCAACCAAGATCGGGGAACACCCTCCTTACCCAACCCAACCTCCAAACATTTACCCTAAGTTGGATAAATTCCGAACATATAACAGGATAACATTTTTGTAAAAATCTAGACTCTGGGATAGGTCTATGACTGGGACCGACCCAAATGAGTCCAACCATCCAATACCCAACCAATAACCATACCAAAACCAAAACAATAACCAAGTATGAGTCCATAACATAATAGGATGGAACAATCATAAATACAGTCAAATGGTATCATCCATAATACCAATACCAATACCAAGACTGACCCCACTAATGACACTGCTTATACCAACCCATAGTAGTCCCACAAATCCTCTAACAGAAAGTAAATCAACATTCGATTGGGACATGCCCTGACCATAGCCAAAACCAATATACATGAAATAACTAAAGTATGTAAAGACATCTATGATATGAAATAAAGATATCCAAAGTATGGAAGCTCACTTCTTTAATCTAACAGCTGACATCCAAAGTATGGAAGCTCACTGCTTTAATCTAACAACTGATCCCAAATTTGATCACTAAGCAGGAAGAGTGGAATGGTCGGTCACTGCATCATGTGGGGATACAGCTGCCCGAAGATGGGTTACTAGGTGAATATTAGCAAGTACTCAGGATAAGGATAAGATAATACCAACCTTTAAAACCAAGTAAACAACCATATGCATTCACAACCATACATTTATATATATAATTCATATCGGGAAAGAAAACCTGGTTTAGCATACATTTAAAACCATTAACCTAGGTATGTGTAGCTAAACTATCCTAGAACTACCCACGGGCTATATGGATCCAGTGTAACCCCTTGAATGGGCCTCGATGAGTGTAGCCGCATAAACTAGAGATACCATAAGGGTAGGGGATTCTCGTGTACCCTTCTTTCTCCATGATACATATGTACAAGAATACTTAGGGGATTCCTATGTACCCCATAAGTATCATATATGGTCGCCATGACCAATCCTCATGTCAGCAAATATGAGTTTCTAGTATCCGTCCATTGGACTCACACCTTCACGATTAGCTATCACACCCCGCCATTATTTCCTAATTAAAACCATTACTACACAACCAAACCACCATTCCATTTATCATCAACCAAGACTATAAGTAGTGGCATTGTCACACCAACTATAGCTTGCAAGGAATGTCCTTAGCCATCCTTTTTAAGAAAAAAGGATTCTTATATACCTATAGATTACATTATTAAGTTGACTTAGAGGAATCCCATGTACCCCACAAGATATTTGTTATTAAGTTTGTATGGGGGTTTTCCTTGTACCCCACAAAGCTTTCAACTAGACCAACCATAACCACCAAGACATTACCATTTAACCATTCCACACCATTTAGCGTTCCATTACCAAGTTATACCATGCATAGTTCAATGAAAATCCAATAATTTAACCAAAAATATTCTCATAGGCATTTTATCAAACAAGTTGGGGGCATAGTGTTTCCAAAGACAAAACCAAGTACCAATTAACCATTCCTATGCAACCAAATATTCAACCCACCATAACAATATGAAAACCATAAGTAAAAGATATGGGAAAACCATAACCAACTATTGTAACCAAACCCCCCAACATTATTTGGAAACCCAAAACCATACAACATTCATGCCATGAAAACAATTCATAAAACATGCCTTTAGTTGGAACTAACAATGAGGAAGGAGTAACATGCCTTAGATTATGAAGATGACAGAGAGAAATCACCATTGTAAGCCCTAAATTGATCCTATTAATGAAAACCCAGCCTTCTTTGACCACAGAGCCTTGAGAGAATTTAAGAGTGTTTTAAGAGAGTTTGAGTGATTGAAAATAGGTTAAATGATGTCCCAAGAGTGTTATAAGTTGTGGGGCCTTAAGAGGTTAAGAGGGGAAATGTCCAAATTACCCCCAACTTAAATTGCTTAAAATTCCCACCGGAAGGTATGACCAACCCCTACCAATCGTATCCTACCATACGAGTAGTATCCACTACTCATACCCTAGGCATTCCTTGGACCTCCAAAACTGTCCAACATACGACCACCAAGCTCTAACTATACCCAAATGTACGTCTAGTACCCTTAACCCATACCTATAATAGAATCTAGAGGGGTTGAACACTATCCAACGTACGAATTGGTATATATGACTCATACCCTATCCTCATGACTCATGGTGAGCCACTCATACTCAGATCTAAGTTCAGTTACTAAATTTTAGATTAAGTGAAGCAAAACCCAACCCAACAACCCTTCACCAACCATACAACTCATACTCTCCTAGTCGTACCCATTTTTGAAACCCAACCACCCAACACTAGACAACATACAACTGGGTCACCTAACCTGTACCCTCACCATATAACTAGCATGGTGAGTAGTATGATGTCTAAAAGTTCCAAAACCTAGAAAGTTTCTAGGGATCAAAACCCAAGGTGTTTTAGTCCCCCCCACTAGGATCATTCATCTGAGAATAATGGATAAGGTAGTACAAGCATGAATTACACCCCAACCTAACCATTCAAATCATTAACTAAGTTAGAAAAAAAAGATGCAAGTAAATGAACCTTCTTTATTCAAGTTTAAAAACTAAGATGTGATCTAGAACACATACCTTTTGCACAAATATTCAGAGCAGAAAACAAATGTGGATACTTGAAATTCATGCCTTCTTTCGATTCCCAAGTAGCTTCTTCTACCTTATGGTTTTGCCATAGAACCCTAACTGAAGCTACAACCTTGGTCCGCAATCGAAAAACCTGCCGATCCAAGATCTTAACCAGGATCTTCTCATAAGACAGAGAATCTGAGATACCTAATTCGTCCAATGGATCAATCGATGAAGGATCACCTATACACTTTCTCAACATAGAGACATGTAATATCGGATGGATAGAGCTTAAACTAGAAAGAAACTCTAATTTATACACGCCCACCCTTCTTAAAATCACATAAGAACCAACATACCGAGACTGAGCTTTCCTTTCTTCTTGAACCACATCACTTCATTCATGGGAGATACCTTTAGGAACACCCTACCCCTAACCTCAAAATCTAAGTACCTATGCCTTAAATCTTCATAGGACTTTTTGCGACATTGGGCAGCCTTAAGCCTATCTTGAATTACCTTTACCTTCTCTATAGCCTGATAAATCAAATTCAGGCCAAACATATTCGTCTTACCAAGATCATACCACTCAATAGGAGATCTACACCTCCTACTATACAATGCCTCAAAAGGGGCTATCCCAAAGCTAGAATGATAGTTATTATTGTAAGCAAACACTACAAGAGGTAGATGCTCAACCTAATTAGCACCATAATCAATCACATATGTATGAAGCATATCTTTTAAGGTTTGATTATTCCTTTCTGCTTTCTCATCCGTCTGCGGGTCAAAATAAGTACTTAGACTAACCTTAGTACCCAACTCCTTCTGAAATGACCGCCAAAAGTGAGATGAAAACTACGTACCACGATCAGAAATAATCAAAATAGGTACCCCATCCAGCTTTACAATCTCATAAAGAACGACGTCGCATAATCCTCGGCCATAAAGTTAGTCCTCACTGGCAAGAAGTAAGCCATCTTTGTCATTCTCTCCATAATGACCTAAACCAAATCAAATTGGTTCTAATACTGAGGAATACCGGTAATGAAATCCATGTTGATTACTTCCCACTTCTATTCAGGCAATTTAATTTTCTGATACAAGCCTCCAAGCCTTATGTTCTCAACTTTCACTTGTTAACACACCACACATTTGGCCACAAAATCAGTTACATCCTTCTTTATACCATTTCACTAATACATCTCCTTGAGATCATGATATATTTTCATCAAATCGAGATGAACAACATAGGCGCAATTCATGCACCTCGGTAATACCCTTTCTCACAAAG